>NC_142413.1:17368600-17705029 GCF_059516105.1 Syngnathus floridae | reverse complement strand
CTTAATTTTCATGTCACACAACTGTAAAAATAAGTTAAATAAGGTTAAAAATGTGAAACACAAACCCAACCTGATTTATTCACTGACTTGAAAAATGTGAGTGAATGCACGCAGGCACGTACCCACGCACGCACGCACGCAGTATCGCACCACAGGGTATTCAAACTACTGGAAAATACAAAGGGGAATGAGCAGAAGAAGCTAACAGTTATCTTATTGTGTATCCTATCATTATAATTCCACTTGCTTCTCTTTTTGTGTCAGGTAATGGACCAAGTTTCAGGTTGCTTCCATCTTGGCTATCATTCTGTTTCATGTCACAATCAAGGAGTCTGTGGCTAAATCGAGGCTTGAGCGACCACACATGAGGGTTTGCGATGGTAAATACTGAATAGGTTCAACATTTACAATTATCAGCCCCAACAGCTCAGATAACACCAATCTGTGTTATCATGTAATACTCACTCAACACACCCATACTTTAATCAACCAGGATAATCTTTTAAATATAAAGAAATAGGCCTAGGCTGATTTTGGGCACAAGATAAGGAATATTTTAATTAACATTTGGCGTGATTGTCAATATGTGTGGAACCCAATTTGGAGCTTTTTCTAATGAGACTGTATAAAGATAAATTCTTTGCTTTCTTCAATAAATTTTTTTTTATCTAGAAAATACCAATCGGGCCACTAAACCCGCAATGTATTTATGCAAAATGAAATACAAAAATAATCGGTAAAAAGTGAATTAACATTGAATACAGTATATGCAATTAGGTATTTCTTCAACAATGTAGTTGCCCATCAAAAACGCTCTAATAATAACGCAGAATGTAAAGATTGGGATACTGCAGTCCGTCATCAACATTCTTATCATTCAGACTCACAAACAAACAAACAAACAAACAAACAAACAAACAAACAAACAAACAAACAAACAAAAAAACACACAAACAAACACACACTCACAAACTTTGTCGGTTGCAGCTAATTTGATGTAATTTAGAAGATTGCTGCTTTGACAATTTACTAACTCTCACGAATAAACAATCACTCAATCTATATCTCGATCCATCAATCTATCAATATCTAATATATCCCACACCACTGAATAATCATTGAAGATACTCTAATGCCAAAAAACAGGGAGAGTTAATCATTTGATGTCAATATACAACATCACGGGAATTGAACTTCTGACTTTGTATGGGAACGAGGGTGAAGATGTATGAGGAAGACAGCCAGGTTGATGACGGACAGGTTGAAGATAGCATGCAGACAGGATGAGTGATAAGTCAGTGCAAAGATAAGAAGATGGAGTGAGAGAAAAGAGCAGCGAGCAATGGATGTACATGGACGTGTGTGAGCTCCAGCTGTAAGAATTGAGTTGAAGTAAGCAAAATTGCTGGCGCAAGAGAGGTAAACTCCAAGTCTTAATTGTCCTCACTAAACCAGCACACCCCAAGCAACAAATCAATTCCATTGGTAGATGGATTTGTCAAAAACTTGAATTGCTTTAATATATCACTCCTTCTCTGCTTGTATAGGTTGCTAATGACTCATAAGAAAGTGTCACTCATAAATCAGAAGAAGACATACTTTTTCTTCCTGTGTGGGCCTTGACTCGATCGACATGTCACTATGAATTACATCCCGTTTAGCATGAGAACAAAAAGCTGCAAAAAGGCTGACTGAATTCCCTTGATGAAAGAGAAGACAAGAGCGAGTACCCACTGAAAATTGAAATAGTGTAAGGGATCAATTTTATTCATTATCTATGGCTCTCGTCTTCATTAGGGTCACGGGTGAGCTGGGGCCAGGGTACACCTTGGACTGGTGACCAATCAATTTCTGGCCATATATGGATACACAATCACGTTGGCAACAGAATGTTCAGCCAGTTGAACTCTACTGTCAAATGGGAAAAGAAAAGAGAACTTTGTGATCTACAATTTTCACAAGCAAATGCTGAAGTAATACAAAATAGCCATAAGCATGTATTCCTAATTTGTGAATACTGACTTATGTACATTCGCAAAATCCAATTGCAATTTTCTTCTCCTACTAATTTTATTTTCACGTAAGTGTGTATTCTCCACATGGATAAGCGGTAATTTTTTTTTATTAATTGTGATCTCAAAATCAAACAAAAATAATGATGATGATTAATATTTTTTCCATAGTGGCCTAGTCCTACTGAAATTGCAAATGCACTATACACATGATATTTCACGCTTAATAATAGCCCTGTGATTGGCTGGCGACAGTCCAATGTACACCCTTCCGCACGTCCGAAGTCAACTGGGGTAGAATCCTGCTCACCCGTGACTGTGAGGAGGATAAGCACCGTATAAAATGGTTGGATGCACTTTATTGTATTGTGGAACCCCACCTAGACAAGAATCCTAAAATTGAATTTCTTGTTTACATCATGCCGCATCCCACCACAAAAATCAAACATCAGTCAGAGTTGTGTTATACAGTAATTTACACGCAAACCAAAAAGTATTGAGAAAAAAAAAAAAAAAAACAGCCGCAGCTACAATGAGAAGCTACCTGGGGAAAAACATCAATTAATTACAGCAAGTGAAACAAAGAGAAGGAGCAAAATTGGAATGTAAATTCACCATGAAACTCCAAATTACATTTTCTATTACTGCAATGGATTTTGAATGTGTAGCGATGATGTTTTTCCAGCTAGCTTGAAAAAAGAGAAAATAGTTCATTTTGTCACACGCTGCTTTTGGGTTTAATTAGGTTGGCCCGGCTGACATGTTTGTCTTTTTGCATGATTCGTAGATTAGCTTTGGTGACATCTGGCTCTTCAGCTGAGAAGCTGATTGAAGCACATTGTCCCTTAAAATTACAGATGCGTCCAATTAAAATTAACAGCAAAAAGGAGCGAGGAAGAAAACAGCAGGGTTGGTGTTCTGCTCGCTTTGTTTTTGCTAGTTACTTTTTCTGAAGTGCCAGCATCATGACACTTTTGATGAAATGTTGAAAAAGATAAAGTTGTGATCAGGCAGAAGACCTACATCTGCAGAATCGTAATTTTCCAATTCTCAGCAGAAATGTATACAATTGAATGGGAAAATGATGAGAACTGCAGAAAATACCAGAAATAACACAGATACATCTTCTTAGTACTCATGCTAGAATAACCATTATCATATTAAGTTATGCATGTGTTGTCAACAATAAGCTCGGTCTTTCTTTGGCGACAGAACTGCCATCACGTCCCTCTTGAATGTGTTTGAAAAGAGTTATGTCAGACAAGGATCTTCTGCAGGGATCAGGTCTCACTTTGTGTTGTTGGCTTTCATAAATATGCAAAGAAATCTCTGGTGAGAATCTTGCAGTTTTATTTGGATTCTTTTGAAGAAGACCCTCAAGGCTATTGCCAATGGGGCTATATCTTAATTTTCTGTTTCTACAATCTTCAAATTTTAGAAACAAGTGCGCTGATTTGAATCAAGAGGCATTAAATCTGCAGTTCTCGGTTTCAAGTGACGTTCTTACAGTTGCAAAGTCACCCGAATGTGTAGTGGGAAGATTGCTTCAATATCATCAAAGTGAAATGATCCATAACATGAAATGCGTGTTGTGTTTTGGAAGAAAAAAAATCAACGTGACTACACCACCCAAAAGGCGATGAGCCTCAACAAAGTCATAAAGTATTTACTGTCTTCTGAATGTGAGGCTTTGAGGATGAAGGAGCCAAAAGTGTAATTACAGGGCACTAATGCGAGTCTCAATCCAGTGCACACTTACACATTCACACTCATACACGTGCACGCAAGCACACAAAAACACACGCGCGTCAATCGCCTGTTGAATAATTGACCTCACCTTGAGACGACATGGAACATGATTCGTTGGTGCAGCTAGCACTCTGTTACAAGTGTAGCAGAGTGTGTGGCCATGCACTTAAAAACACCCCCCCTCTTCCCCACTTAATCAAAAAAGCCAGCGGCATACCAAGCCATGAAGATTAACTGAATAAGACAGAATTTAACAATCGCAAACGAATTACAGTGGTTGACTGTCTCTCACACAACCACTAACTTACTACCACAAGAAAATGTGACCTGAAATATTTCTAGTGGAAAACGAAGTTTTAAAGTACAAATTATAACATTTAATTCGAGGAGAACACAGATTGCTCTGGCATCTGTAGCCACAATTTTTACTACTAGTTTCTTGTGCATCGGATTAGACGCAAATATGTTCTGCGAAGCTGTTATGCTAATTCTGTTATTTGAAACCTTTTTGTCCTCAACATCGACTAAAGCCCCAGGTCCATCTAAAGAAAAACAGCCCAAAAGAATGATGATGCAACCATCATACTTCACTTTGGGTATGGTGTTGTTTTAGTGATGAGCAGTAAAAATTATGGAATGTTCTGGCCAAAAAGTACACGAAAATATTTATTAAACCAAGTGATCAGTTACATCAAGGACAAAGATGTTTGGAACGTTATTGGCATTGGCTTCATTCATCGAGTTTGACACAGAAGACATGCTTTGAATCAGACCAGATTTGTGAACTTTTAGTTTTTTAGCTTCTTCTAGCTTTTCTACAATTTCTGTACATTAATTAGCAAAACAAAATAATCACTCACCGTTTTGTTTTTTTGATTGCCAATTGAAAATGGAAAGAACAAACACATTCAGATTTCTGTCCAACTCTAATAATTTGTTCAGTGGTTTCATCGCTCGGTGTGCGGCAGGCTTAATGGGTCGAAAGAAGCTCATCCTAATATACTATGTCATCTTTGCCAAAAGCCAAAATGTTTATACAACCTAAGTGCCACACAAGAATGCAGAGACACTCCCAGCCCCACCACGCACGCACGCACGCACGCACGCACGCACGCACGCACGCACGCACGCACGCACGCACGCACGCACGCACGCACGCACGCACGCACATACATACACACACACACACACACACACACACACACACACACACACACAAGCACACACACACAAACACACACAGGAAGGACTCAGGAGGTCAGGGCTGAGTGTACCGTAAGACACACACACACACACACGCACGCACGCACGCACGCACGCACGCACACACGCACACGCACATGCATATGCTCACACCGACCTCTGGCCTGTGCACGGCAGACAATTGGCGAGAAGCACAAACATAGCAACTGGCAAATTAAATTCACAGCATGTAGAAACGGATTTCAGTAAATCGAAAAAGACGCTGCTCAAAACTCGGTGGTGTGTTTAAAGGTTATGTGTGTGTTGATGCATGTGTGTCTTTAATAACAGATGCAAGCATATACTTGCATTGTGTATTGATTACTCGCAAGTGCGGCTTTATAAATCTCCCTTATTTACGTGCATGCTTTTATGTTTACCCCCTTTCTGTCTTTCGTCTTCAGACAATTCTTCCTGTCACTTTTAGAGATTTCAACCTGGGAAAATTGGCCTTTCCATCTCTTACCCTGACATCCGTACATTTCTCTCATCTCGTGGACAATCAATCCTTCTTCCTCTGTTCTCTCGCTTCTTATGCTGCTCACAACTTCTTTGTGACTCCCTATAATACTGTTACCCTTGCGCTCCTCATTTGTCGCCTCCTCATTCGCCCCCCCCCCCCCCCCCCCATCCCCCTCGGGCAACAGCGTTACCTCCCCTTCTCCTCCACGCTCATTTTTCAACATCAGGGTTATGGATGCGGGTGAACTACAAGCAGAGGATCAGAGCATGTATGTGAACGACAATTGAAAGCATGACAAAGATTTGGAAAAGTGGCTGGTGAGCAGGGAAAAATAAACACAAAAGATTGGCAAGTGGCAGTTGCATTCAAACATACCACAAAGGCAACAGTTTGCCGTTTGTCAAAATTGCGAGCAGATATATGTACAAACATCTGTCCCTGTTGAGATCTCAGTTTCTGAAAAGGGGAGCCTACACACATAACAGTAATAGAGTCAGCAAGACACTGATTTTCAATTAAAAATGACGAGGCACGATAGCAACAATTAAAAGTTACCATAACGCTAGCAATTAGCCAAGTCTCTATTACTTCCTCAAATTACTACTTTTTTTTTTTTTTTTTTGCTTGTAACACAGACCGGTCTTGGTAGTACAACAGACATCTGAATCAGAGGAGACTTTTACTTGTTGGTGGAGTTATTGACATGAGTGCTGGCCATTTATATCCCCCCATGTGTGAAGTCTCTCACATTTTAAAAACTGGATAAAATGTTACAAATTGGAATGTATCTCGTCCACTTTACACGCAAATTTTCAATGAGATCTGTGCACATGAAAAGAAAAAACAAGTATTACTTCTGCAGACAGAATATGAATTCAATGTTACCACTACGTACTGTAGCTAAAGCCAACAGTTTTGAATCAGCTTTTGTGGTGGGACTAATAAAATCGTGCAGATTTGCCAGTTTGTGACCTACTTATGTGTGGTTTAAAAATATGCAGTTGCTAGTTGAAATGGGACTGGCAACCAGTCCATGGTGAACTCAGCTACTCGCCCAAAGTCAGCAAGGGCTGGTCCTAAGTGAGGAAGGATGAATGCATTGAAAATGGATGGGTGGGTGAGTAATTTAAATCATATTTGCGTGACTAAATGGTACTGACATGCAACTGCTAAGGAGGAGGGGAAGATGCAATGCTCACTTACACACATATCGGGTATAGTAGATAAACATCTGGTGACATTGAATCTGGTGTGGCTGCAGTTTGGAGAACCAAATCGTCGGAAATGAGATGAAATGAAATTGCCTTCAAAAGGCTATGCCGGAATCACAAAGCAAACACTGGAGTATACATTCTTAAATATGCAGACACCTGCTGTCAATACACTCAGAATCTCATACACAAACATTGTCTGGCTCACTTGTCTCACTTGCAGGAAGATGATCACCTGCAATTTATTTTCCACTTCTCTTTCCTCTATACACTGAGGTTTGTCTCAAATTTAGATTTATCATGCAAACATCACACACAAACACACAGATGATGAAAGCATTACTGGTCAAAACCTGTCTGCACATTTCAGAACCAAGGCTACACACGCACAGATGATGCAAAACTCATTGGTAAAAACCTGTTTGTAGATTTCAGAACCAAGGCTAGTACAGTGAACCTTTTTAAACAAAGTTAATAATGGTACGATATTGAGAAGTCCTTGAGCCAAACACATTAATGTTATTAATTTATTAAGAGAAAATGCAGGAATGTTGCTGAGGTTGGAGGCTTTGTGTGATGCTGACTCCTACAACGATGCCACTTGCCAAAGTCAGCAACACTTTTGAGTTTTACATTTGACAAAAACCACAATGGTATAAAACACTCACTGTTGTCAGAGCTGGTTCACCAAACCTAAATAGAATCACTTCTATTTGTGAACAAATCAGAACTTGGAGGAAATCACCACTGACAAAACCTTAATCTAATGTAATGTTAACTGGCCCCAAAATAAAATAAACGTGGGTCTGACCGTGAGACGGTCAGGAAAGACAGCCAAAAATATTTTTTTAATTCGTACAATAATTCACATTATCTTATATTTTAATTTAACAATATAAAACGTTTTGGCAGCATGTTGATGTAGTGGTTAGCACGTCTGCCTGCCTCGTCTAAAGCGTCTGGCCTCGGGCCGCCTATGACAAGTGTGCAAGTGAGCAACTATGAATGGCTGTCTAAATTCGCCATGCAACAGAGTGATGTGGAGTCCGGGTGTACCCCACCTCTCTCCCAAAGTAAGCTGGTAGGGACTGTAGCTCACCCCCAACCTCAATCTATTTTCAACAGTATTTCTAATTGTCTAGCTTTACTGAATACAAAGCGTGAATGTAAAGTGAGCACTATTATTTTAGAAATGGTACATTATTTTAAATACAACTCCTGTCGGAAGTGTAGCTAATGAATTGGTCTTTTTTAGTTCCTGCAGCAGGTAAAGATCTGTTTCTATCACCCACCTGCTGATCTTAATAAGAGCTTGATCGAGTCATATTGATCCGGCACCGCAGCAATGTTTGAGGCTCACGGATGGTGCTAATGTCGGTATCTTCATGGCAGTCTTGATGATTATTCTTGTACTCTACCGCTTTTTCTTTCAGTCACTGTCTTTTTCTTTTTCCCCAGATGCAAAGAGTCTCTGCCAACTCATCATCTTCGGGTCGTTGGTCAGAAGCTGGGAAAAACCTTGACAATGGGAAATTGCTAAACTACTGAGGGGATCATTAATGAAAGGGCATTGAGCCTTTACTTGTAGAGTGGGTATTGAATGCCGAGCCGTCCCCTGCCAGCACACTACCACTTTTCTGACCCACTTTCAATTGGACATAATCCGGCTGACTCTGACTGATGTCCCTGATCGCTCCATCCCTCTTCAGCTCCCCAGGGGGCTGAGGCAACCTGCCGAGGAGCATGGGCAGGAGGGTGTCCGACCCGACGAATCCCGTGCCCGCGCTGGGAGTACCCTTAGCAGTGGGACGATGGGGCCCACTATGCAGTGTTGGGGTACAGACCTCTCCTGGATTGCGAACTCTTCCTTCCATCAAACGACATGTCAGCGAAGCGGCCAACTCGCAGCAAGCCCTCACCATGGCAACAAGTGCAGCGGAGACAGGAGGAGTTATCAGGAGTGACGGCAACGGTCTGTCGCTGTCCAAGGAGGCGTCTCAGAACGAAATCAACAACCAAACACAGGATGACATGGGGTCACAAGGGTCGGGCAGTGGCGTTTACTGCCAGATAAAAATGATACGGACGAATCCAACAGACTCAAAGGGGAAAAGGGCATCAAAGTACACCAATGGCAGCGTGGTGGGTTCTGACATGGTCGGAGGCGTTTGCACTGAGGCCCCAGAAGAAAAGCAGCAGAGCCAAGAGAAAAGAAAGGTGCAGTCTCTACGTGGGGAGCAACATCGTTCTGTGTTAAAGACTGGGGTCGTTTCCACGACAGTTCATGCTACCCCACCGCGGCCCTGTCGGATGGCGGCGACCTCCTCGCCCCAGCTGTGCGGAACGTGCGGGAGGAGACGGTCGCAGCTTAGCCAATGCACGGGCGCATGTCGCAGGAGGGGAGCACCTCAAATATCATCAAGCCAGACTTTACCACACCCCGCATGGAAGCAGGGTACAGTGCCGAACTACTCAAGAAAAGAGTCGGCCCTGAACCCCAAAAACCAAGACACATCAGTTAAAACCAGTAAAATCCCGCAGTTGTCACACACAATACCAAAAAGACACAATTCTAACTCCAGTAGTGCAGCACCCACTCGGAATAAAACAAAGAATCAGCAGACAAGGCCGCATTCTGCAGAGTTTACACACTGCAAGGACACCGCCACACAAACAGCTGACACACACCCTAGCAGGACTGTCTCACAGGCATCACCAACAAACTCATCCACTAAAACAGAACCACTTTTATCAGACAAACACAAGCATGATAAAAGTCAGTATGCAAATTTAAACTCCAAACCTCCAGAACCTTCTGGTCAAACAAATACAAAATGTAGCACCCCTCCATCTCTCCCTGCAAAGAAATCCTCCAAAATTACTGTCTCCAAGCCATCCAGTCTCATAGATTCCAACAAAAACATACAACAGACAAACAGTCCCAAACAAAACTGCTCTAAAGAGACTAAACTAAAGGACTTTCCAAAACAAAAGAGCAAATCTTTGGATGACCACACTCAGTCTTGCAAGACGCACAACACAGCACAATGTAATGGCGCTCCACCAGGACTACTGGCTGGGAGTGCCCCTCGTGGCCTGGAGTGCAAGTTACAGAGTGTAGAAGAGAACCTTGTGTCCAATCAAGAGAAGATCAAGGTGCTCCTCAATGTCATCCTGGACCTGGAGAAGAGTAAGGCCCTCAGCGAAGGGTGAGGCAATATGCTGATTATTACTTTTACAAGTTTACACAATGAAAGAGATTTGAGGAGCTCATTTTGAATAGTTTTCTCAGGGATTCATAAAACGGTGGCCTTCACTGTGAAGACTCAGGTCCCATTGATTGCTCGGTGTGTTGTCCACTTGAGACAACCCTTACCTCCGATATAAAAACCTGGTGCACCCACTGGCTCGTTGGTGTAATGTAATACATTCCAAATGCCATGCCTGTGGAGATTTAATGTAAAGTGTGTAAGTATGTGTAATCCTATCTCAATTCCTGAGGGCATCGAGTCAATTCCTTGCAAATCCAACACTCATATCTCATCTACCTTATAAGGTGACTAGTCACCATGGTAACACCATTCCTACCAAATGAGAAGGTATTGACCCGGAAAGGGGGGGGGGGGGAATCAGTTCCCCAAGCCCTCTCCAGTTATTTATTTTATTCCCGATACATCTAAATTGGCCAATGCCCTCACCTAATTGACCAAACGCTGTCCACTTTTCTCTCTTTGAACCTGCTCCCAGTTATGTACCACTTAAACCTTCAGATGAACCGCAGTACTGTACCCTTTTCCCCTGCTTCATATTTCTTCCCGCAAACCTAAACACATTTCTGACTAACAATCACCATCTTTCTTTTTCTCACCTTCTGGCATCTGCTTCCACCCTGACAACCTGTCTAACACTCAAGTACATCGTTATGTGCCTTCATTCATCTTGCTATCTGCACTCTCATTTTCACCTCATTTATCTCCTGCAGCCTACACAATGTTTAAGCTTTAGATTTAACTTTCTTTCAAGCACTGTTTCTTGACGAATGCTGATCTCACATGATATTACACATATGTCGTCATGCCATTAAGCCTCTATCCCACTGAGGGGTGATCACTTGTGAGGGTTTTCAAATACAGCGAAAGTTGTGTTCTCTGTAGGGTTTGTTCAAGGTTGCAAATGTTCTCCAATAAATATTCAAATTTTCCTTAAGACAAGAATCACTAAAACAGTTGGTGAAAGTCTTGTGAACATTTGCGACCCCGACGAATTCTGATGAGAATGCAACATCCGTTGAGATTCGCAATTGTTTGCCCCTCAGTGGGATGGGAGCTTAATGGCACGACCACATGTGTGTTATATCACGTGAGATCAGCATTACTGTCTCTGGGATGGCACTCAAAACCTCGCTAATATAGTGCATGTAGATGGTGCTGGATTGATTGTCAAAAAATTGAGTCTCGAAGACGATTCATTATGTCTTAAAGCATTTGAATCTTAATGGAGTTGACTTTTAAATTGCAGCCAGAATAGGTGCTGTTGAATAACCTCTATGGAAACTTAAGATACATCCTACTTCACCATCAAACTAAAAAGATGTTCCTAATTCTCTGCCTCGCTCATGAATATGGACAATAAAAGCACCCCTCTTTTTTTCTCATGGTGTTATATTTTCACTGGAGTTTCATCTGATGAGGGCTGGTAAGTGTAACATCCCAACTGTATTGAGCAGGTAATTAATCTCCCTTCAAGAAAAAAAGGGACCTAATCGTTACATTGGCACGTCTGTTTAAGACATGCGACCATTGCCAGGTTATATCATTTAGCGTGTCTATCTAGATTCCTTTTAAACACAGGAGTGCCCTCGTCCCCTCTCAGGGTAGACAGATGTCCCGCACAGCAGGATAATCCCTATCAGATTACATTTGTGAAATGCAATTAAATGTTTAAGGCTCCTAAACTGAGTGTGCAGGCACTACAGCACTGTGCGTTAGTAGCTGAGTGTTGGGGACATTTATATCTCATCTTAAGTAGTTGAAAAACCGAGGATGGAAAAGGCGATTTGAATGGGTGGGGAAGAGTATAAGAAATGTGATTTCAGCTCACAGAAGGAAATTGCGATAAAGCAAAGAGACGTCTACTGCTGTGCTCAGCTAAAATAAACAATCAAGGCTTGCTTTTGTTAATGGTAAATACAATAGGAGTCACGCAGTCTATCTTAATGAATTAAAACAGCTATTTTACAGGCAGGCATCAGTCGTCTTCATGTTGAAAGGGAAAACAAAGTGGCTGTACATTGTGGCCAGCCCTCTGTTTTAATTTCTCCCAATTATCCTACACAGACAGTACAGGCGAATGTCTGCCGTTAGATTGGCGAACATTTGGCATCTTGAACGAACCCTGTCGAGAACGCACCATTCGCTGCTTTCAAAAACTCTCAATTGGTCGCTGCTCAGTGGGACATCACCTGCCATGCATAATCTGAACAGTCCCACAAACCATACTGCCTTTATATCTATTTTTAATTTAGGGATACCGCCTGATTCATGATTCAAAAGAGGGAATGTTTTCTATAATTGCAACTCACCGACAAACGAACCAACCCACCAGTCAACAGTAACCAAAACATTTTTTTTTTTTTATCGTTCTCCGTATCGTTGTTGCAAATTTTAATACAGCTGCTGTGGCATCTTTCTTTAGGAAAAAGTAACACCTATTGAATTTGCACATCATGTCTTCAAAGAATACAATCAAAACATGTACGTCTTCTCTGGCTTCAAGAAAACACTCAGGACAAAGATCCTTTTCAACATTGTGAGATAAATTGTATCGGTAAACCACACATGCTATTTTGGTCTCTACAACAAAGAGACCCAGCTGTGTGCAGTATAAGTGGGTGGAGAGAGCAAGGAAGGTTGTGACATGACAAGTACAACTAAAAGTAAGAAAAATGACTTCTAACTTGCACAATTACACACAGTGTTGTCATTGTTTCTTCTATTACAAAAAAAAGTTCAAGGTCACAAAATAATAATGAATATAGTTGATCATATTTCACTCAAGTGGAAGGGATTACTGGGCCTGTACACACTGATAGAAGCAAATACTTTAATTAGTAATTCATTTATATTGGTAGTATTCATTATAAAAAGTGTGTATTTATTTGTATAAAATTCCTTTTCATGGAAATTCCATGTGTATTTTCTCAATCCCCCATGTACTTGTTTTATATCAAATTTTATGCATCTATTTATTTGCAAGAAAGTTATTTTTCAATAAGAACATAAAGCAATTCAGTAGGAAATAAGAACACAATCAGATACTGTGTGATATGTAAAGCACTTGTTTATCATTTCTGCAGCCGAAGCTCATACAGAACGGGTCAGGACATTAACAACTGTCCCACCTGCCAAAAGACAGCCTGCATCATCTACAGGTAAAAAGAGAAGCTAATGTGATGTGTGGATAGGACTGTACATTATTTGCTTTGATGAAGGTTTTTTTTTTTTTTTTTTTTTTTCCTTCTCTACTTTCCCTGCTTCAAAACATTCATCAAATAATTATTTTTCTTTCATTTTTCACTACCTCTTCAGTCTGGTCTCCTGCCGAGTTTGCCCTTCCTGCTCCTCCTGATATTATAGACAGTACTTATTTAATTTATCACAGTTTTGATGTATGAAATGTATGAACTCATCTCTCATTGTTTAAAATCAATATGTGAGTAATGTGATGCGCTCCCTCAGAAAGTTGTATACTCAAAGCAACATTCTGTGGATGCAAGCACATCACAATTGATCTGTCGTGCTTGTCTTTGTGGCCAGAGTGTAATACCTTGGTAAGTCATAGCGTTTGGGGATCCTGTGCAGTTTAGGGGTGTGTGTTGTTACAGTCACAGTCTGATACAACACACTGTATACCAGTTTAATCCTCCAGTCATTATGCAAATCAGCAGGTTCTCATCTCGTGAAAGCAGCCTAATTTGCATTTCATGTTGTGTGTTGTAGCCTGGATCCATGCGCGCATTGCCAAAAGCCTTTAACATTCCTACCACACTGACTGCACATACTTAGCTGCAATAAAATGCAATATTCCCTGCACAAATGCAAATACAGTATCCTCGGGTAGACAGGTGCTAATTAATCAAACAAATCACAAGCACTTTGTTTTGTTTGTCAAAGATGTCCCATTTATCAGTTTCATTTGTGCAAGCAGTCCACGATGACCTATAAAAGCACGCAGAATCATGCACCCCTCAGAGGGATTTTTGCATGCTGAATGACAAATATACAAAAAAGAGTCATAGACAATTCGTGCTTTTGCCATTGTAAAATAATGTATTCATCCATCCCTTGATGCATTGTTCCTCAATTATTTTTTGTAATGCCCCCCCAGGAAGAAGAAAATATTTCACACCCCGCAACTCTCCTCAGTGACTATAAATAAAATCATTTGTCTATAAAATTGTAATAAGTACACCTCTGCATAACATTGTAGCCGCCCCCTCAGGCGCTGCACCCCACCCTCATCCTCGAGGGGGGCCTGACACATTATTTGAGAGGGACTGCCTTAAAGGAAATTCTTGCCGGCTGAGATGAGGGTGGCGCCTGGGATTGAAACATCAACTCTAACGATTTGTGATTTACAAAATTGGGTTTTGATGTGGGCTGGCTGCCTGAAGATATTTTGATTTTGCCATTCTTAATTAAAGTCAATGATGGGAGACAAAAGGATAAACTTTTGACAGCCCCTCCGTTTTCCTCTGACAGCAAGGAATAGAAATCCCATACGCACTTCATCATAAAAAGAGAGCATACCAGATAAAGACATTCCAAAGCAGAAGAGTTCTGGCTATAATACGGGGAATTAATCCCTGACACTTTCAAGTGAAATTGGCTGAGTTGACTTTCAAACAACTATTTACCCCAAGCATATCCAATCAGTGCTGTTCTGTGGGGAGAGTAAACCACAACATTTGAAGACAAAACATTGAGGAACATGTGGCAGTTTGACTTACGACTTCTAACATTGTGCCCTTATTCATGATCACCTTACACCTCCTTCACTTTGGCCATCGAAATTCTCAAAGGTCGTGATGCAGATGCAGAGAATGGAAAGAAAGTCTAATATATTTGCATAAATGACCACAATAAGAGTTTCTTTTGTATTTTAATTTCAAATGGAGGTAGACCATGACCAAAGAGTTTTGGTAGACTGGTGCCGGTACGCTCGGCGTCAAAACGGGCTTATTGTCATTTTCGTGAAGTCAGAAGTCTAGTCTAACATGTTTGGGGCCATGTTGCCAGTGCACATAGCAGCCTCGCACATGACGTACCAGCTTATTTGATGACACAGTAGTCTCAATTCGCGTAAAAGCTGGTGGATCGTCACTTTTCTGCAGGGTCATTTACTTAGGCGAGTTTGTGAATTTGGCAGACGCACCACGACAGACTGGGCATTCCTGCCTTGCCCACCAACGCATCTGTAGATTTCGGATTTTGCTGGAATAGACCGATACTTATAGAAAGGTCCTGTCTGAGTCTAGCAAAATACCAGAAGAAAGAATACTGCACCCATGAAACAGTAGAAAGAAAACTCCACCCATGCGCACACTTAGACTGCACTAGACTTGCACCCGCAACTAAAATAGAGTCAAGGTATAAAGTCTAATGTTCTACAATACAGTACAGTAAGTGGACGTGGATGTCTCGTCTGGTGCATCTTCCTGACATGATTTTTTGATGAAATCTCTACCCATTAGAGTTGTAAACCTCTCAGCCTCCTTCTCTTCCTAGCTTCATCCTTGATCTGTTATTCCGTGCACAGAGAACTCTCCATTGTCCTCTGTCGCAGCATATGAGGTCCTTACTCAGCCTCTTATGCAGCTCATCTAACTGCTCTTTTGAGGCTCTTCCCTTCCTCGTTCACTCTGCGCTGACCTCAGATTCATGAAAGCAGAGGGCTTTCAAAATTCCATCTCTCTGAGAGTATTTTCTCTCTGCTCGCATCACATGACTTTTTTTTTTTCTATTCATAGTATACTTTTCCTTTCAACACAAATGTATGTCAGGAAAGTTTTAAAACTTTTGTCAAAAAATATTGATTTTGAACCCAAGAGGCGAGAAAACTCAGAATGAGGAGTAGATGAAGGTGTGGCAGAGTGAGCAAGTGCATTAGATTTGAGGATGATACCTTAGATGGGGGAAATGATAGGCAATATATGTTGGAGACACCAGTCGTGAAACTGTTCTGACACACTTCCTCTACAGTACAGACACATCCATGACTGTTTTCTTTCAGCAGTTATGCATGTATAAGAGAGTCAAACTCAGAATACAGTGATAAAGACGTGAAATATCGATAGATCAATAGAATATACTTCACGTCTTTATCACTGTATTCTGAGTTTGACTTCCATCCATCCATCCATCCATCCATCCATCCATCCATCCATCCATCCATCCATCCATCCATCCATCCATCCATCCATCCATCCATCCATCCATCCATCCATCCATCCATCCATCCATCCATCCATCCATCCATCCATCCATCCATCCATCCATCCTGTACTATTAATGGCTGAATAGGGAAATTCAATTGACACTGCGTGCTCACACAAACACGCAGGCACACATGCATGCACTAAAACTACATCATAAGTAAAGGTGTGAGTATCTTCTAAAAAAAAATGACCTGCAGCGGTGGACACTTCAGAGAGATTGGGTTGGAAGGATTGGGCGGTGGGGGAGCTCGGTATGATTGGAGGGTGGGGGGTGTTTTTTGTGGGGGTGGTGGTGAGAGAGTTTTACTTTGAACACATCACACAGACCATCCAGCCTTTCCACATTCTTTGCTTATGTACTTCACTCTGGTGGTTTTATTTCTAGCGCACCAATTCCTTCTTCTCCCGTCTCAAGAGCTGTTGACAAATGAGGAAGGCTACGGCCAGATGCAGGTGTTAACATCTTGATTTTAAAGCATTTTCTTAAAATTCTGAGGTGTTTAGTTAGTGGATTTTGCTCTTCAAATCGATATTTCCTCCATCCATCCTTCTCTTCTCTTATGCAAAAAGTTGTTTAATGTTCTTCATGACTGTCTAAAAATGAGCTGCATAATAATAAAAAGAAAACTGCGACTTGACGTGTGACATTAAACCAACGTCTAAATTGCCGCCATTGCTGCGTGTCCACATTAACCACATCTCTCATCCTCCCTCTCTGCAGTGTGGAGCACGACTTCCGCCAGCAGGAGGGACGCTTCCAGGGGGTGATGGAGTACCTGGAGGGAGAGTACGATGTGCCTGCACCCCTTCTGACCAAAGCCACAGTGGCCACATCCCAGGCCAACCGGCCAAGCGCCAAAGCCCGTGTCAAGAAACTCCGCAAGAAGTGTTTCTGGTGGCTCTGATAGTAGCACAGCTGCCTCTAAGGGATACAAATGTGGTTGAGTCCAGAATGTTCCACTGCAAGGGAATTTTACTGTGGTACAGTGGCTTTGGAAAATAAGTGGAAATGGGACAAACATATGAAGTTCATAGGAGCTGCAAAACGTCCAATGTACGGTATAACCAGACCTACGTATATTTTTATTTTGTGGTCCAAGCGGGGAGTCTATCTTACCATTATATAGCCTGTAGCATACAGATGGAGAAGTAAGACATATTGCCACTTGGCAAAGTGTTTTTGTCCTGGAAGATATATTCAAAGGACTCATGGATGAATGATTTCATCAATACAGATGAAAATGAATCACAATTTTGCTAAATTACAATGGCAAAAACTGAGAACCAAAATAGCATATATATTTTAAAAAATCCCTGGAATTGAACAGCCTGATGTTGGATGTAGCACTAAGTGAAGCACCAATAAGGACATGTGGAGGAACTCAGTCTGAGGAACTCAACAGGACAATAAAGGGACAGCCTGTTTGGGTGGAGTCAACAAAGTGTTTGAAATGTTAATGGAGAATACATTAAGAGACATGATGGAGCAGCTGATGACAGACTGACAACCTGTCTCGTGGTATTAACATTTGTGTCACCGCTGACCCACTCACTGATGGATTCTATCCAGCATTTCCATTCCACTTTCGGCTCAAACTTTCTACAACTGTTCTCACTTAGAGTATATTCATTCAGGACTCATACAATTGCAACTAAAGAAAATCTGTTGCAAAATGTGCGTACACCAGCAATGTAATCATTGTTAGTAATTGGTTTGTATGTAATGTTCCCAAATGTGCCGGGTTTAGGCCAATCTGAGCCCAAAGTAGCAACATAGAGCGAAAAATATCCTTTGAATATAAACAGTTGGTTACAAACTAATGCAGTCTGGATTGGGCAAATTTTTGTGACACATCATTTCAACGTTCTGTCCACACAAAGGCCACAGCACTATTGAAGCCCATTTCTATTTGGCACACTTAGAGAGGTATTGATTGAGATAAAATATGTTTAAGATAATTTCTGAAAACAGACAGACTAAGAATTAGTAGTATAGCCCATTTGAGCACTTTCATTCTCATCTTTAGTTATTGAGAACAATTGCAATATGCAGTTAGCAACCCATCAACCATGTGTGAGCATACTGTACATCATGGGGAGAAAATGGAAGAAGAGGTTAAAAATGTCAATGTAATAGCCAGCATGTGGACAAGGGTATTGCTTTTGGTGGCCGCTTTAATGTTATCACTACATGGAA
Source organism: Syngnathus floridae (assembly GCF_059516105.1). Classification (NCBI taxonomy): domain Eukaryota; kingdom Metazoa; phylum Chordata; class Actinopteri; order Syngnathiformes; family Syngnathidae; genus Syngnathus; species Syngnathus floridae. Next base: position 17,686,659 of record NC_142413.1, on the reverse strand, counting down.
AACATGTGATGGTCTGGTAGGATACAGTGTATTAGATTTGACAGGGAAAGGAGGCATGGAAGCCAAGACTTCCCCTCTTCCCAGCCATGTCATCCAGCTCTTCTGTGACATTCCAGAGGTATTCCAAGGCCAACCAGGAGACATAGCATGTAATCCCTGTGGCAACCACCTAAGGGAATATGCCCAGAACACCTCACCAGGGAGGTGTCGTGGAGGTCCTGAGCAGAAGCCCCATTTGCAGAGGAGCAGAAACTCTACTCTGAGCACCACCCAGATGACCGAGCTTCTATTTTCTATCTTCTTAAAGTTATTGCAGCCACTTGTTCTTTGGGCCACGACCCACAGCTTCTGATTATAGGTGAGGGTGAGATTGTAGATCAGCTGGTACAGTACAGAAAGCTTTGCCTTTTTGCTCAGCTACCTCTTCACCACGACAGATCGATTACTGCAGACATTGCACCAACCGGCCTGCCGATCTCCTACTCCATCCTCCCCTCACTCGTGAATGAGACCTAAAGGGTCAAACACCTTTTCCAAGTTTGCAAAGCACATGTAGATTGGTTGGGGGAACTCCCATGCAACCTTGAAGACCTTGTCCAAGATGCCAATGATGAAGATTCAATGCTATATTAACACCTATCTGACGGAATCAATCGAAAATTAACATTCTTTGCTTAATGGCTACAGAAATTTGGGGGTGATCTCAGTAGCTAGTACATGGTAATAATGTTGTGGCCAGTGTGCACTACGCAAGATATTTTGATACATCGAGTATAAATTTGACAGTCTTAAAGCTGCTGCCTAGGTATTCATGATACAATAAAGATACTCCTACAACAGACAAAATAAACCCCCAAACTCATCAAAATGTTAAACAAGTCTGTTTTTCAGGTTGACACAGTGAATTCAATTCAAGTAAGTTGACAGGTAAACGATTTATGGTATATAGATGCAGATATTTTCTTTTTAGAAGTGAAATGCTCGTGCAATAAAACGAATACCACACACACACGCACACACACACACACAAACACACACACACACACACACACACACACACACACACACACACACGCACACACACACGCACACACACACACACACACACGACTGTCACCAAAAACAAAGACAATTCAGTTCCAGTTCTAAGCAATACAAACTCTAACCTTGTAAGCCTCATTCAACTACTAATTGCTGACAAGTACATAGCTAACAATTATAACCCTGGATGTTCTTATACTTAAAAATGCAGCAGTCTACCACAAATGTTTTGGGCATTTGCCCCAAAGTTGTCCTATAATGGTGTCCATGCATCTCCTCATATTTCTCCCATGTGTACAATAAACTAGTTTATTTTCCACAAGGCGCGTCTATTGCTGACTCAACATGAAGTCAACTGTGTAAATTGCGAGCATGCTGCTCTTCCAAAACAACACCCAAAGAGTCAATAAATTTATCTGATATACTGCCATACTGTTTGCATGGGTATAACACTTAGCAACAGCTAAACTCACTCACTGGCCACAAAATTATTTATGCTTGCTTCATGTAATGAAATCCTATACAAGGAATTTTCCAAATATAACAAGTCTAAGTTTTGATTGAAACTTTCAGAAAGGCACCATTTTTATCGTTTTTGTAGTTTGCAGTGGCACCAAACTGTTGTGCACCACTGCAAACTACAAACACAATAAAATAAAGTGGTGCTTTGAGACACAAGTGACCCTGACTTGGGCAGTGAACTCAACTTAGCTCACTTGACAACAAAAAGAAGTTCAGCACAATAAGTAGGCAAAAAATAGGCTTCATAGTGGCTTATTTGATGCCACTTTCAGATAAGGTTTACAGTCAAACTAACATAAAATAAGGAAAATTACAAGGTGTGTATTTAAAACAACAACATACATTGTGCCTTTGTTGCCGTGAGCTTGCTGATATATTAGCAAACACTATGGAAAGGCTAACAAACAGCACTGATGTGGCGTCGTTATAATATTTTAAGGAAAGGATATTTGAAGACAGACTGTGCAACAACCCATGTAGACAAGCAATATAACTATATTCGCAAGGAGTCGTCACTGACCGAAGAGTAATATTGTTATTGTATCGTTGTCAAGCTATTATTATGTTCCATTTACATTTACATTCCAATGTACGTTCTTAGGAAGACTGTATTAAGTGAGTTCACAAGACCGTGATCTATTTAGGAAGTGTTAATATGCATATGTATATTAATGAGGCAACCCTTCTGACGTGACTATCATCCAAAATATTACGAGTCTAATTCTAAGATTTTTAAAGGATTACCACATGCCTACATTTGAGCACATATACGTATTTGGTGATAATGGATTATGTTTTACAAAAGTAGAGTTGTCATAGAAGTCACACAGGAGGCTTACGGGCAGGCTGCATTGTCATTGAACTGGTAATGTCTATTCCCCTCTCCTCCTTTGCTCAAGGAAGAACATGAAACCTGACAGTAGTTGCGATATCTAAACTATGGGAAGACTTGACTATGCCATCCGGCATGATTATAGCACAATAGACCGGTGAACCAGTCTGAAATGAACTGTGTGTGTAACATCACAGGGATTGCATGAAGCGGCCCTAAATGCCCAACCTGGCTCCAAACAGGGTTTGTCATTGCTTTGATACTTAATTGGCATAAACATTTTTCCAGGAAATCAGATGCCATTGATGAGTGCACATTTAGTCCTAAAAAACACTCTCTAATCAAATTCTGGAAAATGAATTTTGACAAATCCACTGTCTAAGCCACCTTGTCCAGTGGTAAAAGAAATAACACTTCTGCCACAGTGTCGATCAAAATTGTGCATTATAATCTTTGTGAAGTGTATATTTTTATATAACTCTTGTACTGAATACCATTAGATTACTGAAGGGTACCTAATCAATAAGTATTGTTACACTTAATTTGTACATTGTAGCATATACGGTACTTACAATTAGCGCGTGTTCTCTGCCCATTGTGATGACTGTCTGGTTGATAATTCCCAGCAAAGAAACCACAATGTCTTGGACGTGCTGAAATGTTTCCCCCTGAGAAAAGAGCCAGGCAAAAGAAAGTACAAAAACAGAAGAGGATAAACAAGAAACAAGGAACTCAGGTACACATTAAAATGTTGCAAAATAATAAAAATGCAGCCACACAAAGTTCTCAAAGGTCAATTAAAAACATGATAGTCTTCACCATACAGAAAATGAGCCTCAGTGAAATTTAACTGTCAAGTGGACTCTTCTGCAGAATGTGTGCATGTGCACGCGTGTGTTTGTGTGTGTGTGAGTGCGTGTGTGTGTGTGTGTTTGTGTGTGTGTGTGTGCGTGCACATGTGTCTCATTGGATGCATGCATGTGTGTGAAAAACAAATTTCTTCTTTTTTGATCCCTTTTTCTCATTTGAAAGAGGTGTAGGCCTATTCAAGGCTTTCAAATTCACATTCTACATTCCTGAAGTGTCATTCCCAAACCTGAAACTGAAATGTTATTTAAATACTGAAGTATGAAATTGGAAGAACTGGGGCAAAGTTTGCCTTTTCCTCTTGGTAATGCTCGAGGCATTGCTTAAAAGGCAACATCATTGCATCGAAGGAAAAAAAATGAGTGATACGATGATAGAAATGATTCATCTTTTAAAAACAAACTCAAGGAAACTTCAAAGAATAGTTCATCGGCTGCGAGGTAATTTTGCATTTGTAGGAATTAAGACAACTCTTATCTTCATTTAAAAAGTGCAAATATGTGATCAAATAATGCATTGGTCGTTTCACAAGTGGAGAAATTCAACATTTCTAAGCATGTATGATTTTTATAAAACCATGTTGTCATAATCTGTGCCTTTGCTGATCAGCCATGCCGAAAAACCTGGAGGGAGGACCAAATAGAAACAAGTGCCAAGGTCCCAAAATAACAGATGTTATCTTGCAAAGTTTAAAGCAAGACACAACAAAGAAATATGGAAATGGTCCTTTTTCTTAAAAGGTTGCTCATAAACCCCCCCCCCCCCCCCCCCCCCCCCCCCCCACACACACACACACACACACACACACACATCAAGCTGTGAATTTCATTCCTTCTATCAATATATCTCTCTCACTATTGGTCTCTCTGTGGGTTGGCAAAGCATCTTAAACACGCACCACCCACAGAGGCGGAGAGGAGAGGGGGAAAAAAAAAACGACGCAGGGGTGCAACATAAGGGGTTCCGAAGCAACATCACCCCCATCGCCTCTTTGCCTTTTCCTTCTGGTTGCCATGGTTATTATGCTAATAAACCAAAACAGGGTAAGAAAATGGATGAGGCACAGAAAATGGATGAGTGGAAACAAACAGCAACTTGATGCTTTTAAAAACACAAGTATTCGAGGAAAAACAAAAACATCAATCCGAACATGGATGTGCCTTGGATTTGATTGCACTCTGCTGTGTGTTCATTACATCTAAGGATTAAGTTAAACCAACCAATTATCTGTCATGAATAATTGCTTCAAACAAGAGCAAGAATTATTGTTTATCGTGTCATCTCGTCCTTGTTTAACAGTCCAGAACTAATATACAGCTGGAGACCAAGAATTTATTAATTCCAACAAGCAGCACCAAAGTAAACATTGAAGAACAACAAACAATTATTTGCTTGACTGATTATATTAATTCTTTTTTTTTCCCGGCACACATTGTAGTACGGATTCTTAATACCGACACACGCTTGGGATCATACCGCCTTAACAAAGATAATGCACACTGTTGGTCAAAAACTACAGAAATGTGTTCATTCAACAAATTGTTTGTAGAACTGAGACACTTCTTAATGAGTCTTGCTTCTACCTCTTTGGTTAGTGAGACAAAAGAGGCCAAAACACAGCAGGATGCACACTCTATGATAAACACATTAGCATGAACAAACCCCAATGTCAATGAAGTTGGACATTGTAGAAAATGTAAATACAAACAGAATGCAAGGATTTGAAAATCATTTTCAACAATTAGCAAATTTGAACAACTGGTAAATTTGAGGAATGGAAAAACACCAGTTTGGAATATTCAACATGTGAGTTTCATAACTGGGTGTAAAAGGAGCATCCCCAAAAGGCTTAGATGTTCAGAATGATGGCCGCCCTTCAATGAACAAATAGACCTGCAAATATTTTAACAGGTTGAGAAGAACAACTGCAATCTGTTTTATACACAGCCCAATTACAAAGGAATTGGAGTTTGTGTTTCAAAATAATATGTTTGTACATCTTTTATTGTACGATATGGAATAGGTGTTCTAATCAAGGGGCCAATAAAAGTTTGCTGCTTAACAGCACTGTTTTTCATTTTGACCTTCCCCAAAATTAATGAAAACCATGAGTTGTAGCTTTTATAGTAAACAAATATGAGTGAATTTGTACATTTTCATACTGTGCCACCCTCCACTTTCACTTTACCCTCAAGCCAATAAAAATCCTCATCACCATTAATTATATGTCTCTTCTTCCCCTTCAGTATACGTTTGCTTCATTAGTGCAATGCACATGAATAGAACTGGAGAAGCAAAACCTTTCCTTCTTGAAGGACTCGACAGGTAGTCAAAAAAATCACCAGAGCAATTAAAGATAAACGATGCAATGTGTATGAGGTTGCCGCAAAACATATAATTCTAATGGGCCCTGCTGCACTGAGTGACGTGATGATTAAGGACAGAAAGTCCTCGGATGCATTGCTGAGCGGTGAGGTTAAACTGAGCTAATGATGCTGACGAACCAAGGACAAGAAGTGTTTTGCTAGTTCCGGGTGCTCATGCAGTGACTTCAATTTCAAGCAAATGTTACCATCCAAATGTGAAAATAAAATCCACCTTCAGATGTGTGTGTTAGTTAATGGTGTCTTCCTTGGTGGACACATAAACTCTCTACAAAAAACTATAGGGTTAATCAGTTGTCATATTGGTGTGAACCTGATAACCGACTAAACGACCACCTCTCCAACTATGAACATAAACCTTTTATTCCTTTTACGCACAAACACTCTGATGATCACACATTTTGTTTGAGCGTGAATTGCCTTCCCAATTAAAGTCAGCAAAGGCCAGATTATTGTATGTCTTTAAAATATTATCGTGACCAATTATAGGCTTCTGTGGTGTTAGGTGTGGTAAGAGTGATTTTCTTCCCCATTGTATTCAGAAAATTATTGGGGTTGATAGTCTTAACCCTTTCGGCATCAGAATTTTCAAATAAAATACTCAGTTTTTATGTCACTGTAATCTTAAAGGTGCAGTTTTGCTACTTTGGTACTCAAAGGGTTGATTGTAAAACATTTTAAATGTTCTTCTCCAACAATAACTCTTTCAGGTGAAATGTCAAGACCAAAAAATGGACTATAAACTATAGGTGAAGTGAACAGGTGTTCAAGAATGTCCCTTCAATGTTTTTCTGTGACTATTCCAGTCTGTCATGCTATTGTACATTTTCACTCTAACCTCAGTGGCTACTTCCTTCTGAGAACATCCAGTTTGATCAGTTGTTAGGTGTCGTTTTGGTTTCAAAATGAGAGAAGCATAATGAAGAGGACATTTTTAAATGCCAATCGTAATTGGAGAAGGTTATTTACTGGTCAATTCATGGACCAAACATTTCTTGTCCCTCTTAGATTTAGAAGTGTACTAAATCATTCAATAGGTGGACAGGGGCATTCAATTTTAGAGAAGATTCATCTGATTTCACCTGCATTTTTGGTTTGAATTAAAATTTTACCCAAAAGCAGAATATATCGTGTTTGTAAATCCTGATGTGTGCGCTTGACTTCGACCAAGCCACAGACTCTGCTTTGGGGGAGGAGACTAGAAATTGTCGGTGTCGACATCAGAATAGTGCACAGTCATCTCAATACAGTACACAGTGTACACTCTAAGAGCAATGCATACACACATTTTTCTCTTAAGTCACATGTGGGATCACTAACATTGGGAAGGTGTTAAAAATCAAGTTACAGGACAATACAACATAATGACTTTGACAACTTTGTCCCCCGGGTGCTGGATCTCATTATATCATTATATGTTTGCAGTGTTTGTGTAGGTGGCTCACCACATTGTCTTTGCTCAGGACCTCCAGAATGTTGTTGAGCAACTCTAGACTCTTTCTCCTCTCATCATGAGGACCGTCCGCCATGGTGACCAAAGCTCTGCTCAGCTCACGCAGCATCATTGGCAACAAGATGTCTCGACATTCTGAGAGAAAACACATCCAAACGGAAGGTCTAATTGCAAATTACTGAAAAAGTACATTTACTAACTATGGGCAAACATATAAAATACAAAAGCTCTTTTAGCAAAGATCCTCAAGACACGTCTAAATGTTCTTTTTAGGATAAATAATGCTTCAACTGACACCTGTGCTCAACCTGAGGGCATAGATAGAAGGGAAACCAATGAGAAATGATGCAACCATCTCAAATTTCTTATTTAACCCTCGCCTGAGAATGCATGATATTAATCAAACGTCTATTGCGGTTCCATGCATGTCTGCTGCTGTCAGACACACAGCCATCACATCAATCACGATAATGTCGCTGCCTTCTCCTTTGCACTGATTAATCCAAATCTTTCATTTGTTCATTTGTTACCTTGGCCTCCAACACACTTCTTCATCACAATTAAGTCCATTAAAAAGTGAGGAAGCATCTAATTAGAGCCCTTTTACAGACCTCATTGACGCTTAAAAGATTCATTGATATTGTTTTTCTGATATTTGTAGCAAATATGTGAGCCAGCGAAGACAGATTGCCATGAATTGATTTAAAATTATTCATGTTTCAATCTCACTGTCCTCACATAAAAGCATAATTTTTCAAGTTTATGAGATGAAAGCATTGTTTTTGAATTGACAGGACATTTACTCTACTTACTTTAAAAGGACTTGAGCTCATTTTTCTTCTTACAGTTTACACCAGCTGCTGAGCCACTCTACAGTGTTTATGTAAATAAACACAGTGTCTGGTTTGAAGATGTTCCAAAGAAATGCTTCCAAATCACTAATAAACAGCATTTGAAGCTTTATGGTAGTTAAGTCAGAAATGAGCTGGAAGCAGATGAAGCCAATTAAAGGATTAACCATTGTTGTTTTAATCCATTTTGGAAGGGGTCATAAATCACTCATATTTAATTTGATACAAATATCTCATGATCCAGCTCCGCCAGGGTTGGGTGTTAGCATGAATTACAACTGAGAATGTGGTGAGAGGTGTGTACCGCTTCCACAATTTTAGTACTATCAATATCTGCAAACACAAAGCTAGCACAGAAGGACTTTGTGTTTTTTTTACTCTTCAAAGCTTATGAGTATTCCATCTGAGTGTTTTATTTAGATACAGACACATATACTTTATAATATTTTTAAACTGGGACCCTATATGTAGCTCAAAAACTTGATGTGAGAATAATTTTGGACTCCATACCTAAAATATAGTTAAAAACAGCTGCCAGACCTGACTCAACAAAAATTGTGTTGCATTTTATGAACTTAAATATATGAAATGCAAAACATGCAAATATAATTTACAACAGAACATTTGCATATAAAACAACAATATTTACTATAGAAAAGTAAAAATCAAAAACTTATCTTCCAGCAAATTCAAATATATTTTAGCTTTATGGTCATTTGAGTTTATTGTGTTTCCTACAGGATCCCACAAAATCAGTATAACTATGAAGTTGATCTGAAAATGCAACATTTTGAGCACAATTTCAGCTTTGATGAAAGTCATTTGCAACAACGACAACACAATCTTCAGATATCTTTTCAAAACACCACTAATATTCCTACTACTAATATTAATTACAATGAAATTCCCAAATACAAATGATGAATTTGGACAAAAATCCACAGTCGCATTCAACATATCTAACTGCAAAATGATCTCTCTCATCCAAGTTGCTGCTCTCTACAAAATGGAGCCACCCACGCAGACCCCTTCATCTTCTCCTTGTAGACGCAGGTATAGAATCTTGATACGTATGTATACCCATTAAAAGCCCATCTAGGCTAATGCTTGTTAGGTCCATTTTTAACCGAGCTGAGACTGCTTGCTTCCCACCCCTTGGGAGCAGAGAGTGTGCGTCACAAGAGGCCCTCTATGCCTCCCAGCAACAATCACATCTAACATTAATAGCAAGAAAAAGGACCGAGAGAGTAAAAATTAAATACTATAGGGTGTGATTACTTGAAAATCCTTCTTGAGAACAGTTTAAGTTTACTAAAATCGATAAGAATGAAATATTTTATTCTTCCTGCAGAAAATAAGCACTGGCCTATAGTATAACCTGCTGAATTGCAAAACAATTACATTGATATAAAGATACACAAAATCTTAAATACATCAAATTTCTGCTTTATAAATTGTTGATTCATTCTTCCACTTTCTATATATAGTGTTTGTCCTCATTCAGGCTGTGGAAGAGCAGAAGCCAAGTCCTGCTGGCTTTAGGCAAGAGTAGAACTACATCCTGGAAGGGTGCCAAGTTAAAGGCACATCATTTATGGACTAGTGTAGACAAACAGCCGCTCGGGCGCATATCCATACCTATGGGCGATTTGGAGTTTTTATTTGAACTACCATGCATGTTTGTGGAATGTTGGAAGGAAACTGGAGCACTCGCCGAAAAGCCATGCAAACTGCACTCAGACAGGCCAAAGGCATGATTCCAACCTGGAGATAAATGTTATTCATTTATGTATTCTTTTTTATCATGTTGTTAAAGCTGCTTTATAATCTAACGCTAACCCTAACCCTGGACTGGTCGCTAGCCAATGGTAATTAATTCCATTTATCTTATAAAAAAACAATTATATGTTAATTTATCTGATCTGAGGCTACACTGTACAGCCGATTAAAAGGGTGCAATCCACGAACACAATTATAATATGATCAAATTTGAAGATGGGGAACATTATCTGATCAATAGCCTCCAGAGCAGAAAGATAAAAAGGGCAGAAATCATAGTTTGATGAGATGAAAATAAATATAGTAATGCTCAAAAGGAGCATGCCCACTCCATTCTTTCTGATCAATAAGGGTAGAGGGCAGTCTTTGTTTTATTAGGGACACACTTGATTAATCTGTCAAAAAGAAAGGAACAAATCATCTTTCTTGCACTTGTGATGGAGATAACAAAGGCTTGTATGGCACAGCGGAATTTTTTGTGCAAGCATGACAATTAATCCATCTACCTTCTGGGGAAGAGCTATAGATTCTTCATTAATCAACTCACTTGAGAATTTCTTTCCCTGGTGAAATCTAGAGCCACCCTTGCAACATGTTCATAATTCAACAAAATAAACTCAGGTGATATTTCCTAAATGACAGAACCAGTTTAGGTCTGGATTTAGTTGAGAGGATTTGCTCGCAATTTGACGCCACAAAAGCTTTTTGTTTTTTATTGGTTCAGGAGCCACACTGAAAACATAAATAAAATCGAAACTGAAGTGTTAAAGTGCTGGAGGATTGACGAGTGCATTTGCAAAAGTTACACTTTAGAAATATTAATCAGAATGGTGTGAGGAACAAAGTGTTTCTGAAAGGTCTTGACACTTCTGGTTTTGTAGCTGCAGTACATTTCAAGTATTACTTGGGCTTCTTTTTGTGTGATCTGACTCAAACTAATAACTCTGTCAGTCAGCATACATAAAAGAGCTTCCAATGTGCAAAAGAAGGACAAGCAAAAGCGAAAGAGCACATTTGAGTAGGGGTGTAGTAGTCCGTCCAGTCACAAGTTGACAGAGAATTGTTCTTCCTATTCCATTGCAGATGTTCCCATCAAAGGACATCTCATAATTTCAAGTCCAACTGTAGATGACCAAGTCGATCTTTGACAGAAATCTCCTTCAATGTTTTCTGTATAGTCTTTTGAGTGATTGATAAAATAGTGGTTCAAAGAGGCAGCTTGCCTAATGCAGGCATGATATAAATACCTGCAAAATATGCTCGACACAATCTGATGCAGGGCTAGAAAGCAAAAAAATATGGTAAGATAATGGGTGGAGTTTCTAAAAGTTCCTTTCATAATACAACGAGAGCAGCCTGTCATGGGCAATTTTTACTTTTCACTGCAGGTCGAAGCACCTAATTCTGATTCAGGGCCAATCGCTTCTCTTGTTTGACTGTCTCTCTATCTACTTTAAAGCCTTGCATAGTTTAGAATACTCTGCTTACATTTACTGAGCAACTTAAATAACCCCCATACACCCCAAAAACATGCTTCTTAAACACACGAAATTGAAAGCGCGTGTGACCAAAGTCAGCTGGGATTGGGGCAAATTTATACATGACCCAAACGAGGATAAAATGTATATAAAAGAGGAGAATATCTCTGAATGTTCTGAAACTGTGTTACAACATCAGTTCTCCTAAAATTATTCAAAATTTTAATTTCCAGTTTCCCATTTTGGTGTCCCAAAGAACTTTCTGAGACAAAAAAAAGTTTGCACACGTCACTCGAGGGCATCTAATTACACCTGTGGCTTAACATCAAATAAATGATGTGTGTATGTAACCAGAGTGCTTTGTCTGACAAGATTGGCGCGCCCTCCCACTCCGGAGAATCCGGAGGAAGTCCACGCACACACAGGGAGAACAGGCAAACTCCAAACAGGAAGGCCGGAGCCAAAATTCAACCCTGCACCTCAGGTCCTTGAGGCGGACGTGCTAACCAGTTTTCCACCGTGATGTCATCATTCATACATCATAAATCAATAATTTAATTTTAACAGTTACTCTTAAATTTGTAATGATCAATTAATAGAGTTCAAAATCTTAATTTTAAGGCATATTTCAGCCGTACACAAAGAGTGTGTACTGCTTTACACAAAAAATGCTGTCACGTTGGCTTGCTTGAGCTACACGGTGGCCCTAGGGGCTTTTACTCGGTCGGGTTGGAACACCACCTACACTGGTGTGCTCCTTCAAGGTCACATAGTTAAAGCGATCGTTTTGAAGTGATTGCGCTTTCAAGTAGAGTGCCACTGCAGCTGACCATATAATGTACACTGGCAATCCTGAAAACATGTCACTAAATAAAAACGTATTCTTGGCCCAATCCACTCCAAATGACTATCAACTGGCTTTGCAATACTTATACCTTACCTTTGCCTTTTTATTAGTCTTTAAACTGTCTTGTAAATACTTGCACTGTTCGTTCCATTGACCAACCACAGCATAATGTACTGCACAAACGCTTACTGAGTTGTATTGCTAATAGTTCGTCCTTCCCAGGCAGTTTAACAAGTTATCCTAGTGTAAAAATCTCTAAACATGTTAACATAAAGATATGATGTAGGAGGAACATATTTTCATGAACCTTTGTTCTTGTTTTTCATCTGTTATGTCCATCTATATTTTGGTGCTAGTACTTCAAGATAACTTATGATATAGAAGTGCTTCTGGATATTGGAAAAGTGCACCATAAGCTTTCTTTGGACTTCTTTGGCTTTCTGCTGTGCCCGGAACTCCTGCAACCAAAACTAGTATCCTGCTGAAGAACCAAGCAAAATATTACAAAGTAGCTGTCAGCAGACATATCCTAATGTAAGGGCTACAGTTATCTGACCACACTACCTAGTTTGCTGCTCGCCAATGTGTGGTCACTCAACAATAAGATGGATGAGCTGAGAGCCAAGGAAACACCTCAGTATGAAATCAGGGATGTTGTGCTTGGATTTTTATTCAAAATTGGATCACTAAAAGTGCATTAAAGTCAGCGACCCTCTCAGTCTACTGCTGAGAGTGCACAGCATGCCTCAGGTAACAAAGGTGGCGCATGTGCTATTACAGATGGTGTGTGGACGGTGATGCACATTTAAAAATATTCTCCCAACGAACCACCATCACATCTTAATTCCAACAAAGGAAAAAGACATACTGAACTAAGTATAATGTAAAGTGAAGGATGTGTCCAATTTGTAAAATCCATTGCACTTGATGAGGTTTATGTTGTTTGTGATCTTTGCCAGCCAAAGCAGATTCCTGATTTCACACTACATGATCAGATCCTTTACACACAAACATCTTTAACCTGTCCCTCTTGGATAACATTTGTTCATTTGTCTGTGCCCACCTCTTTCAAATACTCACCAAAGTGCCACACCCCAAGAGAGGAAAAAATAAATTGTCCGAATACCCACCTCCCCCCACTGCACTCAGAACAGTTGTGACTAAGTGCTTTGGGAAATTAGTCACAACATGCATACAGAAAACAGTCCTGGACTTTTGACAATCATTATCCATGCAGCCCTCATACATAAAGCACAATACAGTATGTTGGAATGCTGTTTATTGACTAAAACTCAGCCTTCAACACGGTCATCCCAAGCAAGCAGACAGGCTGTGGAGCTGCTTACCCTCTGACTGACATCTCTCCACTGCAAATGAGTGCTGGATTTTCTCACAGAGATCTCCAAAAGTCAGAGTTGGCACCAGAATCCAAGCTCAGGCAAAAGGACAGTGAGCACGGGAACCCCCTTAAGGTATGTGCTCAGCTCTCTCTTGAATACCCATGACTCAGCTGGTGTCCTCTTGCCATGAAAATAGTCTCTAAATGCAGACTAGACTAAAGAAATCATTATCGACCTAAGGCAGAGGAAAAACAGATTGCACCCCTTGCCATCAATGGGAGTCAGGCGAGAGTGACTTCAAACTGCTCGGTACTTCCCAATTAGTGATAACCTTACATAGACCCACAACACCCAGGATATCATCAGGGAGGATCAACTTTAATTGTTAGCACAGTGAGATAACTCAGCATACACCCAAACATTTCAGCAATTTCCACAGAGAAACAGTTTATTAACATTCAGGACAGGAAAACTCTCCAAGCATGTCATTAAAAGTGCAAAGCACATCCGTGGAGTAGCACTCACACCACTACATCACATTTATGACAGCTGTGCCACAAAGAGGTCACAGAGCATTATCAGAACACACCACACCACAAAACAAACTTTTTACAGGTCTTCCAACTGGCAGGCGCTCCAGGCAAGTCACAGAACAAGACTAAAAATAGAGCTTCTACTAACAGGCTAGCAGACTCAAAGGACAAAATCTAGAGCCAGCAGCCCCCCTGTTGAATGCCTACATCTTTGGATAATGTATGCACTCATATTCTCATTATATTATATAATTGTTTCAGCAGTTGTATGAATTAACAGACATTATGATACACTCTAAGGCTAACGGAAGGATCTGCCATCTACATAGATGCCTTTGGTGCACCAATACATCAATAAATCTTGTACTGCTGCAGATGACAGATTAAGGCACAGTTTAGAAGTGGGGAAAATACGCAACAGGATAGAGTAGTAGAGCTTTACAGTCATTGATCAGTTGGAGAAAACCACACATGTAAAGATTTTGTGCTCCCACAAACACAACAATTGGCGCATGGTTGATTTTCCTCTTTTTTGGTAGGTAGGTAGGTAGGTAGGTAGGTAGGTAGGTAGGTAGGTAGGTAGGTAGGTAGGTAGGTAGGTAGGTAGGTAGGTAGGTAGGTAGGTAGGTAGGTAGGTAGGTAGGTAGGTAGGTAGGTAGGTAGGTACACCTACCTGCACGCACGCACACACACACACGCGCGCACACACACACACACACACACGCACACACAAACACATATATATACATACACACACACACACATATATATATATATATATATATACACATTATATTTGAGTTTTAGAGATAGCAAATGCCCGAAAGACAATTACTTTTACGATTACTGGAAGAAGATGAAATACTTTCCACTTCACAGACTTAAACCCGGTTTGTATGATTTATTGTCGTCACGGACATACGGCTCAAGTGTATTTGAATCTGCTTTTGCTAGTCAAACTGTGTGGGCAGAAGTTGAGGCACAAAGGGGCTCTTACTTAATCACAGAAGTGTTTGGGGAATTACATAAATCGAGGCCATCAGAGTGTGTCCGAAAGTAAGTTGTGTATAAGCGAGGACATTAGTTTGTATTTGCCCCGAGTGGAGCTGAGGGAGAGATGGCGGTTTGATGCACTTACTGCAGCAGTGCACCACAACAAGGATTGCATACAGAAAGCTGGCATTAATTTGCCAGCAGTATTCTGTCTGGCAGAAGGAGCAGCATTTACACTTGCATTTATTTTAGTTGAGGGGACTGCAATGTGTCTTTCAACCATGTCACCTTCTAATCCTCTCAGCCATTAACATCCTCATTTGACTGTGTACACAGTACACATCTCACCAGCAACATGAGGTGCACTGCACAAGTTAATAATATCTAAAACAAGAGGGAATCAAAACTTTGGAGTTGCGCCAACAGAAAAAAATCCAAAAGGTTTAGTGATTTTTTTTTTATTCCTCATATCGCAGTACTATTTATTTACTTACTTATTTGTTCGTTTGTGTGTTTATTTATTTGTTCAATTATTTGTAAGCACTTTTATTTTTTTCAGTCTCAATGGAACTAAATGACTACTTCAAATTGCCCGTAGATGTGACTGTGAATGGTTGTTCATCTTTGTGTGCTCTGCAATTGGCTGGAATAGGCAGCACCGCGTCGCGATCCTTGTGAGGAAAACTGGTTTAGAAAATGGATGGATTGATGGATGTAACTGTGCTCCCTGATTCCAAATGTTAGCGAATTGATTAGCTGCTAGCAAACAATCCAAACTAATAAGGACAACTTATTTTCCATTTCCGCTGTTTTAGGGAACCGTTGTAGTCTCGCTGGCATTAAAAATGGAAATGTCTCATAACGTCTGTTGTCAATGTCCAACGTCATTTACGAACCCATGCAGCTGGCTAGTCCAAAAAACAAACAAACAAATAAAAGCCTGTTTTTATTATTGAGGGCTTTTTTGTCTGATTTACTATGTGTTTGAGAGACCCCCACCCCATTCCAAAAGAGACACACATTATCCATATCACTGTACGTTTTTTTTTTTTTTTTTTATTATTCTCAATTTTGAAGGTGTGGGCAATAGTTGCACTATTTTAAACTGGAGCTCAATCTTATGGGCCTATTAAAAATAAATAGGTGTATTTCGAAGAGTCATAGCTCATTTTTTTCTTATTATTAACCTTATGCTGTAAGCACAGTAGCAATTTAAAGAATACCGCTCAGACGGAGCCTCATTATTTCCTGCTATGTATTTGCCTGGAATTAATGACACCACTGATAAATATCCATTCAGTTCACCCGGACAATGTCTTTGTTACTCCTAACCTTTGATGACGATACCTTCAAACCATTTATGATATCGACTCACAGAACCCAGGTCCTTATCCTTTCAACAGTCACAGATATAATGATTTAGCTGGAAAAAAAAAACCCTGCAGTTGAAAATAAGATTATATTATCATCACAAGCAAACAAATTTGATATTACCGTTTCTGCATTCTTACAAGATATTGAGTTTTGAGTTTGCCACAAACACAACAATTGTAAAAATAAGACTAGGATGGAATTTGATATGATCTTTTCCTTGATTGTTTTATTTCTAAACTGTAAATGAGGTAGACAACTTTATTGAACTCGGAACAATCAAGCAGTTAACCAATGAAATATTTTTTAAATATATCCAATGCGTCATTTGGAGGCAAACATACTTTTATGGACACAATTTAGATTCATAATTCAGCAGTATTTCACTGGACGTTTGTGGACCTTGACAGAAGCCAAGTGTGACATTAACTTTATAGAACATATGCAATGGTAATCAGATGACGGAGAATGTTCATTTTGTGAACTATAAAGACTTAGTGTTGTCTTGATTTATACGACTGAGAATATCACAAGTGTATGGTAGCATTACATCTTGGGTCTATAAAAGTGGATGGCTATAAAATAAGCAAGTTGAGCATAAATTGATCATCGGTGGTGTGTTAAACGTTTGTGTATATGAATCTAATTTCCCTATGTCCACCGACAATAGGCCTTTCGCCACATTCTCTTTGGGTATTTGGTGATTTGCTTTGACATCCAAAGTTTTCTCATGTGGAAAAGCACAGGCTCATTAAATCTGGACCTTAACGTCAATAATGCAGATTGGAGGAACTAGAGAGTGCCCACTCTGTGCTGATTAAATCCAGACAATAATGAGGTAACAGCGCATCACACTTCCATATTCATTAAGCACTCACATGCGTCTGTTCAGCATTCTCAACAAGAAATATATAGAGTGGAGGTGTGAACAATGTCAACAAGTGATGCAGGCAATTTGGATAATGACATTGCTTCTCTTTGCAAAGAGGGACTGGGAATCATATTTTCTATTTACACGCAGTGCATCATTTCTTATTTAGAGGTTATTTGGGAGGGGGGCACAATATAGTGATACCAATAGCACTTGATTAGAATGCATAGTCAACTGCAGGCTGAAGCAATCTGGATTCGACTTGCTTTTAGACTAACAGCAGTTAAACTTTTTTTAACTTTTTTTTAAGTTTTCTCTGTGTCTCCCCTCTGCATTCTCATGATCTGTTTCTCGTCTTTTATGCACCCATTGTTCAAATTACAAATTATACTTTGTCTAATAAGGGAATTCATTTCAAAACCAGGCTTGTCATATTGATGCATTCAGTATGCACATATGCACGTGTTTATGTGTGTATGGATTGCATGTGGAAGTGTATCTAGACAACTATTGAATCAGAGAGTAATTCTACAGCTTGTGGGTGAACCTGACAAAAGAGTGGAAATCTAGTTGGGGTCCATTCGTCTTCATCTCATTTTATACAAACCTGAGTGAACACGGTTGTAAATACTGTTTTACATTTTATGCATACTCACAGGCATTTAACTTCATTTGCTACTGGATGAATACCTTTTCGACAATGTTGCCTACAAGGATTCTGCGACTGGCCTAAAGACTAAATTGCTCGTCCAGTGACTGTAAACTGCTGTTTAACCTTGTTTAATACCCATATTTTTTTTTATTCATTTGATCTAACGTTAATTAAAATTCTAACCAATGCACATTTGAAATGTTTAATCCACACACGTAATACCTCAGAAAGGGACAGTCATCAAAACTAAACACGACTATCATAATTATATTTGTTTTACAGTGTTTGTAATGAATCTTGGATTGCGCAAGTGGACAAAATTCTGTGTTCGGTCACTGTACATCAAATGTGATTGAGTGCAGTCATACAGCACTGCAAACCACAAACAATATGTCTGTGGAACTCATGTTGCTGCTGCTGAGTTTTATTTTTGCATAATAATTTGAAAATTTACGGTGAGTATCATACTTGATCACAGAGCCTCTCCAAACCACTGTCAGTGGTTTTGACATTTGTCCCTGGTGAGGCTGCTTGGCAGGGCAGCTCAGACAAGCAGGTGGAGCTATGATATATGTACCTGCAGTATGGTGATAGCACACCGGGGGCTATTAATGACTATGAATATCTAATTTAACTCTGCTGCATATTTTCGCCCCCTGGTTGATAGCAATCCTTGCATACAAGCCGTCTGATTATCATTGCAATGCTAGAATCCATCTCAATTACACTTTGCGTCATGCCTTATTTGGCAATGCATGAACGAATTAATAAATAAGGAGCATGGGATAGGAAGGAGAGAGTAGAGGGTTGACAAGATGTTGTTGACCCACAACGCACAGATTTGGGTAACCATTGAATTTTACACTAATTGGTTCATCATTTGACCGAGTCCACATTTAGCTCCACTGCCCTTTTTTTTTTTTAGCTCATTTCTGATGTTTTTTTTAACTGTAAAATTGGGCACCCCTATTTGATTGTTACGGCCCTAATACTCTTCAGTAGATTGTAGAATGTGAAGAGTTAAACAAAAGGATTTTGCATTATATGTTAGCATTAGGAAAGCTAGCCTTGGTAAGTTATGTGTTGTAGGAAAATAATGTGTAATTCCCTTCACGGATAAATTTCATTTGGAATTGGCAATAAACAGCCTGAAGCAAGCAGTGTATATTGAATTGTAGATCACTTCATCAGCTGGTTGATAATATTGGCTTACGTGATACCTTTTCATGATATCACTTATATTCATGCGTAGAGTACAATATTAGTGTGCTGTTATGGAAATATATACATTTAGTAATTAAATGTGGGTGTTATGATAATGATGTGATTTTGCTCTATGTGAATCACATCCATCTCCATCCTCTCATATTCAAATTAAGACAAACTCTCTGTACGTATGTCAATGATGTCACGTGCTGGCGCCACCTGCGACAGGACCACGCCCCCCTGTCAGTGGAATCGCCATCACCTGCCACGGGCTCATGGACAGCGCTATAGCAGCGCCGCCAGCGCAGACCCGAGTGTCAGTCTGTCCCGTGATGCTTCGCTCATCAGTCCCTGAGGAACTGACTTTACAATTCGGAAATCCGCAGAACTGCTTGTCCACCCCAGCCAGATCGCCGCTCCAGCGCCAGCTATTCCCATCATCCCCTCCCACAATAAAGACTCTGTCGCTGCGCACTTGGCTGTACATAGCTCCCATTTTAATTCAACTCTTTCTCTGTGATTGAATGTTAAACGGCTACAAGCAGAAATTGTCTTTTACCAGCAACTTCACTCATTATGTTGAACTACATATATTTATGGCCTAAATATGAAGCTGAATTCATCCATTTATATTTTTCCTGCATGTTTTTATGCTTGGAGATTCTTCTGTTGAAAAGTTGAACAAATACGAAAGGAGAAAGCATTGTCAAGCAATCAAACTTACGACTTAAACATTTTGTATAATAAATTGTACATTTATTTTCCAATTATAATTAAGACAAACTGATTATCAGAACTTTTTTCTGCCAATTTTCAGAATCAGCATTGGCCTTGTTGAATTGTTCACTATCTATTGCTTTTTGTGAAGGTAGTTATCATGATTTAGGGCTCACAAGTTCATTTATTTGCTCACAGGTCATTACACAACTGCCTAAGCGACAGCTCATACATCAACGAATTTGAGGTACCATTGAACAAACGAACAAACCCCTTCCCAAATCGACTTCTTGTTACATTTTATCAGTACTTTAGGAAGCATGCATCTATCCAACAGTATGAACCTATCTGCCTGCTTTTGCTGAATAAATACTGCAGTTTGAAGTCTTCAAAAAGTTATTTTGAAGCATATCAGTCCTTTTGGCCCAACATACAACTGTGCTCACGTTCATTAATCAGCTGTATATCCGCTGCCTTTCTTCTACAAGCAGCTGTTGTCTCCTACTCATTCGCCTAGCATCAGTCTTTGTCATCGCCTCACTTATCCCTGCAATTTCCTCTGTGTTTACCAATCATCGTGTCACCACTCTTTTCGCTGCTCCAATTATTTGGGAAAAAGACATATATCTTTCCAATGTTTGAACCACTTCCATCAGCTATTGCTGTTCACCCTTGACTCACTAGGTCTTATCACCTTCACCTCTGTCTAACGCCATCGCCGTCCAACGTCTGAGGAGTTCATCTTCAAGGGGGATCCTGGGTTCAAAGCATTTGGTAAAAAATAAACCCATTCCAGGATTAATGTTTGTTCACAAATAGGTCAAATTGATCAATTTGAGAACATGCCAAGCCCTCCCTTCTCTCAGACTCTTTCATTATCCTGCTCTTTACCTCTCGTGTGCACCTTTTTCCTCCTCACCCACCCCCACCTCTCCCCTCTTCAGGTGACAGAGTGTGAGGGCGCTGACAGCTGGCCCAAGAGGACAGCCTGTCGTCTCGACCCCAGGGGAATCAATCATCCGAGTCGCGATCAATACAAAGGGGCCGAATACGGAACTGGCTACCCGGACTTGGCTGCAGGCTGATTGATGACCGGAATCACACGCTTGTGCACATGCATAGGCATTCACAACTGCTCAGAAATACACACGCAAGCTTATGGAATGTGTCATATTTAAGTACGCAGACAGCAGAGTCACTGCTTTTAACCCAATTTAGCCTTACAATCTACTCTAAATGCTTACTGTCCTCCTCCCCTTCCTCTGCCAGGGCCTCATTATGTGCACACTCATCACGTCAGCATTAAAGCAGCACATTAGCTGTCAGAATGCAGTCTCGAGCAGACAAACCAACACTTATCAGCCCACTGGGTCCAAATTAGTCGGATGTAATGGGGTTGTACGAGCAAAGGTTGGGTGAACATGATCATTCGTGTTTTGCACTTTCAAAAAGGTACTTGTGGTATCATTTCATACCCGGTAGAATTATTCAAATGCGGAGGTTGTGCACTGTGAAAAGTGTCACATAAATACGTATATCAAAATAAAGTGCTCTGAAAACACTTGCTGTCGTGTTTATCTGAAACGTTAATACTTGCTGGCCTTTGGCACTGCAACATTCATATGCAGCACATAGCAACTACTGAAACACGGAAAATGTTCCTCTTGCATTAGACTTTCTGACATTCTCTCTCTGCGTGCACGTTTCAGATTAAAGGACAAAGTCTAACTATGACACCAGTAACTCTCTGCGTTACTAACAGAAGCCAAATATGTTGTCGTTGAGCAACCATTAACAGCCTGTTATTTTTTCAATTCAAATAGTTAACTCAAATGTATATTGACAAACTGTATTTTAATAGTTATTGTTTTATAGTTAGTGTCGATTTCGAATAATTAAATAAAACAAAATGATATTTAAAAAAACTTCTACTATACAAGTATACTGCTACCTAATTAAGTAAAAAACATATGGGATGGTCTTTTTTTGTAATTATGTTGGCTTGTACTGTCAAGAATTAAGCATTGATGGAGGGCTGCACAGAATTAAAACAACAAAATTAAAGTATTTTTTGTAGGTGCCACTCAGAATTCATGGGCATGAGGCTCACCTCATTAAAAGCATTGACTTTTTTTTCTCTTTTCCCCATAACACATTGCTGAATTACGGTACTTATAATGGAGGACCTTGAATGTCCTGAATGTTTAAAGAAAATTTGGAAGTGCTTATTGATTAAGCAGCAGGTTCTAAGGCATATGTAGAAATACTACTTGCTATTGTTATTGTTATATGTTCTGTGGCACTTTATTGCAGCTACAGCTGTTGTTAATGTGCTACATAAATAAAGATGTATCGTATTGTTATTGTAAAACCAATAATGAATGCTGATTCTCTTTGATGCCCCAAGCAACACTGCAATAAACATTGGTATAGTTGTGTAAAACACTTCAGAAAATCATTGTCAGTTAACAGTGTGTTGTTTCATCTACAAATGCAAGTTAAATCTATACCCTGAAAATTAAAAGCAATATATTAACAACACACAAAAACGCCACTGGCCTCTCTGGGCCCAGATACATCTGAGATGGGCTGATCCAAAGTAGAAAATTGTATTGTGGTCAGATGAGTCCACAGTTCAAATTGTTTTGGGAACTCGTGGACGTCGAGTCCTCAGGGCTGAAGTTGAATGGCAGCATTATGAAGTGCAAAATACATCAACAGAGCCCCCGGGCTGTTGAGCAACTGAAGTACGTACATCAAGCAAGAACGGGAAAAAAATTCTATAAACAAGCTTCAACATTATTTCATGTCTTGTCATGAGTGTTGTTAAAAGGAAGGGTTGAGTAACACAGTGCTAAACATGCTTCTGTGCCATCTTTAAATGAAACACATTACAGGTGTCATATTCAAAAAGAATGAATAGACTCTATTCCTCCAAACTCTTGAAGTCTGACCATTTTGCAGTTTGTTGTATAATGAATTAAACCTTAGTGTCATCTTACCACAAAACAAACCACAAAAGACAACAACTAACGATATTTAGAAGCATAGCAGAGAAAACAAAAGTAGCTTACTAGAAGGAGGTATATTGACAACATCTAAAGACATATGGGACATCTCAAACTGCACATCCGGTGGTTGACCTTAAACAACCCTGTTGTTATAGTGTTGTTTTAGGGCAGACAGGGCTTAAACCTTACGTTGGGTGAGGGTGTGCAAGATTTGCTGCCGTACACACTGTACATCCTGCTTCGCCATTTGATGGTATCGTTCTACAGAACACTTAAGTGAATTGTGGTGGAAGAAAGGGAACATTGTCTAACAGTATTAGCATTAAGCACTGAGCTGGATAAAGATAAAACTTTGAGTGCTATGAACTCCCTGACTGGTCATAAAGAGCAACCTGCACAGCTGTCCGTCCAAGGCACAAAGTATTCACTCCACATATATCGGCCAGTGTTAGGATCTAAACATTAAGTGAGAAGCAACTCATGCTCAGGAGGATTTGCTAATGGTCTGCTACAGTAGTGTGCTTTGGTACGTGTTTTTCTTTCTCTTTTTACAGTCAAGTCGAGTGCTGTCGTCATGTGGAATTCAAGTAACCTACTAACCTGGTTGCTGGAAAAGATGACTGCTGACAATTTCAGTCATAGAAGCCACTTTCTGTTTTTGGAGTTTCTCAGGCGGGATGCAGGCATAAAAGTCATGCAGCAACTGACTGGAGGGAGAAAGAAAGACAAAATGTATAGATATATCGGTTGTATATATATATATATATATATATGTGTGTGTGTGTGTGTGTGTGTGTGTGTGTGTGGTGGGGGGAGCCTTTGTATGCTTCATTCAAATGTTGGGTTTACTTTTTAGTTTGTACATTTCTAATGGTTTGTATGAAAATATACATATAACAAATAACACAAAAGCCTCACGTCAGCAATAATTGCGACTAATTTATTTTCTAGGCAAGTACAACTGTAATCAAGACAGTTTATGCTGTACAGTATTTCTTGTTTGTTTATGTTCATCAACACAATCGCCAACAACAGGCTTTTCTTGGTAACATTAGCATATTGCAGAGTTGGGAATTTGCAATAGTGATAATGGAAAACCATCATATCGCAGTAAGATATTAGCATACATTTAAAAACATGAATTTTTCAGTTTAGCGTGCAGTCACTATGTGGTGGCACAGGCATGAGCTTGGCCCTTTACGCCCCCATGAAAACAAATGAGATCCGACTTTAATGAGGATGGCATTTTAAATCATGCTTCTCCCCGATTCAATCTTAGAGTAATTAATTAAGTCCTTTATAATGTGCATCTGAAAATGGTTTGTTTGTTTGTTTGTTTGTTTGTTTGTTTGTTTGTTTGTTTGTTTGTTTGTTTGTTTGTTTCAGTGTAGTGATTTTGAATAATAAAGCAGTAGGAATATACTTGGGCATGGACACATTCTAAAGAGAGCAATGTTCCGTTTATTATGGTGAATGAATGTCTTTTGCAAAAATGACAAAAATAAACTGAATAACATACACTGAGGGATGCTCTGAGTTTTATAATTTGAAACACTCATTTTACTGCCGTGCCCTGCGACTTGACGGCGACTAGTTCAGGTTGTTGTGTGCCTTTCACCAGATAACCGGTGTTGAAAATGCAAGTAAAGGGACGTTTTGTGTCAGTTTACTGTGAAGGTGTATTTTCCGCCCTAAAATATTGACTGAATTTAGAATTATATGGGCTTAAGGGCATTTACAAGGTTTAACAAAACTTTTGCCAGATTGCCTGAAGCGGAGTTTTAAATTTCCACAATTTTTATTATATTCTCTGTGGAAAAAATCTGCCCCTCTCTGGCTCCATGCCTCTGATATAACCCCCCACCCCCCAAACAAAAACACTGACTAAGTGACCTACGAGGTGTCAATAATTTAGGGGTGTACGTGTGTGTGTTCCAGTGAGTAAAACCTATGTTGACATTTGTGTATTAACTCAACTATAGACAATGACACATTCATATGAATAAAAATAATTATGTACAATGTACATAAAATCTACATTTTAAAGTAGCTACTCAAGCTTTTAATACTATGACTATTCACAACATTACAGAAGAATTAACTGCCACATCTCGGCAACGGGCATGATGTTTGTTGAAAACGCTGTGATTATATTTAGGATTCCTCATTTTCTCCCTGCACAGCTACTTCACGCTGGCTGCAAACATATCACTGTACTAAATGAGTTCTTCATTAAAATACAAACAAAAACAAAAAAGTTATCTAAGTAAGAAGTAGAAAAAGTTACAAACATCCATTTATCCATTATCCAAACTTCTTTATACCGCGACACATCAACTGAAAATTGTTGCTCATTCACGTTGAGCAAACACATTTTTTTTACAGCCTGGGAAGAATGATTACAATTATCCATCCATCCATTTTCTGAACCGCGGGTGTGCTGGAGCCTATCCCAGCCGTCATCGGGCAGTAGGTGGGGGACACCGAACCGGTTGCCAGACAATCGCAGTTCGATGATCGACTTTGTAGTTGTGTCATTGGATTTACGGCCGCATGTTTTGGACACTCGGGCGAAGAGAGGGGGGGAGCTGACAACTGATCACCACCTGATGGTGGGTTGGCTCCGATGGTGGGGGAAGATGCCGGTCCGACCTGGCAGACCCAAACGCTCTGTGAGGGTCTGCTGGGAACGTCTGGCAGAATCCCCTGTCAGGAAGAGCTTCAACTCCCACCTCCGGCAGAGCTTTTCCCACGTCCCGGGGGAGGCGGGGGACATTGAGTCCGAGTGGACCATGTTCCGCGCCTCCATTGTTGAGGCAGCCGACCGGAGCTGTGGCCGTAAGGTCGTTGGTGCCTGTCGTGGCGGCAATCCCCGAACCCACTGGTGGACACCGGCGGTAAGGGATGCCGTCAAGCTGAAGAAGGAGTCCTATCAGGCCGTTTTAGCCTGCGGGACTCCGGAGGCAGCTGACAGGTACCGGATGGCCAAGCGGAACGCGGCTTCGGCGGTTGCTGAGGCAAAAACCCGGGCATGGGAGGAGTTTGGCGAGACCATGGAGAATGACTTCCGGACGGCTTCGAGGAAATTCTGGTCCACCATCCGGCGTCTCAGGAGGGGGAAGCAGTGCAATGTCAACACTGTTTACAGTGGGGATGGCGTGCTGCTGACCTCGACTCGGGACGTCGTGAGTCGGTGGGGGGAATACTTCGAAGACCTCCTCAATTCCACCTACAATCCTTCCATTGTGGAAGCAGAGCCTGGGGAATCCGAGGCGGACTCCCCAATCTCTGGGGTCGAAGTCACTGAGGTAGTTAAAAAACTCCTTGGTGGCAAGGTCCCGGGGGTGGATGAGATCCGCCCGGAGTTCTTAAGGGCTCTGTTGTGGGGCTGTCATGGCTGACACGCCTCTACAACATTGCGTGGACATTAGGGACAGTACCTCTGGATTGGCAGACTGGGGTGGTGGTTCCCCTCTTTAAGAAGGGGGACCGGAGGGTGTGTTCCAATTACAGGGGAATCACACTCCTCAGCCTCCCTGGTAAGGTCTATTCAGGGGTGCTGGAGAGGAGGGTCCGTCGGGAGGTCGAACCTCGGATTCAGGAGGAGCAGTGTGGCTTTCGTCGTGGCCGTGGAACAGTGGACCAGCTCTAAACCCTCAGCAGGATCCTCGATGGTGCATAGGAGTTCGCCCAACCAGTCCATATGTGTTTTGTGGACTTGGAGAAGGCGTTCGACCGTGTCCCTTAGGAGGTTCTGTGGAGGGTGCTTCGGGAGTACGGGGTGCCGAGCCAACTGATAAGGGCGGTTCGGTCCCTGTATCACCGATGCCAGAGTTTGGTCTGCATTTCCGGCAGTAAGTCAGATTCGTTCCCAGTGAGGGTTGGACTCCGCCAAGGCTGCCCTTTGTCACCGATTCGGTTCATAATTTTTATGGACAGGATTTCTAGGCGCAGCCGAGGCGTTGAGGGGGTCCGATTTGGGGACCTCAGCATTGTGTCTCTGCTTTTTGCAGACGACGTGGTGCTGTTGGCTTCTTCAGGCCGTGATCTCCAGCGCTCACTGGAGCGGTTCGCAGCCGAGTGTGAAGCGGTCGGGATGAGGGTCAG
The DNA here is from genome assembly GCF_059516105.1 of Syngnathus floridae. Taxonomy (NCBI): domain Eukaryota; kingdom Metazoa; phylum Chordata; class Actinopteri; order Syngnathiformes; family Syngnathidae; genus Syngnathus; species Syngnathus floridae. Next base: position 17,659,804 of record NC_142413.1, on the reverse strand, counting down.
CACCTCCAAATCCGAGTCCATGGTCCTCGATCGGAAAAGGGTGGAATGCCCTCTCCGGATCGGGGATGAGATCCTGCCCCAAGTGGAGGAGTTTAAGTATCTCGGGGTCTTGTTCACGAGTGAGGGGAGGATGGAGCGCGAGATCGACAGGTGGATCGGTGCAGCGTCGGCAGTAATACGGACTCTGTACCGGTCCGTCGTGGTAAAGAGAGAGCTGAGCCAAAAGGCAAAGCTCTCAATTTACCGGTCGATTTACGCTCCTACCCTCACCTATGGTCACGAGCTATGGGCCGTGACCGAAAGAACGAGATCCCGGATACAAGCGTGTGTCCGGGCTCTCCCTTAGAGATAGGGTGAGAAGCTCGGTCATCCGGGAGAGACTCGGAGTAGAGTCGCTACTCCTCCACGTTGAGAGGAGCCAGATGAGGTGGCTCGGGCATCTCATCAGGATGCCTCCTGGACGCCTCCCTGGGGAGGTGTTCCAGGCATGTCCCACCGGTAGGAGACCCCGATGACGACCCAGGACGTGCTGGAGAGACTATGTCTCCCAGCTGGCCTGGGAATGCCTTGGGGTCCCCCGGGATGAGCTGGATGAAGTGGCTGGGGAGAGGGGAGTCTGGGAGTCCCTCCTGAAGCTGCTGCCCCCGCGACCCGACCCCGGATAAGCGGAAGAAGATGGATGGATGGATTATTATTATCCAACCATTTTCTGTACCACTTTGTCCCCACAGGGGTCACTGGCATGCTGGAGCCTATCCCAGCCGTCATCGGGCAGTAGCCGGGGGACACCCTGAACTGGTTGGACGTTCTAACCAGTGCGCCATCGTGCCGCCGGTATTATTATTATGATTATTATGATTATTATGATTATCATGATTATTATGCATGCTAATGATTACACATTCAGCCGCGGTTTTAACATGGTTCACTAAGTACATTTAGGTTCAGTATATCTAAGACTATGATCACAGTTTCTTTTGTATAATAATTAAAAGATATAATACTGATTTGCTACAATACACCTTCAGCCGCAGTTTTAACATGTTTCACTAAGTACATTTCGGTTCAGTATATATAAGACTATGATCGCAGTTTCTTTTGTATAATAATTACAAGAAATAATACTGACTTGCAACAATAATGTAACACAAAAAGACCAGTCCACACCTAACCTCTACACGATTATGGAACTTCAGATATGCATAACAAAGACTTTCTGACACACACACACAAGAGTTCACGATAGATTTATCAGGCAAGCTAATCATCTGAGATTAAACTAATTAAAACTTCAGAATGTCATTCGGTGCTCCACGGACAAGCAAAGGGCAGAGAGTGCATCGAAAGTGCACGCATCGCTCTATGAATCACACCAGACAAGCTGACAGGATTATGAGAATGTAAAGTGTGAGTATATATAAGAGATGAGACCAAGCTTTGAGGTCTGCCTCATGCATTGCGATTGGAATTTATACCGCTTGCTTTGAAAAAAGCCTGAGGCAACACTGACCTGGGTTATTGTATACTTTGGGAATTTCATGCAAGTTTACATGGCTGCATTATGCACCCAGCACACATGTGCCCCAAACTAACTTTGGGGAGCAGAAATGAAATGAAACAAAATAAGAATGAAGGTATGAAAAAAGTGGCAATCTTGTGTGACATTGATTTTAACTTGCTGTGTTTTGCTGCCTGTGGTTAAAGGCAGATGTAGCACCTTTGGACACTGCGTTGACACGAAATACTCAGGAGTACTGAACTGGCAGGGGTGCTAATACACAAGGATTATTTTCATGAAACGTCACAAACAGATGCGGAGGGGGGCATTATGGTAATGAGGGTGATGGAATTGAAACTTGAAGGATAACAACTCACCACTTTAATGTCATATTTATATGAAATAAGAATGTCAAGACAATAAATTTTCCCGTGGCGCTGCTGGAGCAGTGTGATCTCCGCACTAACCGTGGTCTACGAGGAACCCCTAGTGGTCCATGAATATGTTGATAGAATTCTAAATGAATCATATGCATCCATCCATTTCCAAAAGTGCTGTCCTCAATTGGGCCAGAGGACTTTCAGACAGACAACTGTTCACTCTGATGGGCATGTTTTTCAAATGTGGGATGAAGCAACCACATAAAACACAGCCAAGCAAGGTGACCACATGCAAAGTCTGCACAGAACACGGAACCTCTTGACTGAGAGGCACACATGACTGCCGCTTGATATATTTTCAATTCAATGTAATTATGAGAATGATCAAATCTTTGCACCAGTAGTAATAAATACACGGCTGTGTGTTTTACTATCACCAAACATCTACAACATGATGGATGAGCGGCAGAAGTCTGAGTTAGAGTCATTTTGAAAGGAATACATGCGACGCATAAGACATCAGGTCGTTGTGCAATACAATCAAAGCTTCAAACAGACAATATGAAGATAATCATTGGTGTCTCGGGCTCGGCACAAGCAGCATTTTTCCCCACATTAAGATGTGCTTTTAATACTTTTAATACCCCGCAATGATACTGAAGAGGAAAGTGTGATTGTGAGCCGAAGGCCACGGAAATGGAAAACGGGGTTAAAAGAGGATGCTTGTGTGGTTTCAACGTGATACTTTTGCTGGAATTGTCAATTTGGTGGGAAAATGGAGGAGCCGCAGAGTGCTAAAACGCATGTCCTTGTGTATATGTCATCTTAATGAGATTTTTATCACCTGATGAAAAAGATGCTCCCTCAGGGGGAGAAAAGTGTGTTGGACAAAAAGACGGGTTGGTGGGCTGGTGGGACAAAAGATTCCATATTGTCTCACGGAGAGGGAGTCGAGATAAGACTTGGAGTGTGTGTGTGTGTGTGTGTGTGTGTGTGTGTGTGTGTGTGTGTGTGTGTGTGTGTGTGTGTGTGTGTGTGTGTGTGTGTGTGTGTGTGTGTGTGTGTGTGTGTGTGTGTGTGTGTGTGTGTGTGTGTGTGTGTGTGTGTGTGTGTGTGTGTGTGTGTGTGTACATTCCGACAGCATACCTTAGTAATTTGACATCAAATACTTTCTCAACATCATGTAGTACTGCTGGCAGGTACTTCAGGGCTGCAACCTGAACATCCACAAAAGAGTTCAAATTTTCAGATAATGTTTTTTTTCTATACTTTTTACCTTTGTGTTTTTGATTATGTGTGGAGATATCTAGAGGCATTTACACCAAGAAAAGAAATATCACCGTAAAAAAGAAACGGCCCTCAGTAGAGCAGTGATTACCCATCACTGTGCTGCGGCAGTATACACTAAGAGATCATCGATGATGCCACAAGAAATTTCCCAATTTCACCTCGAAAGAAATTAATGCTTTCATACACAACTAATAAATGAATTTAATCTATTATACCGGTAATATATAGTGATAAACATAATTCATTTATCTTTCACTATGGCAGAAAGTACAATTAACACATGCATTCACTCATTTCCAATCTTAGAATCTTTCACCCAAAGTCTGGGATAGACTTCAGCGTCTACTGATCCTAAGCATTATAGGGACTGTTGAAAATGTATTGAAACACTGAATTGTCATGGTCTACAAGCTGCTTGTGTATATTCTTATTCATCCAGGTCATTTCTTTCTCAGGACATTGAATTGAAATTGTCAGAGGCAAAACCATTTGAGTCTCTGAGGAATGTTTGAAAGGATGCCATTTTATCCGGAGGATAGGTGGTGCGTTAGCCATCACCATTCACATTTACTATTTACAAACCTATAAGATGCCGCATCACGATACGTTCTTTGTGTGAAGTGAAGTGTGAAAAAAAAAAGTCAACATATGCGGCCCAAAAAGATAACATTTGTTGTAACAATGCCTTTTGGTATAAGAACTTGTTATTACGAATGAAGCCAAGATCCTAGTACTTGTCAAATGCAGCAACAGACTTATAAACCTATAAAAAGTTTGTAGAAATTGATTGAAGTAGTAACAAACAAACACCAGAGAAGCTTCAATCTCTGAAGCAAATAAGTGGGGAGAAAACCATGTATGGAGGATGATAATGGTTACAATGATGATGATGGTTATGATGAGGATGAAGAGTTAGTGGTGTGGTGAAAAGTGCAAGCAATTACCCGCAGCAGCAGAGTGGTGGTGTAGTCTGTCCTCATCAGGTTGTTGATTGACTCGAAAAGCTTCCTCAGCGACTCTTCAAACTCTGCCTGCTCATTCCCCACATAAAGCCTGTGGAGACAATGCAGTCACAGTGTGAATGTACTGTATCGCTTGAAAACCAGATCGCATCATGGTATGGCCTTTGACTTGGAGTAAAAAATCCTATTAAATTATCACTTGAAAATTTACTCACAATGTTATAGTCATTTAGTATAGCCATTCATTTTATACACTCATTCATATGGACAATGAAGGCCTCATCTTGAACTTGGACACACTGACTGACATTTAGATGTAAGATAGCAGATGATTAAATAAACAAACAAATGATAAAACCTTCTAAATTCTGACATGCATCTCTGCCCTCTTCCTTCTGCTGCCCATCTACAATTCTTTGTGATTCATTGGAGCTCTGCGGCTGTTAATTACAATAAAAATGATGAGGGCCTGGGGAGGTGGGGGATTAACATGTGGCACACTGCAAACTCGGGTGTTCATGTGTGGGAGGGATTAGGCGGTAACACACAGCAGTATTGTCACTCGGCTGCATAGAGACTACTATTCTGATCACAGACGCATTGTCCTGCTTAATCCAGCAGGCCTATTCAGGTGTACTGCAGGTGTTGGCATGATGGCGACATGGTGTGAGGTAGTGTGAAGTCGGCTCATGCTTTCATTACACGCACTTGTATAATCTTGGTGTTTCATGCTGCATGCACAAGTGGAGTGTAGATTTGAGAGTATAATATGAATCAAGAAAATTTTAACACAATCTAATGATGTTCTTCTTTTCTCTAAAAGACAATTTTTTTGTCGTTTTGGTTCTTCTGCTCTGGATTCTCTTTTTTCCATCTGTAACCCCCTCTCAAATCTTGGTCTGCCCACCTGCCTTTCCAATAAATATTCATCTCAATACAAAATGCAACAGACGGTGTACATCAGCCTCTCCTGTTGCACAGCAACTGCTCTCTGGAAAGATAAGGCATAAATATCCACCCCACACTGCACACCTAAGCCGCCAAACAGGACAGCATCAAATAAATAAAACTCACATAAAGCAAACATTTTGTCGGTAATTGATTTAAAAACATCATAACTTAAACACATGGGTGGTAGGAAGTGAAGTTTTGGTGCCTTGCCTACTGGCATCCCGGCAGTGCTCAAGAAGAAGACTCGCATCTCTCCAATGAGTTGTAATTTACTGAATAAGATGTATTTACAAAGGAAAAACATGGCGCCAAAGCACTTTCTTCTATGATTAAATCATAAACTTTCTAGAACATCTCATTCGCCCCATAATGCCACAAGAAGGTGCAAAGAAATATTCCTCTATTAGTTGTGGGTTTGGTCTGAGTAAAAACAGTATTTCAGCGTATAACGTTCAAATAAAAAAAAGTGTTGTTCTATTTTGTTTTGGTTTTTAAAGATGCAAATAGACAACTTTACTAATGCCAAGTATTCCTATTCTGCCTACAGTGGGATTCAATTCATTGACTCGGCTTCCTAGCTCAAAGTCACCCAGTATGGATAATGAGGCAGGTTCCTCCCAAACTGAATCGAAATTCTGTATAAAATACAAAATACATGATGAAATGAGAGTAAAACTGCAGCAATAAATGGTTCTGGTTAGGAACTGGCCTCTTTGTCCCTAATAAATAAAACATCTCAGTGTGTGTGAGTCTGTGTGACCTCAGGCTATTGCTTTCCATAGACACATACTCAAAGTCAACACCCTGCCACAAGCTGAAAAACAAGTTGGTAGCGACAGATGGATAAGAGGGAAGTATGACGAAAAGGGGACAATAAACACACAAGATGGGGTGACTGAACAAAAAGTCAGCAGAAGTGAGAGGGAAGCAGCAACAAGGCAACACCAAACTATGAGTTATGACCACATCAGTTCGAGATGACTGAACTGACGTGCTAAGAGAAACCTGCTTGCGAGACAGCGAGAGCGATAAATGTTGGAGGACATCAAGGAGAAACGGGGCAGGGGCTCAGAAGAGGAAAAAGAAACAAAAAGAACAAGATCCAACAAAGCCATGAAAACTGCAGGTCATAGAGGACGGAAGGGGTAAAAAAAAAAAAAAAGAGATGAAAAGTTTCAATGCAGAGGGAGTAGCGCCTTATCGACTTAGAGGTGGTCGCCGAGCGACAGATAGGAGCACATTTATCGGTTCATAGACGCCCTGGGGAGGCGGGCTTTCGGAACTTGGAATGATAGGTAATTCCAAGGACAAAGATATTAACAATTGCTTGTCTAAATATATGTGTGGACTATCTAATAGCACTACACAAGTTTCATAAACGGTGGAGCACTAGTTAGCACGTCCATCTCGCAGTTCAGATGTGCATGGTTCGATTCTGGCTGGAGTTTGCATGTTACCCCGTGCCTGCGCGGGTTTCCCCCGGTAACTCCAGTTTCCTCCCACATTCGAGAAACATGCATATTAGGCCGACTGACCATTCCAAATTGCCCATAGGTGTGATTGTGAGCGTAAATGGTTGTTCCTCCATATGTGCCCTGTGATTGGCTGGCAACAAGTGCTGGGTGTACCCGCTCCAGAATGCCAATAAGCGGATACGCGCTTAGGAAGATGAATCAACGGATTTCAGTTTCATAGACAGATATTTGAATAAACCACAAACTAAATTGAAAGTGATGTCACATGCGGGCAAGGACATATGTTTAGCCATACTTTTACATCCATCCAAACCATCTAAACCAGAGGACAAGAGACAGAGTACACAAGGCCTGGTTGTAGGGCACATAAGAAAACGACATCTCAGTCAAACCTAGATTTAGGAGTACTTACTTAAATATGATGTACTTATTGATTTTATGACCCAGGGTTACTTACTTATAGTGGTACACTGCAGCCGTGCACTCTAATTTTGACCCTTGTCATTGCCCTCAATGCATATTAACCTCAAGGACACTGTAAGCAACACCCTTGGTTTGCTTGTCAAAGTTGATTAGACTGATGCAGGATTATTGGCATGTAGGTGGCACGCTCAAATAATTTACAACTCATTAGGGTGATCAGTGAATAAAAAGCACACAACACACTTACTGGGAGTAGAGCATGCGGGAACGAACGATGAACTTGAAGATGTACTCCAGAGCTTTGAGAGTTCGCAGAATGGCCTCACAGTGCTCCCCTCGACTGGAGATGTCCAGGTACCTCTTCAGCACAGACATCAACTTCCTGCAAGAGACAAGAAAAAGAAAAGCGCAAATGATACTTTTACTTTTCAATAAGTCCATTTTCACTTTTATAGCACAGGGAAGAAGTGTAAAAGTGAAGGAGAGACTAGTCGAGGGGAAAATAGTTTTCACACCTGAGCTGACTCCCTCTCAGATAGTTCACAGCATTTGTGATGGGTATAGTTGAAAAAAATATACAGTTCATAACACATACGTCAATAACACATACGTACAATACAGCATTCAAGACCCCTCAGCGCTAATTTCAATCACAATAATAAACACTTGTGAACATATTAGGGAAAGTTTCTTTCTGGTTTCTGCAACTGTACCTAATGAAATGGTCTTTATCCTCCAGTAAGCTGTCAAACCAAACTCATAAATAAAAACATGGGCCTCCAGAGGTCTGCGACTTATGGCTTTGTGATGCCAACGAGGAATGCCACAAACTATATTTAATCCTCTTAAACAATAAAAGCCTCCCTAAATCGACTCTAATCTTGCCTAACAGTGATCCGGCCGCAGTTAAAAATATGACCAGCTTTATTACCATTAAGTCTTCCCCAGTTTTGTCTCTGCCGCATGACTGAAAGGCGCACCGGACAGGTTTTTATGCTTTTTTTTTTTCCTGTCTATGGAACCAAGATGGGGAATTTAGAATGTAGCAAGGGGGAGTTTTGCATAACATCCTGCAAGAGTGTGGGTTCCAAGCAGCAGTGACCCTCTTAAAGAGAGTGAACATCAGCACACTGGCAAGGGAGGAATAGAGGGCCAGAACAGATGATGAGATGGCAAGGAGTTCTACACCAGCTTTACACCATACCCCTCCACACAAAAAAAATACCAACAAGAATTCATCAAAATGATTTATCCATGTTTACTCAGTAAAAAACATAAACCAAAAATCAATTAATGTTTTTTGTACCTCATCAAAAACGCTATTAGTAGTTCATCAGAAGCAACAGTGATAAAAGCAGTCAAATAAAAATATTTTATTTTATGAAACACGAGATTCCCAGGAGTTCATTTAATTTATTGTACTTAAAAAAAAAGTATTTGTTTTGTTTTGTTTTCCTTTAGATTGTAATGTTACAACTGGAGCTGAAATTGAGTCACTCGCTCCAATTGCAAAAAATCCCCCCAAAACTAATCTACAATCATTATACTGAACTGTCAGAATAAATATAATTAAGAACAAGATTTAGTTTCTTGTGTGTTGACAAGAAGTATAGACATGACCTTAAACATCTTCGCAGGCAATGCCAAAATTAAATTGGCGTTTTAATGGAGCGCACATAATTTTAAAGGACATCTAACTTGAGAGTTCTAATTGATGAAGAATCAGATTCAACGAGAAGGTGTCCTTGCTTCTTATAGCAAGTAGGTCAAATGAGAATTTGTTAATGCATTTAGGGTTTTTTTTTTCATCCCGGTTGCTACCTGTTGTTTTAAATATGCTTTCCAGTAATGTGTACATACATATACATATTTGTACATAGTACATACATGCATACAATATGTACATACATACAGAAAAAATATGCAAAATAAACATTTGCTTTTACTTTAGTAAACAATGACCATCAATCCTTTTTGTGCAATATTACTTAGCAGTTGTTTAATTATTTCTAATTACTTCTACTAGTAACAAATAACAAAAAGTAATTGGATAATAAACAGTAATCGGGAAAAAAAATTGTGTGCTTTATTGCAAATAAGATTATTCGTTTAAATTATTAAAAAGAATCGATTAAAAACAATACAATAGTGACAGCCCTAGTTTTGTTCTTTTGTTTTAAGTTTTTTTTTTCTCAATCAGTGTGTCCACCATTCAGAAAAGGAATACCAACCAAAGAAAAAGGATCATGAATCAAGATTTAACCTACTTGTAGGCTAATGTGGCACTGAAATGCTGCTTGATGTAGGCCTCCAACACAGTGTTAAAATGCTGAAATTTTCTGTCTGCGATCAGACTGATTATATAGATCTTGTGGAAAACAAACAAAAAAAGAAGCATGAGAATCCATGTGAACTAGTCAGATGGATGACACTTTGGACTTGGCTCACCAAGGCGTCAAACACGAGAATGTCGTAGTCATCGGTCTGAGAGTGCTCCATCATGATGTTGAACAAAGCATCCAAGGTGTCCTGCAGGAACTACATACAAGGTAGAAAAGTTGTTGAGTAGAAACGTGCACGGAAACGTCACGCATGGCGCTACACCGATGCTAACGGGCTGCTACTGCCCCACAGAAATTGGTGTGCCTAATTTGGCCTCTACAATATTTAGATATGAAGTAACTGAAGTCAGAAGAATCGATTATTTTTCTCCCCATCCATCATTTATTGGTTAAGCACGGGGATGGGGAAATCCTGGCACTGTGCCAAGCAAAGAGTGTTACTGACCTTGACTACCTCCTCTCCATCGATGAGTTTCAGTTTTTCCAGGTTTTCTCGCAGGAGTTCGGGCTGAGTCCTCCATTTAAGAAGCCCCAGCAGACCCACTGGAACGAGAGCAGTTTATCGCTCAACTCGAAGCTTTTTCTCGTTTCAGAATAAATATTGAATAAAACTTTGGAAATGTCAATGACTTCCAGACTTTGTTTTGTTTGCTGGCAACTTTGTGGGGATTTGGTGAGGCGTGTTAAGTTTTTTTTCGCTTGACTTCCTGGTGACTTTGCAGTGTGCTGTATAATGAATTAAACCTCAGTGACATCTCACCACAAAGAAAATCACAAAAGACAACAACTAATGATATTGAGAAGCATAGCAGAGAAAACAAAAGTAGCTTACTAGAAGGAGGTACATTGACAACATTTAAAGACATATGTATCAAACTGCACATCTGGTGGTTGACCTTAAACAACCCTGGTGATATGCTCAGAGATAGAGGAAGAGAGAGAGAGAAAAAGAAAGAGAGAGACAGAGAGAGAAAGAGAGAGAAAGAGACACCGACAGAAGAGAGAGAGAGAGAGAGAGAGAGAGAAGAGAGAGAGAGAGAGAGAGAGAGAGAGAGAGAGAGAGAGAGAGAGAGAGAGAGAGAGAGAGAGAAATGCCTGCGGTGTAGGTGATTGAAACAAAGGTTAATGTTCATTATGGTGATGGACTTGCTTCCCTGGTAACAGCTGTTGCTTGACACCTATGTCAGATTTGCTTTACTGGCTGGCATGCGAGAAAGTGTGTATATACAATACATTGGTGGATATGTGGTGAACTATATTAGTCGGCGGCCAGCCTGTGTAGGACAGCACAGGACACTAATAGTGTCACATCATCCAGTATAACTTATTTGCCATTGTTAAAATACAATCATGCAGTGATTTAAAACAACAAGTCATTCTAATTATGAAACAGGCAGACAAGATCACAATTACAGAACAAGACCTTCCCCTCAGCTCATATCATAATAACTTTCAGAATGCTGCATGACACACCGAGGGACACAATAGGTTCGTTCACAATATGTGTGACATCACACTATCTTCTTATTGGGAACACACATGTTTTTGTGGGAAAGAAAAGCCAAAATCGGGGTGATATTATCGGTAGATTTAAGCAAATGACTAAAATTTAAATTTTCCAATGTAGAGAAATTTACCAGTGCTTGGGGATTGTGAAAAAAGGTGTACTTTCATTACGCTGTGATATTTAATATGTCATTTTACAAATGTCGATATACTGTCGCATTGTGGTGGTTTTGACAAAGTTCCCCAATGGAGGTAAGGACTGATTAGTACGTCCCACATGTGTTTAACTTGTATGCCAGATTTGCGGATTGCTTCTTTGTTCAAATCCTTGGAGCTGAGCGGGACACCTTTCAATAACAATTCCCATATCCATGCGTGACTGCACTAATAACTTTCCAACAGTAGAGGGGGCTAATACAATTTCAGACGTTTTGGGGGAGTTTGAATACAATTCAGTTTCATGTAGACTGAAAATGTCTGTGTGGAAAATGGCCAAGAATATGGTGAAGGGATTCTGGGCCGAACTGTTTTTCCCCATCTTCACTATCCTATATTACTTTTTCCCAGCTGTACACACAGAGTAAAAATCAGTGGCCCACTTATTTGCTGGTTGTACTCATGAATGCATGAGTGCAAAGGAAAATCAGCACTTAAAGGCTACTTTCGGAGTGTGAATGATTTTCGAGTCTGTGTCATTCTCAAGAAATTACAGTAAACAAACCTTTACATGGGAAAACAGACTGCCTTAGTCTGACTCTGTGAAGTGTCAGTCAAAAAGAGCACGTCACACAAGGTTAATTGCTTAGAAACGAGACTGAACACTGGCCGTAATTTGCATTTCAATAGATAAATTGATTAAAAAGTAAATGCCATGGAAAACCAAACCGTTAACTGAGGGACTGGCTAATTGACTCTTCTGTTGCTTGGATTAATGGCAGACAGACATGGTTATTTTTGTGATTGAAAGGAATAGTGCAGAGAGGTGACGTTAGCAAGTAGGCTAGGTTCATACTGCACGTTTTAATGCTCAATTTGGATTTTTTTGTGTGTAAGACTTCAGCTTACATATTAAATGCGACCTCAGCCAGTCTAGTGTGTGACCCAAATGCGTCCCGCAGAGACTCACACGCGCAGGAGAAGAGATGTCACTCATAACGAAATGTTTAGGGAAGTCTATGTGTTTATGGAAGTAAATGTGGTTGAGTCTGGAGGGGCTCATCTTTTTATCAGCAGAGGAGTGATGTGAGAAGAGGAATAAAAATTGTTAGAAAATGAGGAGAAGCTTTTCAATCGCCCAAGATGTCTACTAAAGATCATGTCGAGTCATTGCCATGCATAGTAAATAAAACATAGATGTGATTGAATTACTTTGTTGTACTTGAATGTCCACTTGATTATTCATGTTTTTCAGTGGGATTAAAAGAGTAAAAATAAGTAATTACTGTAAATCAAAACAATTTTACAGATTCACGGACAGTTTGGAACTCCCACGAAACACTGTCTCCTACACATCCGGGGCTTTGAACAACATTTAGTTTGGATATGCGACCTGGCTGCCATCTGCCATGTATCCCATCTAGAACCGAATAGGAAAATGAGTGTGGTTGGATTAAAAAAACTAATAAATTAAGAAAATATGAATTGAGCAATTCACACTGTCAACGTTGTCAACATAAAATGTGGAATTCTCTTTTGTTTAATGTGTCAGTTTGACAATAATCTTGAACAGTGAGGGACAAATTGCTGGTAGCAAGCACGTGTTGCCACTTATTTGGAGAACTGTGGTCTAGATTTGCATATTAATTTCCACCAAGTTATGCTATATGATAGTCTCCAATTTCTTTACAGGGTGAGTGAGAAAATATGCTAAAAAATAGTAAAAAAGTGTGTTTCAATATGTTTAAATGCGTTTAAAGAGGAAGTCAATTGTAAAATTTTGTGTACAATATGTTCTATGCGGTCCCACTTGTCTGAACTCTGGCATGTGTAAAATACAAAGTAAGCGTCAAAGTCCACACATTTTTATCGATCTCAGCAAACATATTTAACCACTTGCTGATGACTGAAAATGACATCACAGTTGCTCAGGGCTCAGGTAATAGCCAATCACGGCTCAGCTTACATGACCAAACTCATAAAACAGGTAGGGCCGCAGAGAAATTTTATTTTATTTTTATAATTATTTTTTTTTATTTCACTTGCCCTTTAAAACATGTGGGAGGGTTAATTAAATATTATGGTCGCTTCAAATCCTGGATTTACATCCATCACACGTGGGTCGGGAACAGATCAACCGCAATAAATAGGGGTTCACTGTAGTTTGGATTTACAGCATATCATATTTTTCCAGATTTTGTTACTCTTTTGTGGCCAGACGAGCAAGACAAGACACACGCACGCACACACCCATACACACGCAGTTACCATTCTGAGTAAGCTTGGTGGAGCAGACCAGGGTGGAAATGGTGAAGCCATCTCTCGAGCTGACAGACAGGCCCCCACTGACCCCACTCACATTGCTGGTGCTGCGGCTCAGTATAGCCCCCTTGTGGAGGTCTCCATAGTGGTGGCGGGTGGAGGGCAAGGACAAGTAGCAGTTCACATCCTCCATGCGCTTGCTGTCACCCTATGACACCAATGTACATATATTATAATTAATCGTTCTAAACACAATCTAGTCTTGTTTTTATTTATTTTTTGCTCAACATTGAGCAGCATGGTGAACAAGTGATTAGCACACTTGCCTTACACTTCTGAGGTTTATGTTTTGAATCACAGTTGCAGACTTCCTGTATGGATTTTATACTCCACAAAAATCTGGCACTCAACCAATGGTGTGTCGACTTTTTGTATCCAACATATGAGCCCTGCGATTGGCTGGTGACCAGTCTCTCCCTCACACCTAAAATCAGCGAGGGGAGGCTGCAGCTAACTCTAATGAGGGCAAGCGCTATAAATAATGGGTGGATTTCCAATTTAATTTGCACGCCCTCTGATAGTTTAAGATTAACTTCAGCTCCTAGTGACCACTTTAGTGCTAAGCCAATGGGTTCTATTAAATGCGTGCATGCGCGCGTGCGTCAGGGCTTGAAGTGGTACAGAGATTGAGAAGAGTGCTTTGATAATATTGAGCAACAGGGAACAGAGAGACCATCCATTTGTATCGCAGAGTACATCACGAGTAATTAATCTTCACTTCAGTTGACATTTAATCAATAAGTGGACTCAGTTTACCAGCGCTCATTAACCAGGAAATCTATTTAGCTTCTCTCAGCCTGTTTGGGTAGGCCAAGTGTCACATTCAGACATAGGCTACTATACACCTGCTTCTTTTACCAGGTAAAAAGTCAGTGTAAAATGCAGACTTTTTGCATTAGGACACTTTTTATAATATAAACTTTTTGTGGAGGAGAATCCTTTGAATTTTTTTTTAAATTAATGCTGAAGACAAAACCGATTAAACTTCTAAACTATTTTCTAGCATCATTTCTAGAATCTCTGTCTTAACTTGGGTATGGTTGTATGGACAAGCCTGGCAAGCTAATTTTCTTGTCTTGTGTGGACATCATGTTAAAAAAAATAAATACTTTTTGGTACAGAAGTATCTGGAAACCTTCTGCACACGTGTGACGCAAATTCATTCTATTCCTGGCAGTTTCAACTAGCTGTGGCAAAATGACAATTTTTGAAGGACCTATTTGAGACACAGAAATGGCATGTTTGGAGTAGTTGAGACTTGTGTTGTGCTTCCCAAATGCTCTGATGCCACACAGTGTCCGCTAAACAAAATCCCTCTTTTTTTTTAGAATAATAACTTTTACTTGCAATAATCAAATGAAATGTTAACTGTTCATATACAATTGGATATTTCACAAAAGCCTAAATTAATGCAACACATACGTATATTGCAGCAGTTTTCATAATGTAAATGCTCAGTGGGCCCCTAGGCCATACTTTGCCCACTTCTGCACTCGCCGGACCAAAGACATGGATCCGTGCTAAAAGTGAAACCACAATTATTGCACAGTAAAGATCAGCAAATGCTTCAGAAATGCTGTCTTCGCCCTACCTCTCAATCGGTTAGTAAAAATGGCATACATATATGTACCTCAGAAGAGGGTGACATTGTTGTGACAGTTTGAAAGTTATGAAATTTGTCGCAAACTGTTCCCAGTTTGGTTGTGACTTTTTGCAAATACTTAAAGTTTTCAATCAACCGGTACGAACAAGAGAACAAGAACAAAACATGATTGCACCAGAGTCAAACTGTGCATTAAAAAGTATAGAGAAACAGCATTAAAAACTATAGATGTTTTCCACCACATTAAGGAACTTGAACATAGGGAATTAGGGATCTGTAGGCAGGCCATGCAGTCCATTACCAGTTCATCGATTATTCAGTTTGTGTTGTTTGACTCTCGAACGAGAGGCGATTGAATGATTGCCAGCCAATCACAGGTTACACAAAGGCAAAAGAACATCCACTTGCCATTCGCTATGCTGGATAATTTACAGGCTTCATTGAACCTGTCTTTAGAAAATGGGAGAGTGCCAACGTGCTGTCAGAAAACAGACAACCACCCACAGAACACATAAGCAAGTCTAACACAAAAAGGCCAGAACACGAATTTGAACCCCCAACTGCTGAACTGTGAGGCCGCCATGCGCCCGCCATACCATGCTTCCCCATTATGCGCAAGTAAAATTATAAAAAAAATCACAGTTATTTGGCCAATGATAGTCAACATTTATTATGATTGAAGTGATGATACATCATTTCTTCAAGTATTCACTGCGCATCGAGTCTGACCTACTTTTATACGAGAGGCATAGGTGACTGCTCTTTGCTCTTCCAATTTAAAGTCATTTTCAAAATACTCTTAAATCCTAACCTTGAAGACCACAAGGTCATGGAGTCCATCCTGTAGAACCGTCCCGTCATTCTTCATCAGGCGGACAAAGGCCATGGCAAACTTTTTTTCACTCTTGTCCTTGGCTGCAGCACCACGTAGAGGACGGACATGGCAAGAGAGCACATCGGGGAAATAAAGGAATGAGTGGCCGAGAGGGACTTGACAGCTTCCTGTATAATCAAGTGTGTGTGTAATGACTCCTTGGGTCATTTGCAAATTGTTTCCAATCTTTTTGTCCTTTACCATGTCACATTATGCTCAGGGGAAGGGGGAGGAAGGAGAAGATGCAGGGGGGGACGTGTACTGTAAGCAGACGACTGTCAAACTCACACTCTTGAGAGGAGCGGTGTCTGAACATGAAGCGAAGATGGATTCTATGCATTTCCTCCAGAGGGACGGCCACCTGGAGGACAGGAAAATACATCATCTTTCAAAAAGTTGTAGCCTGCTCATTGTGCTCATACTTTTCATGACAAAGCTTTCAGAAGTGAAAGGCAAATTAAATAATGGTACAACTGCAACAACAACACACCTTGAATGTCTCCATCCAGCGGGGTTGTTTGACTTGGTAATAGATGACTGATCTGTATTCACTCGTTGGCTTATCCCCTGCTCCGAGACAGATGGAGTTCTAGAAGTGTAGATAAAAGGAGATGTCATATTCAGATGATTGATGTCAAGTGCACAGTACGGCGACACTGTGACGACGCTCATTCATATCTCAAATCAGCTTTCCCCACTGAAATGAATGGAAATGATACATAATAATCAGTTCCAGCCTGCCACCGTACTTTGAAAGGATGATGGTTTTTTTCAATACAGTTCTTACACAAAATTTTACTAGGCAAGTGTACTTCCTAAAGTGACCATTGAGAGTGGTCTCAATGGAAGAAATACTTGATTATTTGCAAGTGAAATCTCAATGTCAAACAAAATTGTGCATTATTATCTTGTAAAGTCATGTCTTTTGCGTGGTTATTGAATTAGGATGAATGAAGGTGGGTGTAGAGGCTCCATCACTTTCCTATTACGTCTCCTGCTGCTCACCTGTACGACCTTGCCCTTCTCATCACACACGCACATGATGACCTCCACGTTTTTCTGCGTGGTCTTGTTGTATTTGTCGAAGTCGCCACCTTGCAGCGTGAGGTAGATGTCATTGCGCACATCTCCCGGCATGATGATCTCAGGAAAGCCCAGCTTGCGTGCAACCACAGTACTGCGGTCCACCAGGTGAGGATATTCTTTGCGAATTTGGACGATGTCACCAACCAGGGCCTTCATGGTCACCCAGAGTCCTGGAAAGACCACATTTTAAATGTGTGGTCACTATTTAACTGTGTACATATGTAATTGAGACAGGAAATCATACAGTTGATTAAGTCAATCAAGTCCTGGTGCATTATAGCCTTTTGATAATGTGTTTTCACTAGCTAAGAAAAAAAATGTGTCAGTGTTTTTCTCCTCTTTTCTCACATTGCCCTCTCAATCATAACGCCTAAACAGGCAGAAGAAAAAATTGAACACTTTGCACATTTGCAGTAGAGTGAAAGAATATTTGTCATTAAAAGATAATGGATAGATCGTTGGATACTATGAATAATACAACTGCAGCTTTAAATTGGTTTGTGTATAACTGTACTATCAGTTTAGTTTTTCTTCTGGCAATGGTTTGCCATAATGGTTGCACCAAATAGAAGAAGAGCAATTTCCACATTTTTAATGTTTATTGATTCGGCGAGACAAAATATAAAACTGAAAAATTTATGAATCTGAAGAATTATTTTCTTATTATTCGTACTGATTTGCTGTGGTTCAGTGATAAGATTAATTCTGAGTTAAAATCTTACAGTTAGTATATCTTGGAAACAACCTTTATGCACACACAGCATCTGGGTTATGTGCTGTGGGAGGTTTTAAACAATACAAACCAAACACAATGAAACAGATTATTCTAGTCCAGTTTTATCTACATTTTATTTATAGAATTATTTATAAATTATATTTTACAAAATTGTATGGACTCTAAGTTCAAAGTAAGACAATATTATTCATTCTGAAGTTAAACATTTCAGATCCCCATAATCACACAAAGTTAGGTGGCAATTTACCACATTTGAAGGATGATAACATCATGGTAAAGAATTGCAAGTATTATGAGCGGTATGTTTGAATATTGTAAAATTTTTATATTTTAAATCTAATATCTGTAAATATAATATTCTATAAAAAAGTGAATGAAAAACAAAAAAAAGAGGTTACGCTGGTGAAAAATTCCAAAATAAGGATGAAAGACGGATTTTAGGCAACCTCCTTGTATAAACTGATATTTCAAAAATAACCAATGCAATGGAACCTCTAATGTCCATTCTGTGTCTTAATTAGGGATTATAGCGCCAGTTCTCATTAGGGTGCCGTGCGGTGAGGCTTGTAACTGGTGAGGAACTGACTGCTCTGCAGCCGGACATAACCCAAACTGAAGATTAGCCTGTAGTACTTATTACAGTTTGGAACTTCATTGAAACTTATTTTTCAAAGATTTTAATTAATACTTCTGTCAATTCCACACTATTGAAGTGACAGTAAAAAAAAATAAAAAAAAAAAATATATATATATATATATATATATATATATATATATATAGGGTCAAGTTCATTGTATGTTGAAATACAACCACTTTGTAAGGAAAAAAATATATCTGAAAAAATCTCACAGTGCTCACAGCAAGACAGAAAGTGCGAGTAGAAAACTGTACCTTGGCCGCCACTGTCTCCCCGGGACGTGGTCACTTTGTTCAGAAAGGTGTGGAGAAAGTCGTTCTCAGCCACAACTCTGCACACACACATGCACACACATGCACACGCACACGCACGCACGCACACACACGCACAAGCATGAATATATTACCGATGAAGCGCACTGACGCAGAGGTCTTTCAGCATACAAAATGACATTTGACTTTCAAAAAGACCAAAGATTCACAAAAAGGAAGAAGGAGCACATACGGAAAGAATGGGATGAAAAACTGCTTCTCCTCGTCGCATTCAACCTTTCCTTTGATGAGGTCACTGATGTCCATTACTGGGAAACAAGAAAACTGTCTCTCGTGACAATATCATAGAAGAAAAAAAAAAATGAAAATATAAGCTGTACTTTTTATGTATGTGCCTTACATGACTGACTTGTATGTACTGACTCTTATGACTTGGCAACTCTCAGTTACACAGTGTCAGTTTACGGTACATGCTGTAAATGTTCTTAATGCAAGAGATGAACTTTAAGGTCAACAGTAAAAATGAAAAGAGGCTGCACCATTTTTATTTCTATCAATTTCTAGTACTTAGCTGGAGCTTATCCCAGCTACCTTAAGCCAAATGTGGGGCATACTCTAGACTGAAATGGCAGGACTAAAATAGACTAAACTATTTACACTTACATTTACATATATTGGGACCATTCATTCAGCCATTTTCTTTCCTGCTTTTTACTTATCACTGCCACTGACAAGGTTGGGTCTATTCAAGTTAAAAGAGAGGCAGCAGACCCTGGACTTGTCACCATCCAATTGCAGGGCACAGGTGTCAATTTATTATTATGCGGTGTAGTACTGTTGAGTGCAATTTTTGTTGTGGAAAAAAATCAATATTGCACAATGGCTGATATAAATTATTTCCTTTCACCTCTGATTTCCAAAGTAGTTATCCATCCATTTGGTTTACATAGTTAATAAAATGATGAATCCATTCATAGGTTTCACAGTGATGGCGGTCCTTCGAGGATAACCAAAGAAGCCTATGACCAAAATGTTTCACATCCCTGAGTTTTTACTGAAGCTAGCATGCAAGCTCCTCCTAGTAGCTGAGATCCAAACGTTGATCCATAACACTATGAGTCAAGTGTGTTAAACGCTATATTCCTCCTCTTTTTAATCCAATTTACATATTTTCATATTTGTATGTTGTTTTGCTTACCTGCCACTCCAAAAGGACGTCTGAGACCCTGAGTACACTTTTTGCTGCTTTCTTTCAGGTCCATTCTGCCCACTCGGACTATCTGACAGATGAGGTAAATCTTCTCCCTGCTCAGGTCCTTATTCCCTAAATCCTACCAGAAAAACACACACACACACACACACACACACACACACACACACACACACAAACACACACACACACACACACAAACACAAAGACACACAGACAGAGTGCAGGCCCTTTAAGTGCAAGAATGTGCAATAATCAACAAACAAGTCAGATAAAAGGTAGTCTGAGGGCAATTTAAGTTAAAATGAAAAGTATTTGAGGATTAAGTAGAGCATCATTGTCCCCTTGTGGTCACTTACCGTAAAGACAACCTTCAGGTTGTTGAGCATGTCAATTTCTTTAGGGAAGCCTTTGCTGCCCCACCGAATTAGATAGTTCTCACTGGAGAAGAGAACAACAGCTTATGAAATAAACACATGGACAAAAACAGCCAACCAATCAAAGTGTGTGTTCCACTTGGGTTACTCTAAATGAAGTACACAGTTGGAATAATAGAAAGGATGTTTTCAAATAAATTTGATTAATCACTACTAGTGATATCTGTTTACGTACATTTAAAAAGACTTGACATTAACAGTGAAGTAAGGCTACATTTCCCTATATAAATGATTACAATGACTAATTCAGGGTGAATTTCAGCTGGATTTACGACAGAGAATAGTGTTATGAAGTTGTGCTAAAAGATTCCATTTTACCATCTTACCATATTGAGTCACTAATTTCACTCTTCTTACATTAAAAAATGAACAAGTGAAATCAAACTTGGGATAACATAAAAAAGGAAACTTATTTAGATATTTGCAATTTGTGTGGTTGCTGACAGTGTAATTTTCCAACTTTCCCACTAGGCTGAGCCATGACACAATTTTGAAGCTTGTCCTTCCACTTCCCTGCACTGGGGGATGAAACGTGGGATACATTGAGGGGGTCATTGACAACCATGCATTCTTATTTCCTTTTAAATAACTAATTTTGACCTTGTTTAATTCCATTAGCCAAAGTATTATTGAAACAACAACTGTCAGACACTTTAAGTGCTATGTGCTTGATTTTTACTGAATTCACAGCCACTCCCTGCAATGTTGTATGCACTCTGGCACAGATAAATTGGATATTACGTCAAAGTAGTGTAATATTAAAACACATTTGAAATTAGATGGATGGTGACCCAAATATTTACTGCATGTTCTTGGGTGAAATCAGAGTTTAAGACAAGTAACAGATTTGTGAATGCAGTCTGTAGGATGAGGCAGAGCTTGCCAGCAAGATAGTGAATGACAAGGCTTAACATCAACACTGTCAGCACCCGCCACGTGGTGCCAGTCAAGATGTGCAGCACTGTAATTTGTCTTTTTCACGTTCTTATTTCTGGCATAGCAGTGTTTTTCATTTAGTGTTTTTCATCATGAACGAGGCACAGGAAGGCAGATTTGATGTATGAATGGATATGCACTGTGCGGGCCTGTGGGTGTCTTTGCTCCTTTCAGCCATAAACACAAGCATACAAAATAATAGCCTTAATTTTGGTGTGGTGGTGCTATGCTCTCCAAAGGTCTTAAAAATGCCTCGTTAACATGCAATTGTATGGACAGAAAAAAAACAATAACTCTATTTCCATTACAAAGATTTGCAAATGTATTCACTACCACCCTTAGCTTTTTATCCATTTAGTTATATTACAAACACTAATTTAAACGATTTTGTTATCTTTACTTAACTTTACTTACTGGTTCAGAAAATACTAGTCTGAGATGATGATGCACCCCAAAAACAATGCCTCCAATGCCCAAATCAGTTATCGACATTTAGAAAAAATGTCACCGTGTGATACCTGATGATTGCTTGTTGGTTAGGGTCGTAGAGGGACATGAAGAGTTCTGAATCCTCTCCCACACGACACACAAAGTTCCTGACAAAGACATAGAGGCTGTGTGTGGGTGAGGACTGGAGGCGTGCTGAGATGCCACTGTGTTCTGTTTGAATGTTGGACTGTAAAGTGAAACATTTCAAGGTTAACTTGAGCCATTGATAATGATGCCTGTCACATTCACCAATAGCAGTTACTGACACAGATGGCCACAATAAAAGCTGAAGAATTCCCCTTATACAGCCAATGAATTGCTGCAGAAATATAAAATAGGCTACAAGGATCTTAATTTAACCCCATCCGATTTATAATGATGTGAATACTTAGGAATTCAGACGTGATTAGCAAGTAAAATGCAAATATAAGCATTTTCATGCATTTTAATTTAAACATGCCTTTGTAAGAACTTCTCATATAAAAGAACAGAGACGGTTCTTTCTTAACTTTCCTTTACCTGCTCTTCTTTAATGCGTTCATTGATCTTAGCAGAGGCCTCTTCGTGGGCTCGGAAGAGGCTAATGACACTGGCCTGCTCTGGGTCCAAAATATTCCCATCGTCATCTCGAACTACTTGATCCAACTCCAATATTCTGCAAATGTTCAAATCAGGAAAGATGGAACCATTAACGAGTGTATTCTTGTTCATTTGTTTTATTGTGTAAAATGTTAAAATAGCTTTATGCATTAAAATATACACAGTGCATAAGTACGTCTGACTAAATAAGCTTACATGGTGTAATGAGAACTTCTGTCATTACAGACAGAAAAGTATGAATGTAATAATGTTTAATATTTCAGTTGGTGTCTGAAATTGCAAGGCAAATATTCCAAGTGCCAAATAAATAAACAAATAGCCACATTATCTTAGTAGAGGCAGGTTTATCTTGAACTGTGGTATTTGACCTTTGATAGTTTATATTTGTATTGCACCAGTTAAAAACATATGGCGATTGTTGTAAGTTGGAACACAGCAATAAAATGTAAGGAAAACTGTAACAGTGCCCATAAGGACGCATTAAGGAGACGTTGCTCTTAAAAGCAATTTTCAATGTATATAAAATGTAAAATTAAGATGCATAATTTATTTGAAGTTGCAGTAAGGAAAAAAAAATAGTTTTACTTTTTTTAAATGTGCCTCAGAGTTCTCACAGACACATTACCATAATACTCCATTGATGAGTGTTTCATATTGTAGGTGACTCCAGTTAATCGCAAACACAGAGTATAAGGTTTAACGGCTTGAATAAATAATATCCAAGTTTAATAAAATGAAGAATTCTCATCTTTGACTGACAATAAGCATTAACATTGATGGAAAGGTTTCAGTGTTGGTCAGCATGTCAGAAAATCTAATATTTTATTAATCAATGTGTAGTCTGTGTGATTTATGCGTTGTACAGATACTGTCCGAATATCCTCATCAACTGCTGTCAAAGATTACGTTTTAAAATTAAAATGTCACAGAGGATCCAAGAAAGATTTTTGCTAATTGCATGTAGGCTGACCATGCATTCTCCAACAAATGTGATGAAGATACACTACTGTTCAAAACTTTGGGGTCACTAAGAAATGTCTGTATTTTTAAAATAAAATCACTGTTTTTTCAATGAAGATAACTGAGATAGGGAGTGAAGTTGATGCCCCTATTTTTGAAGAATTGCTGGCTTTCTTTTAATTGTTGAAGTTAGCTGGCTTCAGTGCCACCAAGTCTGACAGTGTCAATCACAAATGATCAGCACTGTCTTTAAAAAGGCACAAATTACAGTTCTGGTAATTATGGGATATCATAAGATGTGCAAGTGAGAGAGATGAACATTTCACACATGAATACATTTGAATTTAGTGATGCTTTTTGACATACTTGTTGCCATAATCAATCTTGGAGATAACCTTCTGCTTGAGTTCCTTGAATTCATCAGTGGGCAGCGTTCCAGAGAGGAGCTGGGAACGCCACTCCATCAGCTCCCACATCAGCCTCTGTACCTGCCTTACACGTGCTTCCTTGTTGGCCTGTACAAGCGAACGCAATACACTCACCACAACTTTATTCACTCGCATTCATACACTGCGAGTGTGTGTATTGATGTATACCACAAAAAGCTGCTTCCAAATGCTTCCCCACTCTCTCAGCGTCATGGTCACCTCCTTCACCAGAGGCATCTCTGCAGAAAGCACCACCTCCTCATCTCTGTATGGGGGAAGCACATTATACGTATTGTGTCTACGATAAGTTAACCCTTTATCCAGCAAGTAACAACATATGGTGAATAAAATCATTTTAATTTGCACTTGGAAAAAACACCCCAGTTATTTTGACTTAGAGTAGTATGTCATAAATGTTGGATGCATTCCTGCAGCTTCGTGCTGACCAGTTACCCTGTTACCCTGAAGGAGCATTATTTACTTTTAATGAAGTGTTACTAATATAACACTGTTACCAGAGAAAGTTGGATTTTTTGCAAGGTCAAAAATGTGTGCTTATAATTAGTATGCAACATATGATTGACACCTCAAAAGTCACATCTTCTGTCTCTGATGGGTTGTGTTTTCTCAAGCAGGGTGCTTACTTCTAAGTAGAAGCTATGCATTGTCAATGCACGGTATCTATCAGTGACGTCATTGTGAATCCTTACATCGTCACAACTATGACTTTTCAGGGAACCCTGTGAGCAACGAACATCGTCAAAGTCAATAAGCCATTTTCTAGACTTAAGATTGGCCCTTTTTTAAATAACAGACCGACATGGGGACTGAGTTTGAAGTTTGTGGAAAATTTAACAAATTCACCAAATTTGGAAATTGTTTTCTACTTACAGTGGTGATGTGTATGTGTGCATGTAGTATATGCAGAAATGAATACATATTTGCTTAAAAACCAAACCGACACAGTACTGGGGCAAAAGTCTATACACACCATTATACAGGTTGAGTATAGATGGCCTAAAAACTTTGCACGGTTCTTTATACTGCAAACAATGGATTCATATAGTCTAAATAGCAGTAAATAGTAGAACATATATCGGTCTAATGGTACATACTGTATTCCGTGCAAATAGAGCAGATTGATTCCCAATCTAAATTAATGCTACCCAGTAACTTCAACAACTACTATGTTTGATATACGTACAACCTTCACTTACCCTCGATGTGCAACAATTGCCTCCTTTAGGTGTACAAAGCTGGCAGGAAACACACCCTAAAGTGCAAAATGGGAAGGCAGGGATTGGTTAAAAAATGAATCAGCACAGAACTAGAGCATAACATCGCTCAAACATCAATATATCACTATGGCATTCATTATTCAAGAGCCAGTCTATCAGTTGTTACCTGATGGGCTTTGTTTCTGGCCAAGTAGCCTTTGTACCAACCTAAAAGAATACATTATACATACAACACACACACACACACAATTAAAATTTGGAATATCAATCTGAATACATAAGTATTGGTGTACCCTGCTTAACAACTGCGATGTCAGGAGAGAAAATTTATATATTTTGTATGTTGTTTGGCATTGCTTTTTTGAACTATATTGGAAAACACGATCAGTATGAAATCTTTCACAAAAAATTATGACGTGTTAAATATGTCAGATATTGTATGATACCATCGCAGGTCTCCTGGATGTAGACAGCATCTCCAACCTCCAGAGAAAGTTGATTTTCTCCACAGCCAGTAAAGTTCCACTTGGCTGAAAAAAGATGACATTTGCAAAACACCCATAGGATTACACCAGAGCAACCTCTTGCAGTGTGCACATGGATGAACATGAAGCCCTTGCAGTTGTGAAGTAGATCCTTGAGATGAAATGTCAAAAGCTCAGCTCAAACTACGTATATGTGCATTCAACTTTTAGTTGATTGCGTGGGAAGTTGAATGATGGAAAATGGTTTGAACAAAATGCATTAAATAATGCCATCTGCAGCAAAGGAGGCACTGACCTTTGCATACGGTTTTATTACACATCCCAATGGGAGTTTTAATGGGTTTACACAGCGCTTAACTACTGCTGATCTTCTCTTTACATATCAAACATCACTGGTTACAGCATGTAGCGATTAGACTTCCTTCCTTCTTTCACTTCCTGACATGTATACCTGCATGAGTATAACAGTCAGTGCTGACAAAATAAATAACAAAATTGTCCTTGAATATTATTAGCTTTACACATGAATTATGTATTATTTTCCACACAGAAGGTAAAATAAAGTCAAATACTCATTGCTTTGTCTAAAATATGTCAGAGACCCTCTGCTTTATCATCGAAATGGCATGACCAATCGCTACTACGATGTTTCCTCATCTGCTCTGCTTTTATTGTTGACTTCTGTTACCGTTTGTAAATTCATTCAACCGCAGCATTATGACATTTTGTTGCATTGCAGTTAAAATAAAAATGTGTAATTGTTCACCGAGAGGCCCTTTTGCACCTACTCATATCCTGTAAAGAGTTGTCTCTTTGTCTTATTGAGACTCTTTGCATTTAAAGTATGTCATCACACTTTGGACAATATACACAATAGCAATAATCATGTCTCCTAGTGTACAAATATCTATGAATAAATCGCCACAAAATGACTCACCTACACCATATCGCTCCATGGTGGTGGTTGCCCAAGGAGTCATGTTCTCTTGTGTCACTTACACTGCTCACTTAGGTTATTTTCAAGTTGTCTGCTAAATGTTTCACTTTTTTTTTATCCAAACTGAAAGCAGCTCTCCTCCCCTCTTTGCTTCTTCCTCTTTTCTCTTCTCTTCCTGCCTTCAGGCTCTTAAGAGGAAGTGGGTACCGCAAGGTGGAGTCCTGCCGAGTATGTAGTGTTACATTTCTAGCATGTTTATTTTGGATTAACAAAATTGTATAATACATTCTGCAGGAATAAGACTTGGAGCCATTCAACAATGAAAAACCCAATTGAGTCTTCAGTTCAATAGTGTCTTAGTGCTGCCATTTTATCGATGATGTAATGTGACTTTGTATACAACGGGCCATGAATTTGCATGTCTTTCATTTTATGAGTTCTGGACAATCACATCTTCTCTTTGCTGAAGGTTGAACAAGTGTTTCAAGTTCAAACTGACAGAACATATAGTGCATGGGTTGATAAGGTGGCCTCAGCTCACCTCACTCAGCTAGACTCTTTATGAGAAAGGCCACTTTTACAGAGGAAGATTTTGAGAATGTGCTTGACTGCTAGTATGGGAGATATCTACAATAAGAACTCTTGACAAAACCAGTCAATAGACTACAGAGATCATTTCAAGTGGTACATTTTTTTAGTAAATTACATAAAAAAAGGTGCACGATACTTTGACTTCCTGCTTAGTGCGACAAGCTGTAATGCCTGCTCTTGGCCCTAGCCCATTTAAAAGCACACCTCCAACACTATAGTTGTTCTCATGACTCGGGTTGAAACATGTCATGTAATGAAAATTGAAAACATGTAATAAACAATTTATTTTATTTCCATGTGTAGTTTACGCTTATATGTTCCAACAAACATGAAAAAAATATGTTTTTGTATATGATTGATTTATATTACTTCTTTTATATATTTTATACTTGATCAATTTATTGATTTGTGTGTTCAATAAACGATGTTAAGTTCAGAAATGTTTTGCACCCACTTGTTATTATTAGTGTGACATTTTAGTGTGTAAATAAAGCACAAAATTCGAGATATCGACCCTAACAATCAGCCATAAAATCGGTCAAATATCAGCATCGGTTATAGAAAAATCCATATCGGTCGATCCCTACAAGGTACCTCTGTATAAGTCATGAGACAAAAACAATGTAAGGCCCTCTTTCTTACCAAGGAGCCCACCTTTGAATGTCAACTGTGCTTAATTGTCGTAGCTCATCATGGTATTGTTGTGGTGACAAAACATATGATTCATACATCTTCATAACAATAAAAGGCAATTTCTGCTTTTGGACAAACTCTTGTTTGCATTCTTAGATAAATATTTAACTAGTTGGTGATAAAAGGTTTTGCAGACCTGTATCTTTCTACAGCACTGACATTCAAGTTAAAGAGTATAATGTGAATCTGTTGTTATGGAAACAAACACGAGATATGTTTATTGTTAAGGCACCATGGATTTAAGTGTGATGTTGATAATTACCCAATGATAGAGCTATAGATGGAACATGACTCGGACGAAGGAAAAGGCCAGAGGTGGCAAAAGTGATGATGGCCATTAAAATTCCCACAAGAGAAACAAACACAAGCATGCCGTGTGCCCCTCTCAACAAGAATTGAGAAGGATGAATAGGGAATCCACGGAAATTCTCTTATTTTTGACTATGATGAAATACAAAAGTGTATTGGAATTCAACATGCATGTGGTTCTTTGTCATTTCATCCACCCAGAGCATGCAAACTCTACAAAAGAAGTCTGTGAAAAAAGCCATCTCTTTCTGGTCCCATCTTGTACTTTTATCTTAATTTTTTTTAAAAAAACTATTGCACCAGAGGAAAAGCAACCAATCAGAAACCGACAAACTGCTAATCATTTCCCATGCGCTTGCTGACAGATATGTTTTCTTGGATTTTAGAATAGAATAGAATAGAATAGAATAGAATAGAATAGAATAGAATAGAATAGAATAGAATAGAATAGAATAGAATAGAATAGAATAGAATAGAATAGAATAGAATAGAATGCCCTTTATTGTCATTTTACAAATTAGTTGTACAACGAAATTCGGATAGCTGCTCCCTATCTAGTGCAAACATTACAAAATTTAAAAAAGTATAAAAGGAAATCTAGAATAAAAGTGAAAGATCTTATTCACAGTATAGCTATTAGTCTACGAATGAGGGTTAAGAAAATCTTATTTACAGTATGTTCAGTGTGGGTATATGTATTAACATGAATGAGGTTTATACAGAAAGTAGATAATAAATAGTTATTGCATGTAATTTTAAAGGAGTATCGGTGTTGTATTATAGCTGGTGTTGTTTTGTCTCAGAGTTCAGAGCGGTGATGGCTTGGGAAGAAACTGTTTTTCAGTCTGGTAGTCCTTGTTCGAATGCCTCTGTAGCGCCGCCCTGAAGGAAGCAGTTCAAACAGCTGGGAGGCGGGATGTGTGTTGTCTTTGATGATGTTGTGAGCTCTGCTGACGCACCTGGTGTTGTATATGTCCGTCAGGGAAGGGAGAGGGCAGCCGATGATCCTTTGCGCTGCTTTGACTGTCCTCTGTAGCCTCCCTCTATCTGCGGCAGTGCAGCTCCTGTACCAGGTGGTGAGGCAGTACGTCAGCAGGCTCTCAATGGAGGAATGGTAGAAGGCGAGCAGAAGCTTCCGATCCATACTGCTTTTCCTGAGGACTCTTAAGAAGTGTAGACGCTGCTGAGCCTTCTTGATGACAGCTGAGGTATTGCGTGTCCAGGAGAGGTCATCAGAGATCTGGACTCCTAAGAATCTGATGTCGTGGACCCTCTCCACAATCTCGCTGTTGATGCATGGGGGAGGGCGATCCACGATGATCTCCTTTGTTTTCTTGGTGTTCAGAGCCAGGTTATTTGCAGAGCACCAGTTCGTGAGCTTCTGGACCTCCTCCCTATAGGCTATCTCGTCACCATTCGAGATCAGCCCGACCACTGTGGTGTCATCAGCAAATTTTACAATCATGTTGTTGCCGTGGGCCGGACTGCAGTCATGGGTATAAAGACAGTAGAGGAGAGGGCTCAGCACGCAGCCTTGTGGTGAACCAGTGCTCAGTGTGCGTGTAGAGGAAAGGTGGGGACCAAGTCTCACATTCTGGGCCTGTTGGTCAAGACGTCTTTGATCCAGGTGCAAGTAAGAGGGGGGAGGCCCAGAGTGTCCAGCTTTGTGACCAGAACGTTTGGGATGATTGTATTGAAAGCCGAGCTGTAGTCCACAAAGAGCATTCTCGAATAGCTCTGCTGTTGTTCCAGGTGTCGCAACAGAGCATACAGAGCTTTGGTGATGGCATCCTCCGTGGATCTGTTTGCCCGGTATGCAAACTGATGGGGGTCGAGTGTGGGGGGAGGCAGTCCTTGATGTGTTGTTGAACCAGTCTCTCGAAGCATTTCATTATTACTGGGGTGAAGGCAACAGGGCGGTAGTCGTTGAGGCTGGTTGGGGGTGAATGTTTTGGTATGGGGATTATTGTGGCTGACTTCAAGCAGGTAGGAATGACTGCTTGTGCCAGCGAGAGGTTAAAGATCCTGCAGAAAATCAGGGACAGCTGGTGGGCGCAGGCTCTGAGCACTTTGCCAGGTACTCCATCTGGACCAGGAGCCTTCCTGGGGTTTATTGCCTGGAGCACACGCCTCACCTCCTACTCCTTTACAGTGAGTGAAGGGGTGCTGGGAACTGGTGTGGATGGGGGTGGGGGGAGGGCTACAGCAGGTGAGTGAGGCTGTGGTGATTCAAAGCGGGCAAAGAAGCAGTTGAGCTCCACTGCCAGTGACTCACTTGGGTCTGACGTCACCTCAAAGCCCCTGAAGTTGGTGATGGTCTGGATGCCCTGCCACACCTCTCGTGGTCTGTTGCTGGCGAGGTGGGACTCCATCTTCCTCATGTACTCCGCTTTGGCTTTTTTAATCCCTTTCTTCAGGTCAGCCCCAGTTAAGATGTAAAGGGCTCTGTTGCCTGACCTGAAGGCAGAGTCACAGGCCCTGAGGAGTGAGCGAACCTGGCTGGTCATCCAGGGTTTCTGGTTGGGAAAGACCCGAATGGTTTTGTCCACACATACGGTTCTCATGCAGAATTTGATGTAGTCCGGGATTGACTCCGTGAACATGGTCAGGTTTTGGTAGTGAAATAGGTCCCAGTCCGTGTTTTGAAGGCAGTCCTGGAGTTAACTGAGTGCATTTCCAGGCCAAGTTGTTACAGTCCTTATGGTGGGCCTGGATCTGCGTCTGAGAGGAGTGTATGCGGGGATGAGTAGCAATGAGAGATGGTCTGACTGTCCGAGGTGGGGGACGGGCATGGCTCCGTACCCGTGCTTGATGTTGGAGTACACGTGGTCCAAAGTCCTTTCCCCTCTTGTTGGGCACTTAACGTACTGGTGAAACTGTGGGAGTACAGTCTTCAGATTGTTCCTATTAAAGTCTCCTGCTATTATGTGAACACCATCGGGGTGGGCCCACTGTTGTTCATTGATGGTAGCTTTACTGAAACTATCACATAATTAATAGATTAATAGCTATCTCTAGTTACCAACTAAATCTAAAAATAAAGAATCTGATGGTTCCGAGACGAAACAAGGGCGAACATAGAAGCTGCCTTTCAGATGTGGATGGGCTGAGAGGATTTAGTAGCAATAAGCAATTAGCTACATTTCTGCTTGATAGGTGAGACGTCAACACTATTTGACGTTAATTGATTGTAAATTCCGCGAATAAATCCTGAAATGGATAACCTTATACACCCCTTGCCGGCGCGTGTATCACTTTAAGAAAGTCCTGTGACCGACAGCTGACGGTTTGCCTGTCACTGAGGCGCCAACCTGTGTTTAGAAGGAAGCGCATCCGCCATCTGTCAACAGGGATGCGTCTCTACAAAAAAAAAAAAAAAAACTTCTATTTCAAAATAATTCTTCTCTTCCAGCCTCTGTGATAGAATTTCTTTGTTAATCACTTTATTCATAACGAATACATACTTGATTATTCCATTTTTAACCATGAAGCTTCTCTGAAGCATGCACCGTCCGGTCAGTTCAGAATTTAATTATTAAGGACTGTCAACCCCTTGTCGTTGTTGAAAGTGAGGAGTTCAGGTCCTTAAAATGTTGCAAGAGGTAATTGATCTTTAATTTACTTACTATTTAAATATTGATTTTGCATTTGGCTCAGCTTTGGTGTAATCTTTAGCGGCCAAAAAAATTATAACGAGGAAGACGAATGAATGAAAATTGCAGGAGCTCGATGAAGACTTGGCAACCACAAACATAGCAGTATATTCCACTAATGCGCTCCAGAAAAACTTGGCATAGGCCAATATACCAAGATCCTCTGAAATTGGGACAACAAAAAGCACACATAGCCAAGCAGCTTCGTAGCGGAGCTGTAGGGTCAACACTTTTGCCCAATGGCAGCCATCATTTTTAACGTATTCTGCTTACGTTTTACAAACATCAATGTTGACAATTTGGTGCCAATGGAGAAATACGTGGATGCTTTTGCAGCAGTGATTAAAAAAAAAAAAAAAAGAAGAAAGAAGTACTACAAACGCTTAATGAATTACTATTGGATCATTGACGTCATTGCATTGTAAATCATGTTGTGACCTTAAAGCAACCCACCAATAAAAGGTGAGACTTTGTTAGTGCTTAACTGCCACAAATGGTTGTTGCACTGAAGCATACAGTGGAGCAGTTATTGGAATCACTTTGAATGCAAATTATCGTGAGATAGAGCGGAGAGGAGCAATTGGAAGAGACAAAGAGAGAGAGAGTGTGTGTGGCGCTCCCTCTGTCTCTTTAGTTTCTTCCCCACACGCGGACTCATTAGGTGTCCAAACACACTCGCTGAAACACCCACGTACACATATGCGCTCACACACACACAAACACACACACACACACACTCACACACATCATGAGCATGCCTGTGGTTTTACTTGCTTCCTTCTAGGAGCCAATATGAGATGACGTGGTCCGTGTGGTGAGTTGATCGATCTCTACTTGCTTCTATTTAATATTTTAGCTAAAGCAAACATTTTTAACTGTATTGGTAGTTGCAGTGTGATATTACATGTGGCTTTATTTACTCCATATTTTCTGTAGATGTAGACTAATCAGCTTGTCTGGTTTAGTTTTAAAACCACGATAGTTTGTCATTTATATTTATTGTATATTCATAAACATTTCATGCAAAGATAGTCATAAAAACATCTTGCAGCGCCAGTGTTTGTCTGTGTGTCTGCTGTGTATGCATGCATGTGTGTGGGAGTGATATACCAGTTGAGTCTCCTCCACCAGCGCATGGAGTTGAAAAAAATTAATTATATAGCATTTGGGATCAATGGCGAAGGGCGAAGCATTGACCTGTGATGTGAGTCAGTGTTGAACCTTATGTAAATGTAACCTAGTGTACAAAATAAAACAGGACTAGGGGATCAATTATATCCTCAACTAGAGAAGCTAAATTGATAAATAGTGATGAAACAAAGAAGAATAGTATAAATCAGAATTAAATGTTAGCCCTCCCTAGTGCAAAATAGTGCAAACAATAATAGTACAAGTGGCTTTCAGATTAGTTTTCTATAAATTACTGTGCTCATGGGTTAACAAGTCTTTACCGCTTCTGTCTTGGCAAGAGTTTCGACAATCTCACACTGCATGGTCACAACGGTGGTTGGCCTGGACATGTATGTGAATTGGTTCTCAATGCCTAGTCAGGGGCAGAGGATATGGAGGTGCAGAAGACTGAGGGAGAGAAACCTGTTGGTAATATGACGGACAGATGAACCTGGAAATAAAATTTGACAACTTAATATCTGCAAGAGGAAAGTTAGGAAGCTAGTTTTTCTGCGTGAGGTGATGTAATATGTCCTTCAAAGGAATTCTGGTTAAATTTCACATGGGCAACAATTTAAAGGCTTTATTGACCGTATGGAAGAAAAATCTGAAATTATATCTAGTCATAAACATGGCAGCCATAGCTTTTGTTAGACGAGGATATTATTACACTGTATGGCAAGATCTGGAACAGAGGTGGTTGTATGCTACATCTTTTTTAAACAGGGAATGCTATACAGAGTTATGGGGAAAGGTAGAGGTGTGGAGTTTTTAGCAGTTAAGAGTTGGTTGAGAAATGTAAACATAAAGATCATAATTTACTACAATCTATGTAATAAATTGTCAATGGAGTCCTTATATACAAGAGAAAGTGACAACGGAAGGGTAATGGAAGAATTCATGGAAGACAGAAACCTAGGATGTTGAAATGATGGAATGGGTATGAGCCTTAATGTTACTAGAGCGCTACAGAGTCAGCCATGGACCTAACTCTGGTTGCATGGGCAGGAATAACAATTGGAAGAAATCACTATCCTGTTGTGATCAAAGTAGGCGTGGAAGTAGATGTAGGGTTAGTTGAAAGCTGGGCTTGGTATAGACCAACTGTATTAGTTATCACAGATAACAGGAAGTGGATTTGAAAGGAAATGAAAAGATGAAATAAATTGGGATATGTGTCAAACAATATTGGAGGATGATAAGCAGGAGAAAAGTAGGTAGGTATAAAAGAAAGATTGTGCCATTGTGAATGTAAACAAGTAATTATAGGTTGGAATAAGGCTTTTAGATTGGGAATTTTAATCATGATGGCCAGAATTTGATTTCCTATAAAAAGGATGCAAGCAAAGGTTAGGAAAATTCTAAAATATACAAAAAGGGAGGATTTGGAGGACATTACAATGCAGCTCTTCAGCGTGGACCATTTACAAAAGCAAAACTTGATAGAAGAAGGTAATTAACGGTTGGCACCAAGTATGGATCAAGCTTGGTGTGAAATAAGTGAAATAAGAGGATATGTTTGACAACACCAAAGTAGAGGAGTACAATGAACCCAGTGTTGTGTGTGGAGCATGAAATTAGGCAGGCACAGGTGAATAAAAAGTGTGTGGAGGCGGTATTTTTTGATATAAAGAAGGTGATTTACGATTGGAGAGAATATGGGGAATTAATGGCAATATGTATCTTATATTGTCGAGTCTAGAATGGCATGTTCAAGAAAAGTTTGAAAAGTCCACTCATCGGAAGTGGGATCAGTTGATGATTATTGGAAGTGCGGGTGGGGTAGGGGAAGGTCTTAAATGAGTTTTCAGGTTCATGGTTCGATGAAAGGTTGATGCGGGCTGTGCATATTTGGAATGCTGAGGAGGGTTCAAGGCATTGAGGAAGATCTAGCGGGAATAAAAAGAATTCTAAAACAGACAATGAAGAAAAGATAGCAAAAACAATGGGATAAAGAGGGAAAAGGAAGATGGTTTCACAGACTGCGAAGTAAAATGGGTCAAATGAGGACAGCTTGAGGAAACAGAAGAGATGAAATGATAATGTCAAGGTTGAGGTTGTTAATAACTATGTCTACACATGTTCCTTGTATACTGATATTATACACATATAACTGGAAGCAACTGCAGTTCATCGGAAGGTTCTTTATCTTTAGGTCCAGCGAGAAAGAAAGTATGTGGTTCAACCTCACAATGGTATTTTATTTGTAATGCGCAGAAAATCCGCAAGGAACTTTCAATGTTGTCGTAACAAAAGGTGTGCTAAGGTCAGTGGCAACATAATGAGCTTGATCCCCTTATGAGTGCCATTTGTTCGCACACATATATATTTCATGTGTTTTATGTCCCCTATGGTGCTTCTTTCTGGAGCTATGTTCATTTTCACACCTAAGATGCACACAGTCTGTGTGCTACAGAGGCACAAACTCTGTGTCGCTTTTTCTCTCGAGGGCTCACACATCAATACTGTAATCATCCATACATGTTCAATAATAGAAAAGCCCACAATAGAGCGCAGACCTCAGTGTCAGTATCCCTCCAAATATTTGCAATTCACAGCTCGCTCATCTTTGATATGAACTCATTTCTTTGCTGTTTCTGTGCTCAGGCCAAGTCTATTATGAAAGTACCATCTTGTGCCTTGGTGCCAAGGAACCACAGTGGCACCCTGAGATATGCGTGCCATACAAGCTTTGGGACTATTTTTTATTTTTTTTTCCATTGATGTGTGCATAAAATTGAGATACGAGTGTACTTGAGTTCCCCACTGCTAGAGGGAAACAGAAAACTTGACAACATCCAGCTAACATCAAGTCACATAGATTGCCGAGTAGCGGAAGGACAATATCAGTTGTCGGCCGGGAATGCACAGTTGAGTTGATCTGCCAACTGCAATTAAACCCAAAAATACATCAGGTAGCCTACAATTAGAATGGTTTTAACATGACGTTATGAGGTCTGGTTACTGACACATTATTATCAAAGTTCATCTGATTGCTTTTTATGTAAGACCGGGAAGTATTTTTCTAACACACATTTACAATAATTAAAACTTATCACATCAACTTGGCAATTGAACAATACCTTTTGCTTTCATGCTTAGCATACTGAAAAGGTCACAAAAAGAAGTAAAATAGTACATTCTTACCCAGAAACCTAAAACGAGGCATCGTTTTATTGTGCTGATCAAATTTTAGAGATGTAAGTTGCTTTTGCTTGCAATTTCAAGGCACTTGCCTTCGTCACAGCCATTTGGATGGCGGATGTCCTTAATGTGATGACATACTGTAAATTAATGAAAGAGGGAAAGGAAATGGGAATGAAGCCAAATTTGATGCTCTGTCGACATTTTCAAAGTAAGTATTAGACGAATTCTTGCCGCTACAAAGAAGCAATCCAATTCATCCCAATAAGCATTGAAGCAATTTACTTCACACCACATGTTGGACAATTTCCATGATGTTTTTTGCTTATTAGTCAGAGGAAGAGAGGATATTCCTAAAAGACACATCTGGCTGATGCAAAATAAATAAATAAATAAATAAAAAGATTTCAAAAAAGGTTGCAAATGAGCACTTGGTATTTGGAGAATCTCAAAAATCAAAAGCTGCCTTGCAGCTGAGAAGTCGTCATTACTCGTCGTCACTAAGTCACATCATGTCTGGTAAAGCGGCACGTTCTTTGTGGCTGCTCTTCATCTTTTTCCCATAAATAATCGACGAAGTGATGGGAATTCTAGATGCTGCAAATTGGGCCCTAAAGGCTCCTTTGCAAAGCACTTGAGCTGAATGACGGAAGGCATGGAAACAAAGTTGTCTATTTCGTCATTCTAAAATGTTTAATCTGGACAGCACACAAACACCCGCACGCACACATACGCTCACACACACACACACACACATACACACACACACACGCACGCACGCACGCACGCACACACACACACACACACACACACACACCGGAATAGATGATGGCCTTGACGTGTTTTTCTTACAAACACCAAATGTAATTACACTACTCACAAAAAACGTGTTAATATTTGGCCTATGGGTGAGATTTCAAGATAAACTGAAAATGCGTGACAATTTACAGATGAACTTAATTTGATCTACTCTAAACTTCTTGTTCAACTGTTACATGTTTAAATACTTTCTGCACATCTTGATATTCTTTAAACAGGAGCTCAATGGCAAAAAGGTTGGGTTTTTTTTGCAACCTGCAGATGATACGGTGATATCCGTACTAAGACCAGGGGCTGCTTCACTCTGAGAACCGGATCCTGTTTAAAACCTCTCAATGAGGAGGGAGTCGGCGCTGTCTAGTTCTCATGATGTCAAAATGTAACCATATAAAGATAGCTAGATAAAGGGAAACTGTTTAAAACAAATTGATGGAAATCATGGCGCAAGCACTTGTGAAATTTGCTATTCAGCTCCTTGTAGGCTGGCCTATGGTAATTGGACACTCAGTTGTGCCAAAAGTAGTCAAACACTGATTTGTAGTCAAAAGGTTGGGGGAAAGTCAAATTAGATCACTTGGGAAGATTATAATGCATTTTATGTATCTACTAATGTTTTATCTTTTTTTTAATTATATTGTGAATAGTGCTTGACTTGCTCTACAATGTGTTCTAACCTACTTGTACAAATTCAGGCTAAATCTTAAATATTTTTCCTGTGACAGGGTTTTTGCTGACAAGATGGGAGCAAAAACCTTAAACTTCGTCTCACAGAACAGTACTGTTAGCAGTGCTTTTGCGAGTCCAATTTGGTGTCCTTTGCTATAATTGTTAACAAAAAAAAGTTAACAATGCCATTCTTAAA
Source organism: Syngnathus floridae (assembly GCF_059516105.1). NCBI lineage: Eukaryota > Metazoa > Chordata > Actinopteri > Syngnathiformes > Syngnathidae > Syngnathus > Syngnathus floridae. Next base: position 17,622,329 of record NC_142413.1, on the reverse strand, counting down.
AGATATCTATAGATGCCTTTTCATATCACTTTGTTGTTGTTTTAATGCTCTACTAGAGCAGAAAAATACTACAACTATCTCTGTGTGCCCTTACACACTAATACAAAGCCAATCCATAACATTAATGTATTCGACATTGTCATGAATGTCCGCAAGTGCGCTAAAACACAATTAACAGGACTTTACAGCACTCTGATAACTGAGACATAGCATTAAATTTGTTGCAAAGGGATGGTACTCGACAGCTTTGGTATTGATCTCATTAGATTGCATAGATACCTACACTTTGGAGGCCAGTCAGTGAATTAAACAGGAAAGCGGACAAACGCTTTTGCAGTAGACTGTGTCAACATACAAACCAGCTGAATTAATCCCAGTGGTTGATAAATGTAGCACAAGCAAACTACTGAGCAAATGTTATCTTGCAAAATGGAATGACAGTTTTCATTTGATGCAGCTCTGGTGGATTGAGAGTACAGAAAGATGAAGGAATTAAAGCATTTAAACACAAACTTTACATTGTGGAAATTAATAACATAGAATTACTTGCAATCATGTATTGGTTTAAGATACGTCAGTGACTATCTTTTTTATCTTTAAGTTCTTTCAAGCAGTTTCAGTACTTTTGAGCAGTTATCTTCAAATAACACATATTCGCCCAATGGTTTGGCAAATCAAATAATTTAATTTGAAAATTCAGCTGAAAGTCTAAAACAATTCCCAGATAGATATTCCACATTACCTTTCTGCCTGTTCAATTATGCTCACTTTTGATTTCAAGATTCAGTATTATTTTCTTCATTTGCGCTAAGTGGAGGTTTTGGTTCTCCATCGGAAGTATTAAAAACTTCACACAACATAGAAATAAACACCAAAATATCCTTATTGTCAAATGCTCAACTGGATGAAAATAATGTCTCACTTGATTGTTTTGTCACTTTCTGCCCACTAGATGGTAGTAAAGCCATGGAAGACGGTGTGCTTGAAGCCATTCACTAGATTCAACACCGGTGAAGATCTCTGCCTTCAGGACCACAACATGGAACAATGGATTCCACCTCTACAGTCATCTTACACTGAGAGTACAGAGAGACATGGAGTCACTTGGATGAGACTGCAAGAAGCCTGATCATTGAAAGCACACATACTGCACATGGAATTAAATGCATCTTTGATAGATTTTATGTATTGGTTAATTGAAGGGTAAAAAATCAGGATGTTACAAGGCTGAATCTTGTGCAAGCCAAGCAGCCATGCTGTCCAAAATAGCAGTGGGTCTCATCCTGACCCTTCTAATCCTTCTGACCATCATCGGCAATGTGCTGGTGTGCCTGGCGGTGTGCGCTTCACGACGCCTTCGCTGTCTGACCAACTGCTTCATTGTGTCACTGGCGGTGACCGACCTTCTGCTCGGCCTGGCCGTGCTGCCCTTCTCGGCCCACCTGCAACTCACCGACGACTGGCCTTTGGGCCCGGTCTTCTGCAACTTCTACATCTCCATGGACGTCATGCTCTGCACCGCCTCCATTCTTACGCTGCTGGCCATAAGTATGGACCGCTATTTGGCCGTTACAATGCCGCTCAGATACAGCTCCCTGGTTTTGCCTTGGAGAGTATTTGTGGCCATGGCAAGCGTCTGGACTGTGTCGGTGGCTGTGTCCTTCTTGCCCATCTACATGGGCTGGAACACCGTCAATGGGACAGTGCAAAACTACGATCAGCATACTCCCGAGAGGACATGTCGCTTTGAGCTCAACAGGCCGTACGTGCTGACCGACTCGCTTCTCACCTTCTATCTGCCCTTGCTGGTCATGTGCTGCACTTACCTGAGAATACTTCGCATCGCACGGGCACAGATCAAGCGCATCGTCAGTGCTCGGCCCACGTGCATCACCACCTACACGAGCCACCAATCGGCTGTCACAACTGTCCTCTCCAGTGTCCCGGCATCGGCACTGCGGGAGCACAAGGCCACAGTGACGCTCGCTGCAGTGATAGGAGCCTTTGTGGTGTGCTGGCTGCCTTACTTTATCCTGTTCACGGCGCTTGGCCTACAGGAGAATCCCGACCCTAACAAAGTGCCAGAATTTTCCATCGTGCTGTGGCTGGGTTATGCCAACTCAGCCCTCAATCCCATCCTCTACGGAGCTCTTAACAGGGACTTCAGGTCCGCCTACACGCACCTACTGAGATGTCGTTGGCCGACATACAGTGGGTGGAGGAGCAGACATACTTCTGCCACCGAAACAATAGCAGGTATACATACACGTTATGTGAAAGGTTATTTCGGAGAAGCATTTCTTTAATAAAGCAAAATCAATAAGCGTAGGCTCTGAATTGCAGCCTGAGAACAGTTCTACTACAAAAACATGTACCTTTATGAATGTTCACCTTAGCTTCTTGGATCACATATTGTTCCAACTCAAGAAGATTCATCCTAACATTCTTTGGCGAAATAAGTATTTCAGCTTCAGAATTCTGAGATACAGGATGTACAAGCCAACATTTAAAATAACAGTAATTTAGCCAAATTGCCAATGCCAACATTGTTATAAATTTGCTGACAGATCATGCTAAGATGTTGATCATATGACTTTGGAGGATATTCAAGATCAATAGCTTTTCTGCAGTAATGGTAAATGATCCTTAAAACTTTGAAGACTAGTGGGGAACAAAAAAAAGACCTTTTTAGCCGATATCGATCAACTGGAAATTGTGAGTGACCCTGATTGCAGATCACATGATTGGGACAACTCTACCTTCTACCATCTATGTCTTGTTGGGTACCATCCAAAATCAATTGGGTTCTTATTAATTGGTTCTAGTTGAAATTCTACAAAAGTATTTATGAATGAGAAAAGTCATGCTGAAAGAAAGTTCACTTGATGAAATCTCATAGCTTTGAGTTTGACCGTGGATTTTGTTTACTTTTCGACAATAAAATGTTAATTGGCAATTGTTGCCTTTGTTTGATGTTCCTCTACTTTAGGCAGAGAACAGCTCATGGAGGTCACGCTGCTGTGTGGACACGCATCTGCCAGCTGCAGGGCGGGTCAAACTGTTCACAACTTCATGCCACAAGAGACAAATAGCAGGACTAACACAAGCATGACCCAATTTGTAAAGGGCACAACTGACAGCGATTTTGATGGAGGTTAAAAGGTAAACTAATATGCTCTCTGCAATGCGGACGATCGTTGATAGTCACCACCTATGTGAGCTGACTCAACCGCTAGTCAGTTACAGGGCACATTATAGAAGGCACCCACAGTCACTGAGTGAAAACTGAACACGCGCTGCCTACATGCATGCCAAGAAAATGAACCACTCCAGCATCAGTGATGACACACAGAGATGTTTTCGATGCTATGTTAGTCAGTGTACTAAATCTGCGGCTGAAAAATAAATAATAAAACAATTTAGAATGCTTGAGAATTACCAAGATTACCCCATTAATAATTGCATTGCACTAAACAGCAATAAAAGCTATTGTAAATTGAGGAGATTCATTTTCATTTTTGCTTTTGCCAGGACAATCGAGGGCACCTCCGGCAGCGCTTCGCTTTGACTTGCACATCCACTTTTTCATTGATTTTCACATTACGTATTTTATGTGCCCTCTCTGCATCCATTGCAGCCTGGTGATCCTGAAAGTGGGGATCCTTCCATCTGTGGTCCCTTCTCAATGTTTCTCATTTTTCCCCTGGAAGGATTTTTTTTTGTTTTTCCTTGCCCTTTTGGGAGCTTAAGATCAGGGGATGCTTTGAGAATAATTGTCAATTGTTTGTCTATGTGAAGCCCTTTGAGACTGCTTGTGATTTAGGGATATACAAACAAACTTGACTTGACTTGGCTTTTGTGGGTTCCTCATGTAACGACCAAAAATGAGAGGCCCGAATTTCAGTCTCACGTTAATGCCAGTTGTCACACGCTGTAGTCTTAATCTAAGAGTGGAAACGAAAGACCTCTGTAGCACCACCTCTCTTCACACTCAAGAAACATCAATGGACATGGACTATGGCAACTGACGGCAAATAGAGTCTTCCTGGCAGATCCCTGAAGGACTTAATATGTTCACCAACATACTGGCCCTTTAGCACAAGCAGTGCAGCTGGACGTTTAAGACAAGTGCGTCCTCTTGTGGTAGCATCAAGTACCACAAGATGAACTGTGACTATATGGCCAGCGTACTATACTGGTCTAAAACAAAGCATTGCTATTAAAGTGACCTCATTATCACTTGATGTATTGTAACAAGTCTGTGTTATTGGAATATGTAGCATGGAATGTACTGCATTGTACTGCAAATGCATGAGTACATTTATTTCCAATGACTCTTTGACGAGAATGTTGGCAAATGTACTCTATCAATTTATAGTATCAGAAATACAGTATCTTACTACTTTTTACTTCATATAGTTGCTCTATTTACAGCTTTGAATACATGCTTTCCAAACCATTGCAAATATTCTCACAGACTGTATGTTATGTTAGTTTCATGCAAAAAGCTAATACTTTTTAGATACAAGTGTAAATTGATTAAAATGAAATATGACAAATATTCATGACCTGTTGTCATGCTTAAAATGTAACAGAGGTGCCCCAATTGTCTTGTCTGTATGTTTCTACATACGTTTAACTAGCGTTCAAATCTGTGTTAAATCTAATGAACAAGAAATGTAATAAAGGCATTAAGGTCTTCCTCGAGCTGGCTGTGGGTCAAACGAAGTAATCGGGTGCAAAGTGCCATGGTGAGAGACGTAAACAAGACCCTGATGGTCATTCTGGCTGAGAACCAAAAGTACTCTGAGGATATGAGATAAAGTTCTGGAAAAAGAACCACGATGTTTAGGACAGATGATGAGCAATAACTGTCCTGATGCCCATGGGATTTTAATATTGTTTTCATCAGACTAGAGGTTTTCTCACAGGATGGATGTCACAATGGATCTCAATTTCTTAGTTCACATCGCTCACCCAGGATCTTCTCCCCAGGTTGGTCTACTCACCTGCAGCACCAAGCCATATGAAAAGTCGTTTAAACACTTACAGAGGTCACTGTGCTCTTGGGGACAGTAAGTAGGGAAGAAAAACATGTGTAGGCTTACCAAACAATCCCATCTGAGCTTTCCTTGAAGACCCTGTGAGAGTGTTTTTTTGTTTAATGGGCACTTAACAGGGTGGGAGGTGGTCTCCAGTCAAAAGCTAAAGAGAAATGAAAGGAAACATTTCTGGAGTGTAAAGTCTACACGACTGTGTCCATATGAGAATCCTTCCTTCCTTCCTTCCTTCCTTCCTTCCTTCCTTCCTTCCTTCCTTCCTTCCTTCCTTCCTTCCTTCCTTCCTTCCTTCCTTCCTTCCTTCCTTCCTTCCTTCCAGAGTAGATCTTCAACTATTTCCCAATTTTTTATGAAGGCTGAATTAGTATAACCAGAAAACTGAAAAGGCGTTAACTTTTGGAACGTGCTGTGTATTTAGTCTTTTCTCGTGTGCTACTAAAGTTAACCATAACTATATTTTTCTTTTCTCCACGGTACATCCTCCTCCAGGCTGTTTAATCATTATAAATTACAACTTCATTTCTTAACCAGATTGTAGAAAGACTTTTACACCCATCAATCTCTTTAATTTTACTCGATTCAGTTCACATCGTCTAGAAATCAGCCACCGGATAATATTTACTCATAAAAATGCTCAAATTACAACCACTTTATCCACAGTTACATTTTAAATCACATTCACCAGTGACGGCAAAATCAGGTTTTACAGGAGGCATAGCTGGGACAATGTCGATCCACATCGTACAGTACTGTATATTTTTAAACAATATTTATATTTAAAATAAAAATTAAAAAAAACACCAAAGTAGTCCTGGACCACAAATGTGGCTCAGACCAATGACGAAGAAGAACTCACTACTCTCTTTGACAAAACTCTCCAAAACAATATCGTTGTCGACCATTTGGTTGCAATGTTGTACCCTATCAAGTGGCGAGCAAAACAGGAGATAGTTTACAACCACAATAAAAAGTAACCACTACGAATCCAGCCATCCAAGTGCTTTGGGAAGGGTTTACGTGGGGGAAATGGCAAACACTCAGCAGAAATCGCTTTAAACGCTGCTATCATGTCTTAAAAACCTGTGTGGTTGACGTGTTCAGAAAGTTTCACAAATTCTTCAATGGACAGCAATTACAATTGTATTTATGATGCTTTCATCTTTAAGAGCGCCTGTAGGTCCACTGCCGTACATCACGCTTCGCTCTGTTGGTCACTCAAGGCATCCATCCCTCTGTCTCGTTTGGAACGATGGCCATACGGACTGCTCACGCTACATGAAAACCATTCATCATTATTTCCTAGACAAAACATTTATGTGAGGGAGGGTTTTAGAAAAAAAAAGGCTTGCAGTCAGAATCACACACTCATATATAAGTATCTCTATAGAAGCTATCAATCATAAATATTGTCATTATTCAACGGTGTCATCGACAAGCCCTCCTCCTTTTCTTCTCTTCTTTCTCCCTTTGTACACACGCGCGCACACACACACGCACACACACACACACACACACACACACACACACAGGAAGAGCATCATGAATCATAAATCTTATGAATGCCATCTAAACACTTTTCAGAGCTATGAGGAATAGAGATGATTGATCGATTCGGTCGAGGGGGGCGAAAGCAAAGAAGATGGACAGAAGGTTGAAACCAGCAACGCAGGGGTCACTGGCTGCAGTTTGGGGGTCAAACGGATTTGGCGGAAGCACAATATGGCCGACGAGGAAGGAGAGATGTGCGGTGGGGCGCTGAAGAATGGATGAAGGAGGAGGGAGCAAGAGGAGGAGGAGGAGGAGGAGGTTGGGGGATGTTGCCTCAGTGAGGCTGAAGCCATAACTCATCTTTTATTAAAAATAATGAAAAAAACTTAATGAGTTAATATCTGGAGAAAGAGACAGTGAGGCAGCAACGGCGGAAGGGACAGCAAATGGAGGGAAGCAAGGAGAAGTGATCAGACAGAAAAGCGAAGCGGGTCAGTGTTTAGTCATTTATCCCACTTTTCAAAAGTTCATATAAAAGCCATTAAGGCAGGCGAGGGGCCAGTCATTGTTGTCCCCTTTCTTTCTGATGACCTAAATCCCCCTGCCTGCTTGGTAATTAACGGCACTTAACAACCAATTAACTGTGATGAGCTAAATTAGCAGGGTACACTCTCCATTGACGAGTACATTATGAGCGTACACCTCGAGAGAAACCTCAACGGCCCGTGTTTGCTTGTCGACAAATGACGGATTAATTACTATTAAAGCATCCGCATGCTAATGAGCTGAGAAACAATTAGATGGGCTGTTAGCATACGAGAGCAGCTGCAGCACGGACGGCAAGCGATGGGCGGGAGTGAAAGGAAGAAATCTTCATTGGGAAGCGATACTGATTAAATGGATGGAGAGAAGCACTCTTCACCCAATATCCATGAACTTATTAAATACATGACATCACAATTTGTCTTTCCTACCACGCAGCTATACATCCCCTAGCCTGCCATCATCTATTCTTTGCCACGGAAAACTCTTTCTTTTTCTTTTCCAGCTTCTCTCCAACTCTTCCCTCCTTCCTGCTTGGGGGACACAGTCCTGTGAAGGAATTTAATATGCAACTTTTATATGAGAAACCAATCGCATACGTCCGGGTCTATTGGGCTCGCAATCTATCGGCCCGGACGGCTAATGTAATAGAGGGAGCCTGGGCTATTTATCACATGGGGAGCTATGGTTCCTTCTCTCTCTCTCTCACTCTGTCTTTATTCAAGCCCAGATTCCATGGCTGCCACTAAATCAGGCCAACTATGAGCTATAGCTGCCCAGAGGGTATCTCCTCTTTTATAGAGGGATTTGGATTGTGTATCTTCCGGTTCCTCAGTGGTCGTTGAAGCCTCTTACGGAAGCCATAAACACTCAAACAAAAGGAAAGGAGTTATGCGTCCCTCTGTCCCCTTTGTGTGGACATGGAGACGGACGGGGGAGGTGGAGGCGTAATGAAGCTGATGACGAATTTATTAATAGTGCAACGACGCAGCAACGGGCTTTCTAGACTTACAGGTAGACTTTGGCATGTGAGCTTTTATTTTCAGATCAAACTACCATATCTACTCGCACAGAAACAAACACATACCACAACATGACTCCCGTGAGCTTGGGAAAGTGGGAAAAAATTATCACACACAGCCAGGTGTGGTATGTAGCGAGATTGCTCCAGTACATATCTCAGACAGGAACTGTTGGATGCTCAGTGCATTGTGCGAGAAGCATTGCGTATCTAAAGGTGTTATTGTTCTTCAGATGACAAACTGGTTGAGACTGACTCAATGCCATCCGGTGCAACCAAGAACGGCATTCCATTGTGTCTCGTTTGATTCATTCACAAATCAACAATCATTTCCAGGAAAATCAACAATTTAAATAATTATTCAAATAATCAATTGGTGTGCCCATCAAATTTTGCACAATTACGAGAAGTGTTTTTCAATCATTTTCACACTCATGTAGCTTTAAAGGTAACCAAAGTATTGTCCCAATATTTGGACACCAAGGTTTATCTCAACAGTGGAACCTCCAAGCTCAACCAAACTGCAACAACATAACTTCTTCAAAAAAGCCAAAGACGTAGTATGAATATAATTGATCAAAAATTCCTACTGCATTGTGATGTTTGGTAAATCTGAGGTTTGAAATAGAAGTAAAATATCTTGCCATAAACAAAGTGTGTGTGCGTGTGTGTGTGTGTGGCAGAGGGGTATATTGCTGGCCACCTGCAGCAATTAACATGCCGCAGATAACCAAATTCATTTAAACAAATTAGCCACATTACCGGCCACTGTGTACTCGCTGATGGCAATTAATAAGAAATTAGCCACAATCAGCCCTATATTAACATCTCACAGAGGGGCCGCGGCTGGAAATTAATAAGCGGAGATTCATCTCTCTTACTGTCTTTCTGGCTCCTCATCCTCCTCCCACGTACACAACCACACACACCTACACACACCTATATTGTTCATCACACACCTCAAAAACACACTTTTTTCTTCCTATGAAGCGTCTCATGATCTGCAATCTGCTCGTGTCAGCTAGCCAGCTTCCTCTTTACCAGGGTGTGAAATCCCCCTGATAGACATATGTGCGTGTGCATACGTGCATGTGTGTGTGCGTGTGTGCGTGCACGTGCGTGTGTCTGGCATATACATGCACACACACGCACACGCACACGCACGCACACACACACACACACACACACACACACACACACACACACACACACGCACACACACACACACATATATAGAGCGATAGAGATATACCATAGATTGTATATTTATACAGTGTGTGGCCTACTGCAAGCATGTGTGTGTGTGTGTGTGTGTGTGTGTGTGTGTGTAAAAAGGTGCCACACAAATGAGAAGTGGTGGGGCATCAGCAGAGACAAGGCCAGCCTCTGGGGGTCCTCACACCAATCAGCAAAGTTCACCAAGAATCAATTAACACCAGTGGGAGGGGGCAAAGGGTACGGCAGCGCACACACTAAGACATACACACAGTGTCCGTACGCACGTTGCCTACACATGGCACTGTCTGAGGAGATATTCGTCACATCACACATTGAACTAAATGCCAGCCAGCATGTGTGTGTGCGCATGTCCATCCCAGAGTGCCCCTGACTCTCATGGTGTGAGTTTGGGGAACAGATTGGGGGTCAGCAGGGGGGCAGACCAGGGTCACCCCCGTCTGAGTGGCGTGTGTGTGCATGTGTGTGTGTGTTTCTGACCACTACCCCCAAGGCTGGCCTGCAGGCAGACGTGAATAAGACGGATGGAGCTGATTCCAAGTATAAGTTCATTAAATCCATGGAGAATAAAAACATGATAAAGTGTGGCGGCGGCACAATGAGCGTCTCGTGTTTCATATTCCATTCACTCACTGGGGCTTCATGACTACCATTCATCATTGCATCCTTACCCAAAATGAGTGACCATTCGAGCCTTGACAAATAAGTTGCCGCTCTCATGTGAAAGCAAAAAGTTTTTCGAGGAGGTGACAAAGCCTGGGCTCCAAAAGACAAGGGACCCAAATAAAGTAATCACAGGGCATCTTCCATGTGAACATTCCACTGTGAAACCACACCTCCTTCCTCTTCCTCCCTGCCATCTCCATCTGTTCCCCCATTGCACTCGTCCGTCCACTGTACCCCCTCCTCGCCATCCATCCTCTTTTCCCCTCGTTTCCTCTGCTCCACTTTGGCCTTCCTACCCTGGGGGAGGTAAGGTGATCTCCCTGTGCTGGTGTAAGTGACTGGTATTCGTCTGCATCTCTGTCTGTCTGTTTGATCCCGCCACTAATGACTCCACTGGGAGGGAGCATTGATAATGGGAAATCAATATAGAGGACAGCGCTCAGGAGTGGCCTCACTTAGCTCTCGCTCTTTCACGCCTCACAGCAAAATGCCTCCGTGTGCGTGTGCGTGTGTGTGTGTGCGTGTGCGTGTGCGTGTGTGTGTGTGCACAGCTATATTTAAAGTGCATGTACTCCCTCATGATTTTCCATTGCTCTATTAAAATCTTTTCCCAGTTCTAATTCATCTTCTTTAGACAGTACAACTAAAATTTAACATCAAAATTGGAGTTGGTTTAACAGAGTAAACAAGCACAATAAAAAATTAAAACGTATGCTTATTCGGTGATTAAAAATCATCTTTAAGATGCACAACTAAAGTTTTAGATCTGTGTAGAGTACATAAAATTAAGACTATTAAGCAAATTGATGTATCTACGCTGCCTCCAGAAATTATGAAAGAATGCCAAGAGATGTTAGTTAGTGAAATGTACACAAAAGATTACATTATTTTCAAAGAAATTCTCGCTATCACCCAGGTACGTCCTCTGGGGCTTTTGAGCAATCTGATTGGATTCTGAAGTAAATGCTACGATCTTACGGGCAATTCCATGGTTTCACTTATACAGCGAGCGGATTTAACATTTGAAAGTTACGTTTGACTATTCGGAGTTAAGACTGTAAATATCAGCAACTGCTTTCTGACTACTAGTGCTATCGGGATTTCATATCGCTTGAGAAATCACATCACTTTTGCTCTTCATGTGTACGGAGGTTCAATTACAGATGTCTTCAAGTCGTTCACAGTTTTATTTGATTCACGTTTGTGTGTATCTGTGAAGCTTTGATGTGAGAAAACCCCAAACAAATGAACAGCAGAGTGACAATTTATATGTTGCAGATATCTGAAATGGCAATTGTGAATCAGAAGAATGTAGTTGCTACAGACAAAGCTGAGTGAACTGCAAAATAATCAACATAGCTTCTAGAAGAAATCACACTTTTTAAGAATAAATATGATTATGCACCCATAAAATATAAATATACTATTTTTGGCACAATGTGTAGGCTTGACTCAGCAGCATTCACACCATACAGCGGCAGATGGACATTTCGGACATGTGTGTGTGTGTGTGGGGGGGGGGGGGGGGGGGGGGAGGGGGGCGCATGTGTGTGTGTGTGCGTGCGTGCGTGTGCGCGTCTGTGCATGTGCACATTAAAGTACATTTGGGTACATTTGAGTTAACGCGCGTGTCCTCAATCATTCACACTCTTACGCCTGGAGCAAGACAGGTGCGGCTGGTGGCATGAGGCTGGTGCCCCCCCGACACTCCAAGCCCTACAACCCCGAGGGTCCAGAAGGCCCAGCAAAGCAGGAGGCTGAAGTGCAGCTCCCTCTGCCAGGCACCAGTGCACTATGACTGGTGGCAGCTGGTCCTCTGTCACCTCCCCTCCCTCCTCTGCCCCACTACTCCCCTGCATGAGCGCCCCGTGGGCAGTCAACAGGAGGGGTGAGGAGGTCAAGAGGCAGGGGAGAATTGGTGGAACGGTGGCGACACGCGGGATAATCGGCTTTTATGAAGCGGAGAGAGCGCAGATAGAGAAAAGGGGCGCGCGCCTCTGACACAAGGCGACTTGACTACAAGCAGTAATGAATTAGTGCATTAGCCCCAGACCAGGGGCGTTCGAGACAACTCAGCTGCTCTTAACAACACGCTGGCTGGCACACTCCCGTCCCGCGCACGTATAAATCACTCAAAGGTCGTTACAGCGGGACCGGGAGTTTATTCATTACATTAGTCATATTCTCTCCATTGGGTCCGTCTTGAAACGTATCTCATTTAATCCTCTAAGTGAAAATATACTAAAAAAAAAAGATTAGAAAATAAAATCCAAAGACAGTGAAAAGGATACGAGAACCCTCTTGTCCAAACATGTGTTCAATTATCATCAGGCCCAAAATGATGTCCTTTAATGCTTTAACTCTTTCTCTCACATGACCATCCATCTTTCTCTCCCGGCGCATCCCTTTTAATTCTGACCAGTGTGGTTACATCCTTCCCTCTCATCCTCCGCTCCCTCCTTCTTAACTAGCGTGAAGAGGCAGCCATGCGTTCAACCATCAGACAGGCCAAACGTGCTCCATGACCATCACACACGCACATGCGCTTGCTGCCCAGGCATATTGTTCCTTCACGTGACATATCAGTGTATCCTTTGTGGTTCAATAAGCATCCTGGTGTCCTTTTTTTCTGATTTGTGTGCAGTATGCATGTTTAAAGTTGATCTTTTTTGTTGTTTTTGTTGTTTTCTTTTACAGTGTATTATTCTTCAGTTTACTGCTGCAATGGGGGGGACAACTTCTGCCTTACTGTACTGACTTTCATTTGCGTACTCACAGAACATACTTATCCTTAGTAATGCCATTATGTATTGCAATTTTGATGAGAATGCATTTTGTTCTAATAGAATGTTGGATTTACAGTCAAGATTTTTTAGCTGATCAAGTTATTTATAAAAAAAAAGAATTGAAAAGTCTGACTAATCTATTCAGTCTATTTAAACAATTTGATTATTTATGTGAGAGAGAGAGAGAGAGAGAGAGAGAGAGAGAGAGAGAGAAAGAAAGAGAGAGAGAGAAAGAGAGAGAGAGAAAGAGCGAGAGCGAGAGCGAGAGCGAGCGAGAGAGATAATGATGATGCTCAGTTTTGATTGACATTATCAGGTATATGTTCATTTAACATTCTCATGGTTGTAGATAGGCGTGTTTTACAACTGCTCTGACGTGTATACAGTATTTTGACCACACTGAGAAAAAAAATAGTGACTGCAGTTGTTGTACTTCAATGATGTTTATCAGTACAAAAAAAAAAAGCTGAGATGGCTTTAGAATTATTCTGATTAAAGGTGTCTGTGGCCGGAGAATTTTATCATGATTAAGTCATTTGATCTAACTGTAGGAATAGATTAAGTCGAATTTCCTCAAAGATAATCCAATGAAACTATTGCTGCGCCCTTTAAGTGATGCAGTGCAGTTCTACGCCACTGCAGACAACCACAAGAATAAACCTGTGATCAAACTAAAATGCAGAAATGTTGCAGTGCCTTTAATTTGGCTGTACAGATGTACCCGATGAAATGTCCTGTCCTGTGTCATCTTTAATTGGTATATCCACCTGACATTTTCCCTAAATGTGCTAGCACAAGTGTCAGCAGATAAATAATGTCTACACAGAGTTCAAAGACCACAACAAGGAGGATGCTGCTGTTAGTGGTCCTGGCCTGCACACTCCCCAATGGGGGATCCATATCTCTCATCTCAAGCAACAATCCCACTGAGCATGTCAATATGAAACACTATACCAACAAGCATGAAGCCCCCCTCCCCCCACCCCTGTATTCCCTCCTCTTGGGCTGAGAGCATGAAACTCCATGCTGCATCTCTATGCGTGCAGAGGATGGGGGGAGATGTGTAAATTCGACTAAATCAAGTCCCTGCAACAGTAAAACACATTGTGGCTTTATTGCACTCAATATGATGTGATTTATTCCACGACTTTTCCTCAATGCTGCTGGGGCCGTAAAGCTTTGTTTACCCCACTTAAAAAAAAAAAAAAAAAAAAAAAAAAAAAAAGGGAATCATCAGCCTTGTAAATGTTGTCAGATGGCCCATGCCATGCACTGTCTTTGGTCCTAATACTACCTATATTAAAGAGTTTAAATATTTCATAAGGGCGGTTTTAAGAGCGAGGGAGGGGAAATCGTTAGCTGCGGTAAAGTTTCATTAACTGCTCCCCCGTTTGGCTGCGAGGCAAACTCATCTCCTCTTATTGTAATAAAACAATCTCTCTCTCTCTCTCTCCTATCTCACTCTCCGCTTCTCCTTTACATCATAATAACACACTACATCCCCTTTAAATGCACTATTACTTACCGCTGCCTTTTCATATTCGAACATCACGGGCACTTTAGCGACAATATAAAAGCGTGTCATTCATTATTCACAAGCAGCCGGCGTGGCCCCCCTTTAAAGAATAAAAAAGAAAAAAAAAAGAGTGAGGCGCGCCGCTGAAATTGATAACGTTGAGGAGACAAGCAATAAAAACGCAGCCCCCGGGTACCGAGCTGCAGACCATGCACACCCCGATTATGCAGATCAAGTGGTAATTTCTCAAACAAATCGTACTCTTTCACTCTTTTGTTGTCGTTTCTTTTGGGGACGTTTGGCGTCATCCTGTCAGCTTTTATATTGCCCGCAGTGGGAAAAAGGAGGATTAATGTATGCGTGCAAGACTTAATTGCCGCCTGTCAAAAGAGCAATACCGTACTTAATATTTTGGCCTCCTGCCCTTCAGGTTGCGTCCTAAAAGGAAGTACTACTACTATGTGGTTATTTCTGAAATTAAGACGGCTAAGCGTAAAACAGCACTGTAGGTCGCATGTAGATTTATGAATATAGTGGTGTCAATTAATGTGCTATAATCTCTTAATCCCAGATTACAACGGATTAGCTACATCTTCGAACAGTAGGTGCACGGCCACTCTGTGCAGGTTTAGCCCCTTTCAATAAAGCAGTCATGGCTAAATGTTCCGATTTATCATTTTTATCACACGGTTCATCACCATTCCGTTCATGTTCTGCGCTATATGTCTACAAAAAAAACAGCATTGCAAATGCTTTGGATTAAAATC
This sequence comes from Syngnathus floridae, assembly GCF_059516105.1. Lineage (NCBI taxonomy): Eukaryota > Metazoa > Chordata > Actinopteri > Syngnathiformes > Syngnathidae > Syngnathus > Syngnathus floridae. Next base: position 17,607,246 of record NC_142413.1, on the reverse strand, counting down.
GACTTCATTTTATCTTTTAGTCAGGCATGTGTGTCACTGTTTAGGGATGGAATTAGCTTTGTTAAATGTCACCAAGAGAAAGATAAAAACAAACTGATGACAGCTTTTAACAGACCAATTCTCCCCATCAAAAGCCACTGGTGAGCTCGCATATGGCAGCGAGAGGCAGCCAACACGCACTCACTCACTCATTCACTCCAGTCAGTCTGTCCATATTGCCAAACGAACACCCCAGGCCTCGTCCCAGCTCTTATTTGCTTCACCAGACTGGATATTAAAGAAGATGCCTCTTTATTTATTATTTTTCCACTGAATGCAAACTTTCTATTCGGGTCTCTCGCGGTATAAAATGAATAAAACGATATTGACCATTAGCATGCGTTTTTATCGTAAGACCGTGAACATTATTATATACATGATGTTTTGTTTTTTTAACATGTCAAAAGAGGCATTCAAAGTATCATACCGTTATGATCCCGCAGGATTGCATTAGCCAAACCAACAAATTGCCACTTCATTAGGTGTACAAGCATAATACTTTAATTACATTTTTAAAAAAGTAAACTACATTCATAAAGCTAAAAACCTATATCACTATTGCGGTCATGCCTGCAAATTTAGTTTGTATCATGGTGACTGCACTGCAAATGTTTTACAAAAATTTTGCCCTCTCATCTAGTAAAATAAAGTAGACAAAAAAAATTGTATCTAACACCTTCAATGAATTACAGTTCAATGCAAACTCTAACCGCAATAATGCATATACTGTACTGGAAATTAATTTCAAAGAAGCCTTTTTAACTCACAGTATTGTCTGTACAATGTTTTATTCCTCTATAGCTAAATAAAGCAATATTACGTCAACACTCAGTATGATGTATGTAAAGCTGCACGCTACTGTTTTTAAAAAATATATATTTTTATATATATATATATAAAACAAACGGATTTCTCAGAACAATCATGGAAATGTGTGTTCTTACAAATAGCGCTATAGGCATGTAGATGTGTTTTTTGTTCTTTAAGTTTTGGCCAGCAAATGCGCACTGAGCTATTAAACTCCACCAAATAAAAATGCATTAGTGGCCAACTCTTTACAACAGGTACCAAATAAACCCACCTTGTCAATAATTGAACCTTGTGCTTTGTTAGAGTGAAGTAATGTGATCTCCTAAAAAGGCCCCTGCCGCAGCCAAGGGGCAAGCGCATTAGTCTGTCCTAGAGACAAGTTGGTGGAAATCTGATTATGGGGCCAATTTGGGCACGTGTTCCATTGGATGTGAGAGCTCAAGCAGCTTCCAGAGGCGCGAGCACTTCATCTGAAGTAGCCCATGGCCGTGCCTTGTCAGCTCACTCAATGTGGCTCAAGGCAAGCATTCGAGCACTCTGCCAAGCGCAATGGGCATGCTGGCGAGAGCTTGACTTTTAAATTAATGGCTTTCAACATCTTCTGTGCACAATCAACTACATATAAAGTCATTAACATATTTCATAATAATAATGGTGTGAGTGACATTAACTCAAATAAACAATTTGGCACCATAGGATTTTTCTCTATACCAAATCAAACAACAATATTTTTTACCTTAAAAATAAATTTGTGTAAGAAAAATGCTGCACTTCATTTGGTAGTCCATGCCAGCAGAATTGAATGTACATATATATATATAAGAGCTGCACATGGAAAATGTCCCCAGTTTATATTGACATCGAAGAAGATAGCTATAATTGTTCTGCATTTAACAAAAAAAAGGGATTTGAACACTTGGTATTGGATAATTAGCAGAAAAAAATATTAGAAACACCTCCAAGTATGATTAAATTGAATGGCAGCTCTTATTAAAATGAATCAGGTGATGCCTGGTTTATAATAAAATAACCTGAAATGACACTGGAATACTATTTTGCATGTTGCACTGTTATAATAGTGGAAAACGAAATATCGACAGTCAAATTTAAGCAAAAAGTTGTTTGAAATAAAAAAAATGGACTGCATGCAATTAAATGCACTTTTACATCATTAATAAAATACTTTTTAAAGTATTAGCTGCAACTCTCTGCTTCCACAACACATGACAATCCCTCAAAATGCGCCTAGTTTTGTAGGTAATAATTCGCTCATCGTGCCAAATTGACGTCCTACTTACATTAACATTCAATCAGTCATCCAGCTGCCAGCCAATGAAAGGTGAGGAAAGCGAGAGGAGGAGGAGGATGGAGCTGTCAGACGCTGCGTTTTGGGAGGGAGGAGGATCAGGAGGATGGAGCGCCACAAATGTCCATCAAAGTTTAACAAACGCCACCACAAGACGGCTCAGTCCCTCCAAAACGGCCTGTTTAACCCAAAAAGCTTGGATGCGTCGGATAGACATGGAGACTTATCCCACTTTTGGACCAGTTTGACCCAGCTGTGAGTCCTCCAGAACAACAAGAAAAAAGATCTACTTTCAACTCGAACCGCCGAGATGGACCAAGCACCGAGCCCTCCTCCTAAATCGACCCAGCACGAACCCATCAGCTTCGGTATCGATCAGATCTTGGGAGCCGGGACGGAGTCAGACAACGGGCCCGGAAGACATCGCAATGTAAGCGGCGGGGACGGTTACTACAGCTTAGGGAGCCCGACCGGGAGCAGCGCGCCTTCCTACACGGCTTTGTCCATCTCCCTGTCCGGTGTCATGCCCCCGGCGGAGGCGTCGGTCTCGTATGGGGAGAGCAGGAGTGTGGGAAGCCGAGGAGTCATTCGAGTGCCAGCCCACAGACCTATGGCAGCGCCGGGACCGCAAACCCCGGTCCAGAGCGCCGTGCCGGGCTTTGGGGGTCTGTGTTTCCCCTGGATAGGAAACCGCTTCGCTAAGGAAAGAATATCCGGTAGGCCAGCCGTTCCACTAGCTGATAGATATAAAATATGTTGTATATACAAAATGTAGATATTTATATATAATTTTAGCGACTACTACTGAATTGATCGCTCCACAAACATCATAAACGAGGGCATGCTCAATCATCCACTTTCCGTTTTTTTTTTTTTATTAGTGAAAGAACAGCACGTCACTCATCCAGGTCTTAAATAGCTACATTTGATGTCTTTTTGTAATAGATTTTAAATCTCCACAAATACATTGAAATGTAAGCCATTTCATAATGAACTAAAATGGAAACTCAGAGAGCTTCATGAACAACGAAATGTTTTTCACGATACAAAGTAAATGAACGCAAATATTTCCTTTTGTTTAAAAAAAGGGTGGGGGTTAGTGTGTGCATTAAAATCCCTTAATATTTCCTAGTGTTATTTAGAGGGTGAAAATATATGTCTTACTTGTATCTGACTTCGTTAAAGCATTCAAAATACAATGTCAAGATTCAATATTAAATTTATCATGTAAATAATGAAGACCATGGTAACACATTAAAATAATTTCGACTTTCGCTCGACTAAAAAAAAAAAAAAAAAAAAAGCAGGGTTCTAACTAAGAAATGTATACTCAATTTAATAAGAGCAATTCTGTAGGGCAATTTTAAAAAGACAGTGTGTTGGAGTTGCGTAGTAGTTTAGTCAGTGCGGCTACAAGTATGCAATGTGCGCCGTGTGATAACTTGTCAATGTTAGGACCTAAATATTTTCTACGCTGAATTGTGTGGGTGCTTACACTCACCGTGTCTTTCTCTGTCCTGATCCAGCGGCTCTGGTTCCATTCTCGGTGACGCGGCGGATAGGCCACCCGTACCAGAACCGGACGCCTCCCAAAAGGAAAAAGCCGCGCACGTCCTTTTCAAGAGTGCAGATCTGCGAGTTGGAAAAACGTTTCCACCGCCAGAAGTACTTGGCCAGCGCCGAGAGGGCCGCCCTTGCCAAGAGCCTCAAAATGACCGACGCGCAGGTCAAAACCTGGTTCCAAAACCGCAGAACCAAGTGGAGGTGTCTATTGTTAACTCTTTTTTTTTAAACCGTGTCTTGATGTTAACTTTTTTTTTTTTAAACCCGCGTTTGAAATTGAAAACGAGCGACGTGAGCCACGTTACAATTACCAGGTAAATTGTACAATTTCCTGTTCATTGACCTCGGTGACACGGAATAAAAACACAGGGGTTTTTAAGTGTGTTAAAAATAAAAAATAAGAACAAAGGGGCAAACCTCTCAGCAATCTACAATTTTCAGATTAACGTTGCACAAGAAAACATTTTAATTAAATTATATAAACTAACAAATACGCCCCCCCTTGCTCTTTTCCGGGATTGTATAAGTGCACTCATAACTTGAGTATCGACAAACGCACATTTTAAAACTTAAAAGTGTGTCAAGTGAAAAAAATATTGAAAGATATAACAAATACATGTATTTTTGTTTATCAAAACCCCTCAATGAACATATAATTTAATGAATGAAGTTGTAGTTTCATGCTTAAATGCTTGCATCAAATAACTCTTGTTAATACTCTTGAGAGAAATGGATTTTTATTTGAAAAGAACACTCAAACAGTTTTACCAAATGTTAACAATAATTCTCTTAACACTCGCACAAATTTATCATGTTGGCTTTGAATGTGAAACTTTTTTTTATCGCCTGTCTTATTATGAACTTATTTTAATATTTGATTTGCGCTCGCGTTAGGAGGCAGACAGCGGAGGAGCGGGAGGCGGAGCGCCAGCAGGCCAATCGGCTCATCCTGCAGCTGCAGCAGTCCGCCCTGCACAAGTCCCTGGGCGAATCCGCTGTGTCTGACCCGCTGTGTGCGCACAACTCCTCCCTTTATGCCCTGCAGAACCTGCAGCCATGGGCCGAGGACAGAGAGTAGAGACGTGACACCAGACTTCGAATCGATGGGCGTCATCTGTTATTCCCAATAGGATGACGAGATCCACTTTTCGGTGCGGGGGGCCATGTGAGAACAGTAAATTTGCGAGTGAACTTTGATGGATGGGAAATTACAAGACAAATAGAGGACGTCTGAGCAGTGAAATTAGACCTTGCACATTTTTGGGGGTGAGTGACGTCAATCATGAAGTGAATGGGACTTCAATTTTCACCTCTGAGACTTTTTCATATCCCCACCACCACCACCACCACCCTACCCCTCCCCGCTCACCCAAAAAAATAAAAAAATAAAAGGACCGAAAGGGGCAAAAACCTCAAAACGTCTAATCACGTCACAAATCGTCTTCCAATCTGCTTGTATTTGTCCTGTTCAATCGGGAGATTGCGTGGCAGCAGGTACCAGCCAGCCAAGTGTGTACACTGAGGTATCATAAGTCAATATCTCATTAAATCCCGAAAATTTAAAGGATACGACATTTAAAGGTTTTATGAGCCATTAGGCTCATATATGAAAAGGGTAACGGCAAATAAGGTGGACACATGCACTAAAATTGACTGTGCCCTGCTAAACCAAACTTAAAATATTATTCACATAAAGGTTTTTAATTATACTGCACTTAAAGCCTCACTTGGGCAAATTTATATAAGGATTTATCCCATTTATTTACGCTGCACTGGCACAATCACTTGTATATATATATAACATTCGGTGCACCTAAAATGTTACACAATAAATACAAATAAAGAAATTAAGAAAAGAACAGGCTAAATGCTGGATAATAAGGGTGATGCATGTTCAGTGTGTATTTGTCCTCATAAGTATGTTAATATGGTTTGTTTGTTTGTGGGCCATGAAAGGATGTACAGTATTCTTTTTTGTACTTTTATTGTGTGGACAACAGTACAAATACAAATGTTTTGTGAGCAAATTCTTTCAAGTATCGTGACACCAACAAAAGCCACAAGGTAACCCGTGGTTGTTTCTTTAAAAAAAAAGTTTATTGATAAATATATCCATTTTTTACAACAATTCAGCACACAGAAGTTCATTCCAACAGGTTTGATGTTGTCCATCAATCTGTACTTCTGCCCACATATCTGGATGAGCTGCCACACCGGAGTCTGTTCTCGTGAGAATTTAATAGGATTTGTGGTGGAGTGAATTAGAAATGGAATGGGTGCTTAAAGCATCATTTTTATTAAGACAAAAATGATAATAATAAAAAAAAGTCCTCTTCTTCATTTTGTGTAAAGTAATATTGTGCTGAAATGTGGTGTATAGTGTTACTGAAAAATCCATCTAGAAAAGTCCAGTTGTAAACTTTTGCATGATTTTCTATCAAATTCTACTGAGAACACAGTGGCCGCTGTGGTAAAGCACCGAGAGCAGAGGTTCCATTACGTCCCCACTGTTCTCTCAAACAATGGCTCAAACAAAATGGCTTCTGAAATAACAAATCAGTCTCATTTTTCTTCAAAAAGTCACATTTTTGACATCCTCCCATACAGTTGCCGCTTCCTCACAGTGAAAGTTTTGGTCAACGATGTTGGAAATTCCAATCTGAACTGTTTTTCCATACTAATCTGTCTGTTTCGCTGCACATACTATGATATTACATGCTCCAACAAATGTCGTTTTATTATTCAGGAAAACAAAAACGTCACATAGGACACACATGCACCTTTCAGAGTCCTTCTCCGACTATGTGCCAAAGTGAACGTCCTTTTGCTGACCGGCCAAAGCATAACTGCAGGTATTATATTTCCACCTACGCTGATTGAGACAAAAAGACACAGACGAGCAGCAACGATCCCTTTCTTGAAGCAGAAGCAACAAATAGAACATTTAATCCAATATTGTTACAACAGTGAGACTCTTAACGGACACCAGCGGGAACACGCAAGTTGCTCTCTCTTCATTGATGGCTGTGGCAGAAATTGGGTGACGTGTGAACCCCCATGACTGCCCTATTGTATGGCACACTTACTTAAATAGATGCTCCTCCCTGCATGCATGACAATATTGCTCCATTTTTTGGGGGGGGACTGACAGAGATTCACAAAGAGCACAATTATTATCAACCACTTGAGTCCTGCTTAGTGACTGTCCACTTGTCCGCTCATTAAAAAGTCAGAGGCTTTACACAAAATGAACACTTAACAATGTGACGGAAACAAACAAAGCAGGTACAATTCTGCGGGACTTTTTTGAGCTCTATTGATGTCTTCACCCTGTTTCAGTGAAATACCTTCCATGTTGTTTAGTGAAAGTGGAAAGTCACTTTGTTTTAAGTATACTTTTTATGTGCTTCGTTCCACTCCACTTGGCCACGGCCTTCTTCCACTTGATCTCTAGATGACATTTTCAAAGAGTTGAAGAGACCTCATGATGTTTTCGTCCTGTGTAAAACAAGAGCATAGAGAAGGGATGAGGGCAGTTCATCTGACAAGTCATTTAGTTGACTGGCCGCTAGAGGGCAGTGTGTAAAACATAATTATAAACAAGCCTCAATCCTTCTATACAGTTAGAATCTAACTGTATAGAAAGATTGAGGCTATAAATGTTGCCACATTTTCTGTTGACATTTGCGGTCATTTATAGTTAGAAACAGTCAGAATAGCTGGAAAGAAATGGATACTTTGACACAAGGGAAGATAGAAATATTGGAGGCACCAAACGCAGTGCAAAATGAGGTCCAATCCAATATTATTTGAACAATTTTATTTCTACAATTAAGGATTACTTTAACAAAGTGTTTATTATACCGTGGTTCTAGTTTATACCACTAGTTCACCCTACAGCAAACCAAAAAGGACCTAATCAAATCTGTAAAAATCAGGCGACATGTACATACTGGAAAAATGAGTCCTGGATGCAATTTAAAATTGGAGAGACAATTATCTGCTTGACTGGGAGCCAGTTAACATTCTGTAGCAGCTGATGTTAAGTCTGAATGGTAGAGCCGCAAGAAGCGTTCCAACAATTCAGGTGGGATGTGACCGGGCTATTGACAAGGATGGCGATGCTGATGGGTATGAGGGATTGACTGTAGAATCTAATGTTTTGTAAATGGAAGTGTGCAGACCAAATGTTCTGTCAAGGATGACAGCCAGACTCTTAACCTGAGGGGATGGATGGAGGAACAATTGTTTTGGCAATCTGATTTTTGCAAGATTTTTGAACTAATAATTTAAAATTTATTTCATAACTCTGCCCCTGATCATTTTCGTTAATTTTTTTTGAGACATCTTCAACCTGTTGCAAAGTGCGGAAGAAAATGCAAATGTCTCCTTATCGGTTAAGATCCATCCCCAACATAAAATAAAATCTGACAGGATTGCTCAAAACTAAACATGATTATATTTTGTGCATCTTTTGTAATGCATCTTTTGCATTGGATCGCAATTGTTTGTCTGAGAAAAACTGGATAATGCATTATAAGAGGAATGGCACAGGTGTTCTAATAACGTGCAAGATGGTCCCTCTGTACCAGTGAGCGAGGCACATACAAACAATGAAGAAGCCAAATAGAATTCCGCTATGCGATTGTTTCACTCACACCTGCACTGAGTGCAAACCAACAACAATAACACTCTTTAACCAAGTTAGCAAGATTCTCAGGTTGCTGAGAAAAAAATCAAATGTAGAGTACCTCTTGACAAGAATAGATGAATTCATCAATGGTGACCACACCGTCTCTGTTCTTATCCATTTTCTGTGGAAAAAAAGCACACGACGCGCCAGGTTAACTTTTCAAATATATAAATGCAGTTTGCAAAACATTCCCATATATAACATTGTTTTTTTTGTTTTTGTTTTTTTGCACGGAAGAAAAATGTGTGGTCTTAGTTAACATATTTGCCTTACAGCTCTGAAGTTCTGGGTTGGATTGTGTGGGCCTTCTGCAGGAGGCTTTCCGACCATATTGGGAAAAGTGGTTTTTGATAAAAGTGATTGAGTGTATTCTTTTTGGAAGAGTTCATTTTGTTACCTGAAAGAAGGCATCCACGTGCTGCTTGTGTGCATCTGTTTTCAAGGCAGGGTAAGTGTACTTGCCCATCATGTCATAAATGGCTCTGACAATGTCTGTCATCTCCTGTAAAAGACACAACAAGACAAAAAAAAACCCACTTTCAACACAAAAATGGAAGTTGGACACTTCCTTAGGTACACGTCCGCAAAGTGATTACAAGAGCTGTATCAAAATGATGAGTGCTCAGTATTGAGTTAAATGCTGTAGATATTAATTCATCCATCCATCATTGGGGTCAGGTCGGAGGGAGGCAACATTCCCAACTTCCCTCTCTTCCAGTTTTTAAAAAGTATGTTGCCATTATATCAGAGAACCATCAAAGGAAAATATATTGCTTTGTTCTTGCAATTTTTATCTGCTTGTCTTTAAGCTTGGCAAACATGTTCCAGGTCGGTAGGTGCACATTTAATTGGTTTCGGGTGCTGCTTGACCTTGACTTTAAGTGTGAGCACATCATTTAAAATTTTGCAACACATTATGACAAATATGTCAGTAACTAAAGCTCCTGAGCTGTATTCCCAATGAAATTACAATGAAGCAAAAACTCTGCAGTTTTGGATGATGTTGTAAATTTTGGTTGCAGTTTGCAGTGTATGGTATAAAATTCAGAGAGAACATATAAACAAGTATTCACACTCACACTAGTGGAGCGTTCAATTACATGACAGGCATGTTTTGATATTGTGGGAGTACCCAAAGAAAAGCATGATAAAAACACGAAAACCTCAAACGGGATGTCCCGGAGCAGCAATTCAATCAAAGAAGTGCTAACCATTGTTTTACCGTGTCACTCTCTCATATTTCCGATTCATGTAAATGGTAAGAAAATGTGACATCATGTCCTTGTAGCAAACCAACCACAGATGTGAGCAGCCTGTGTCATCACCTCTTTGTTAATGTATCCATCTCGGTTGATGTCGTAGAGGTTGAAAGTCCACTGGAGCTTCTCTGTAATGGTGCCCCTCAGCAGGATGGACAGAGCTGTTACAAAATCCTGATGAAGGACAAAAAAGCATCAGACAAGCTGGAAATCACGCTAAGAAAGCCTGAGCTTTACCTCAAACTTGATGGTGCCCGATTGTGCCGTGTCAAAGGCGTTAAACAGGTAGTGTGCGTAGGTGCTAGCGTCTGCAGGAGTGAGTGCAAGGATAAAAGAGTGCATTCGTCATTGGACAAATATGCTGGTCAAACAACAACAACGGAAAAAGATTGACCTCCATGCGGGAAAAATTGGGAGTATATTTGCTTGAAGGTTTCCTCATTGACAATTCCACTCGGGCACTCCTGGAAAAGCACAAGCAATAATGACCTGTCACAAATGAGGAAAACATGAGAGAATGTGCTTGTGTGTGGCACGGTAAATAATGTGAGGTAACTAAAGCATGGCATATATAAACAAATGGCAAGACGCTGTGGCTGCTGTTTAATTATGTAGTTGAAATCAGATTGTTTACTGAAACCACATAGCGAATTTCACATGCATTTTGCAAAGAGACAATAAAATAAAAAGACATTAGGCTTACTTCAATAAACTTATTATGCAGAAATGCAATTTAAATGCTTTACACATGGAGAGAAATGCACACTCATGCGTGTTTTATTCTACATAGCCTCTGGCTGCAACAATAACTTTAATAAACTGACAGGATTAAACTTTAATTTCTAAGCAATACTTAACTATTAGAGGGATTTCGCTCTTATGCAAAATGGTTTCATAGCATTGTCACTGATCTCCATCATTAGGTACACTCTCATGATTAAATGAGGGAAAATGATTAGGCATGTTGGACACTAATGGGTTGATTTAAATTTACAATGTTTATTATTGTGGTTGGAGTTTGCAGTGAACTGCGTCATACTGAAAAGTGTTGAATCGGTTAATGTATGACAACTACTGCTACTTTCAGTGTGATTGATACGTGATGTGAAATGACGTACATTCTTGAACCCCCTGTACAGCACTTGGAGTTCTCTTTTACTGAAGTTGGACTGAGCCTCAAGCTGATCAAGGCCCTCTGGTCGATGGCACACCATGGTCATTTCCAGGTCGTCATCAGCTTTGTCTGGTGACAACCAAACAAAAGGAGTTTGGTTTACATCAATTTTCTTTAGGCTAAGGTCAGTTGAATGGCTCCTCCTATTTTTAACCCGCCATTATACACTCATCGCTGCAGGGGTAGATGGGAGAGGACAAACCACGACTGAATTTGACGAAACACACAGTGATGTGGCAATTCATGCTGAATGCAAAGTTATATCCATCGATCAGGCAATCAACGACAACACTGACTGTTCTTTTGCCAGTGCACAGTATTTTGAGTCACATTGTTCAGCAGTTTACAAAATTGAGTTGTTGAAGCAGATCCCTGTTCAGCTTCATTTGAGGGTCACGAGAAGACAAAGTTCATTGTGCACTTTCCGCTCCAGAGACAATTTCATCTGTGCAGCAGGTCTATTAATAAGCCTGTCAAACGTCCTTATAATCGTACATTTTTTATTTCGGGTCATCACAACATGCTGATTCGAGCATTTTCAATGTAATTCTTGAAGGTCAATGTTGAGCTTATAATCATCTCATTGAAAGACCCAAATAATCTCTTAATGTAAAATGTATAGAATCAACTAAATTATTGCCACACTCAGAGATGCGCTAATTCACGCACAATACAAGGTGACATGTCCTCAACTAAAGTACACTAGTATGCAATAAGCGTATGTGCATGAGCACAAATGCTTGTATGTGTGTGTATATATATATATATATATATATATATATATATATTTATTTTTTTTTTTCAAAACAATCTGATCGCCATGTGTAGGTCAATAGAGGTGAAGTAGACTGAATAAAGCAAGAAAACAGGAATGATTACAATCTTTTAGGATAATAGGATATATCTGTATGAACCGTGATAAATAAATGCAAATCCCCCAGTAAAAAAAATAACAAAAACTGTGCACTGAGAAAGTTTTAAGAAGTGCATGCGTTGCTAAACATTGGCTAAAAGTGGTCTATGTTGACTCACCTTCTACTGAGATGACTCCTAATAGGTGCAACATCTTGATTAGCCCACAGCATAGCAGAATGATTGCTATGGCTTGTAAACTGTTCTCACGCTGCTCCCCTTTCTCCATGTCTGTCACTTTCCAGTCAAGTATGTCCCTTTTGCCTACACCGTCTTCTCCATTTGTCACAAGCTGTAAGACTCTCGATGTCCAACCTCACGTCTACTACGTGACTTCTTCTTTCAACGTCACACCTACTTCTCACTACGTGACTTTTTTTGGACTTGATTAAATTGTTCCCCTCCTCTCTCATGAGGTGGAATCACCCAGCTCCCATGACACCACTCCACGGGGCATGTCCCACTCCTATATGCCGACCTTGGTTCTATCCTGGCGAATCCCATTCCATGTCCCCCCTCCTCTCTTTATTTCGGTCCCGGTGTCCTTCACTCTTTGGGAGCAAGGCAGTGACTCGAGGGTCCGGGCTGAATAAAGTGTAACAATAACTAAATCACCTTGTACTGATGTGTCTGTGCAAATGTGCAGGTGTGTGTTGGAGGAAAGCTCACTGTTTGATAAATTGTCCCATTAAGCCTTGTGTTTATCCCTGAACAACATGAGGCTGAATTTACCACGAAGTGACTCCTTTGCTGCATACTGACCAGTAACCAAGAATGTACCCAGTGAGACAGCATGACCGTTTTCTAAACTGTAGTCTTGCAGTGTAGAACGATGCAGTCTGCTAAAACCATCAAATGCCGGTAGAGGGCGGCAAAACGCAACATAAATTCTGCCAAATATTAGGGAAGATCTTGGAGGCTTGTTTTTAATATATTTATGACACAAATAAAATGCTAAAAATACTTTGTGACAATGAAATTGTTGTATCCTGCACACAAAATAAAATATTGTGGGTTTAATATCATTCTGACTAATAACTAAGAAAATGGTGAGCACTTTTCCAACAAACTGTCATGCCTCAAGGCAAACTCTGTTTTTTCTTATTCCATTGTCAGCAAAATCCTGCAATGCCAAGCTATGCTCATTCCTAGCCTTAACGTAAATTCACTGAATCCATATGCATTCATTCATTCATTCATTCATTCATTCATTCATTCATTCATTCATTCATTCATTCATTCATTCATTCATTCATTATCTGAGTTGGCCTCTTTTATACTGTATGGTTATTGAATCCACGCCAACTGCATGAAAGACAGCACCGTGATCACCAGTGTAGCGCTCGTCAGGAACTCCTCGTAAACTTAACATACAGTATTTCACTTAATTAAAAATATTTGGTGAGGATAAAGCAGTACGGTCCGAGTAATGGATGGATGGTTTTATTTACTACTATTGACAGAAGATACAAATATCCAGTCAGAGAGTAAACATCATTTTCAAGTACCACGTACCTACACTTTGTGATATTTTTTTGTTTGGCTTACTGGAGGTTGGGAAACACTGGCATCGACAAGATTCAGTGTGTCTAAGTAGAGTCAACAGAGGGCGCGATTGTATCAAGAAAAAGTATTGTCAATGGATGCTTTACTTCATATATACTGGCGGCACTCTCCACAGTTTAATGTTGCATCAAGGGCAACATTTAATTTAATTTGACCGGCATTCAAACTATGCTCAGCCATATAAATACCTTTTAATAAGGATGGTTGAATGCATTCAGGTTTAGCGCCAATAATCATTTGCTTGTTGTGACCACTGTGTAGCATCTCTCTGCTGAATTCATGAACAGTGTGTGGCATGACTGCTCTAACGCACAATCCTTAGAAAACAGTGGAATTGCTTCAGTTAGGACGAGTGAATGTGAATCAATGTGAATCAATTTGAGGGGGGGGGGCGGTAATGTGCATTAAGCGAGGTGCTGGACTGAATGAATGGAGAGTACATAGGGGGATTAAGGTGAATGGAAAAATGGAACGGAAATGAAAAGGTGAAGTATTCTCCAGGCAGGGTACAACGATTTGACAATCTGCAAAGGAACTGCAATGCATCATACTGTGTGTATATTATTTTTGGTTAGCTTGGTGAGACAAATAGAAACAGCCCTCGATCACTACAAAATACAACAACAAAAACACTGAGCCTACTTTTATTTGTAAAGATTTTGCAGTTATCATCATTGGAATGTGCAGGTGAACCTATGAAGTGGCTGATGAATGCAGACTTGAAAATGCTACAAACTTTGAGACATTAATCATCATGTCAACGGAAAAAACCCAAAAATTAATCATAATGCCACCAAGCTCACATTACTTTCTTTCTTGTTTTGTTTGACTGTCAATTTCAAATTCAATGGGCTATGATGTAATATGGCGAAAGCAGCACATTAGCCATTTATCTTCTTTCGACAGTCTGAGATGAATCATTGATTGCAGTGAGTGTCAGTGCAATCACTAACTCATTCATGAGTACTGAGGACCAAATGTAGCATTTCAAATTGTGAATAATTTGGAATGTGATGAAGCTTTTGCTACTCGAGTATCTTGTCATCAGGGACATTAAAGCAAACATGTTCCACAGGCCTCTGGTCCGTCTTTCTGAATGCAACTTCCACAATAAACTCGGAAGCCAAAGGTGTTCCATTATTTGATGCCAAAGACAATATAAGATGTTGAGTTTACACTATGAGTGAAATTCTGAACTCATTTCATCTGGCACTCGTCAGAGTGATTAAAGTTGCGTCTTGAATGTCAGCAGAGAAAAATAACGCCAGTCATTTCCCCCAGACACACCAAAGAAGAACAACATTTTTTTTTTCAATCTCAGCCGCCAGATTCAATCCATTTTCTATACCACTTGCCCTCATCGGGGTTATGAGGAGCTGCAGCGAATCCCAGCTGACGGACTGGTCACGGTCGATGGCCTGGCACAAGAAAATCACCCCTTCACGCTCAAAAGATAATCATTAATCAACCTAATATGCATGTCTTTGCAGTGTGAGAGGGAGCCAAAGTATGTGTGTGGACGATGGGGGGGGCATGAAAGCACGGAATTAATATAAAAACACCACACAGGAAGGCTGGATCTGAGGTTCAAACCCAGAGCCTCTCAACAGTGAAGCAGACATGCTATCCTCTATAACAACGTGCTACAATCTCGATTGATCTCCTTATTTTCTCCATTATCTATTGCACGCCCAAAATTGCTTTCCATTTTCTCCCTTTACTTCCCACTTACGTTTTATGATATTAGCATGAAGAGATTTAGCGTAATCTGCAGCACAAGCTATGGTTTGCCTTGACTCGCAATGTTGGAGGTTGATCTCCAAGAAAGAAGAAGCGTATCTTAAAAATAGACTTCAGCTGCCACAGCCCTAATTACAGCATGTAAAAGCTGCAAACGCAATAACATTTTACATCGTGAGTTTAGGATCTCTTCCACAATTTGGACGTTAACAATTTCACTGTTGCAAGGAGCCTAATTGAGGGCAGGCCATTGTGTAGGTAACAGAGCCACTTCCACTCATCCTCAAAGGTGACCAAGTACATTATTTCAAGGGTCGTGAAAACATCAAATAAAGCAGCCAGGCAAATAAAATTGTAAGCAATTTCAGGCCAGTTTTAAGACCTAGGCCTGATACCTCACAACTTTTACTGATTCCCTAGTGATTGAATTTCCATTTCCAAAGGCTGCCAAGTACATTGTATTGTACAGTCGTAGGACACAATTGGCAAAATTATACAAGATAGGATGCTGAAATAATGAGTCTACAGGAAGGCAAACCTCCCCAGCAGCAAAGTGAGTTAAAGAGTGCAAGCAGTGACGTCATCAAAAGTCCAGAACTGCAACGCATCGTACTGAGAGCTGTTGCTAATCGTGGTTTGATCCACACAAAGGGCTTTTAGGGCTGTCATAATATTCAACGGATACATTGTTGAGCCAGTATCTGCTGCATCTTCCCTCAAACAGGCACTTCTGAGTTTATTTCGTTGACCAGGTTTTCGCTCAAAACATTGATGCCTCAAGTCATATTTTCCTGTTGAAATGAATGGAAATGCCGTCAATCCCCTAAATGTGGTTCTTTTTTGTGTACAGTCTCGTTTTTGAGATAGTATAATGAATTCATTCATGCCTGTGAATACTGTTATATCATCTGTCTACATATGTTGCCGTACCATTTATATTCAAATATCTATTGCATAGAGGGTTATAACACCATGACAATGGTTATATTTTAAGCCTGTCTATGATGTTTTGAATTATTTGTTAGCATTAAGATATAGCAGCCTTTAAAGTGAAAAGTGTAATTCTCTTTGCTTTATGATTAGTTTGACAGTAAACTTCAACTGGGGGTGGCTGTTGCATCAAATCAAATCTTGAAAAACTTGTAAGGTCACTCATAAGCTAAGTTACTACCGCAACTGATTGTCACTGTTACAGGCAGTTAATGAGGGGCAAGTCAAAACGACTAATGACTGAAGCGCTGCACATCTGTGCTCAGCATGACTCTGTGCGACTTTCTTTTAGACTAATATGACTGATGTGGGTACAGTGGAAGAAAGACATTCAGAGGTGAAGAATTACATCCCTGCTGAGCCAAAAGCCTGTACGCTTAGCAACAGGCCTGGCCGGCCATACTTTCAACTCTGATGGTGGGGGGGTTATAGTTAGTCAAGTGTCAAGGTGAGAACTTCATCGTAACGTTTAACTCCATTTATCTTGCATATCATTGCATGAAAACTCCTACTGTGCACAATTTTGTCAAGTAAAATGATGTTTTGGTAGCGTTCCAAACAATCTGAGTCCATCCCACCTGCCATTGGGCGAGAGGTGGGGTACACACTGGAGTGGCAATATCAGGTCACACAAGGACAAACAGCAATTCATCGTCACATCTAAGGGGGGGAAATTGAAAGGTATGGGTATATTCTTATACCAAATCCCTCCAGCAACAATCAATTCCATCCATGACTGAGATTTGTGTCCATAGGGGCATACATTAAAATGTATTCATAAAAATCCCCCCAAAAAGTTGGAGGCATTTTCACATAGGAACACGATGGCTGGAGGCCAACGGGAGGGGGATATAACGTGATGACTTAATCAGCACTCAGAGCAGCTAATGGGAGCGTGGGTGATCGAGAAAGGGCGCAAATGAGAGAAAGAAAGAAAGGCTAATATGAGGAGTCGATAAAGAGGTATGAATGTGATGATGGCTGATTATGGAGTTTTCATATGAGAGGAAAGGTGGATATGAGAGGAAATGGGTTGTGAAAGAAAGAAAGAAAAGAGTGGAGTGAAGTGTGCATAGTGCGTGAAGCCTTCAGTGCACAGAGTTGAAAGTTCGGGGAGGAAATAGAGTAACAGAAAGAAAGGTGTGACAAGAAAGGGAGAGGAGCTGCAGGGAGCAACATGACAAAGAGAAGTGAGGGTAAAAAAAATTACCAAGGAGACATGAAGCATCACAAGACTGCTCAAATAGATGGCAGATAAGAAGCAGGTAGAAGAAAATTGGTTTGTCAGACAAGCAGGAACAACAAGTCACAAAGAGGATGATGACACGCTGTAGTTCAGAGCACAATGATCCTCCTCTAGCAGAGGATCCATCATAGAGGAATCTAATCTCACAACATTACAGCTGTGTTCTGTTTGTTGTAAAGCCAGTTCACCGGTTTTCTCCAGACAGCATGCACCACTGCACCCAGAAACAATCATGCTAGCAATTACAAATACAGTTGTTGTACTTTGTATTCAATCCATTACAAAAAAAAAAATCTGTTATTTTGTTTCTAATCAAGGAAATGGCACTGTGTTGTAAAATGTTCAGGGGTGGGCGGCACAGGTTAGCATGTCTGCCTCACAGTGTGATGGTTCGATTCCGCCTCTGGCGTTCCTGCGTGGAGTTTGCATGTTTTCGCTGTGCTTGTATGGGTTACCCAGCACTATTTGGGGGTTCCTCTAAATTCCAAAAACATGCATGGTGGACCAAATGGTTGTTTGTCTCTGATGTGTGTCTTGTGATATATATATACATTTTTTTCTTAATTATTATTTATTTATTTATTTATTTATTTATTTATTTATTTATTTATTTATTTATTTATTTATTTATTTATTTATTTATTTATTTATTTGAAACGGTGGATGACCTCGTCTCAATTTACTCACATATTTTGAAAATAGTTGTAACGGTTGCATTTATAGTAAACTATTTCCACACTAACTTGCTGTGCCGGCTGACCACCTGCTGTTAAAGCCAAAGGACATGAATGTCAATTAAGTGACGTCGAGCTGTAATTGTGATTGTGCAGTATTGCACAGTATCCATACGCACTATTTTCTTTGACAGTTATTACCTTCTTTTCTCCATCCATCCATTTTCTTTGCCCCTCGCCCTCATTAGTCAGGCTACTGGAGTAGTTCCCATTTGACTTTTGGGTGAGAAGTGGGTGACACCCTGGATTATAGTCACCACCCAAAAGCAGGGCACATATCCATATAAACTCTTATTCACATTCACACCTATGGACAATTCATAATCTTGACTTAACCTAACTTGCATGTGGTCAATCTTTTTATTGAAGAAGGAAGCCTGAGTGCCCAGACAACACCCTGGAAATTGGCCTATATTATATTTACAAATATTTAATTCATCTCATAACTTGGTCCTCCTTTCTTGAACTTGCCACAGGTGTTTATGTAAAACATTGCAACAATCCAAGCACAAAGTTTAAGATACAGTATATAGACAAAAGTATCCCATGGGAAACACATGTCAGAATCAAGAAATCAATTAACCACTCACAGGCAGTGCAATGTGTTTCTCTCAGTTTTTGGTCAACTCTATGCATCTATGCTCTCAACTTTGCAGCAACAGTTTAGGGGAGGAACACATGAGTGTAGAAATGGGACAAAATGTCCCACAGATGTGCCCCAGCCTTTTGCAGAAAGAATGTCTTCCCATGGCATGGAAGCGAAATTTATTTTTTGTCCATTTTCACTTCCTGTGAGTAATGACCCAATCTATTTGTCTATATGAAGCAATTCTTTCACAGGTAAAATGCTTGTTATCACATTGAAAGGCGAGTCAGATGTTTCCACAATATGTTTGCACCTTACTGCCACCTCATTATTCCACACAGCAACACATTTATGCCCTGCCTTTGTTAACACCCTTGGGAAAGGTGTTTGCGCATGTAGGAGTGAGAATATTCCCAAAAACGGAAGCAGCCATATGCACTCCACTTGGAAAATGTCCTGCCTGTTCTAATTTGCACATGGAAAAAAGCTGATTGCCCAACCTGGCAAATATTGTTAAATAACTAAATGCAATTAATGGACAGTGTTTCCTTGCTCACTATACTTGACTGCAGTGAAACACATTCCCTTCAGGCAACAGGTTGTCTTAACCACATTTCAGCCTCACGTCATCAGCACAACAGGAATACCCCCATCTCATCAAAATCGCCTGACCCGACCCCTCCCACCCCTCCAAAATGGACATCTTTTGTTGCCATGGCGACCGTGCTTCCAAGGTAACTGCAAGACGGAAAAGTGGTGTGTGAGTGGAGTGACAAATACCTTCGACGTGCGCGTGTTTACCCGCGCCGCCGACGCCGCACGCATCCACCAGGCGGACCAAAAGACAAAAACGCCCCTGCTGAAGCTAAATGCATGCGCGCATGCACTCACAGCAGATAGCACGCACAGACACAGTTGTAAAACTTTATGGTATGATAAAAACGACTATTTGTCATTTGAAAAACCTGTTGGTCTATTTTCTCTCTTTCTCTCTCTCTCTCTCTCGCTCTCTCTCACAGTCACACACAGACACACACACACACACACACTTATTCCATCAGCAAGAAGCCACCAATTGAAACATCCATAGATATTAATTGAAACCATGCATGTTCATCTTTGTGTTATAGGTAGCCACCCAGAGTAGCATGTGGGCAATTAAAAATACACAGAAAAGTTTGTCTTGTCTTGTAGATGATGCTTGCCTTCTTTCAATAGTATAGAGGAAATGCAATAATATGTATGTGTGAGTCTTGTGTGACTGAGTGGATGGCATGTCAGCAATTAAAATACACTATAGTCTACATTTCTTTAAAAAAAAAAAGTATTGAAGGTGAGGTAGGGAATGCGTGTGTGTGTGTGTGTGTGTGTGTGTGTGTGTGTGTTTGTTTGCGTGTGTGTGCGTGTGTGCGTGTGTGTGCATGCTTGTGTGTGTGTGTGTGTGTGTGTGGTCCCTCACCTCTGGATGGCCTCCTCGTCTTGGTCTGCTGCATGGTCAGCGTGCCCACCACAGCCCCCATGTTTGCAACGTCGTCGTGGAAACAAGTGTGTCTGTCCCTGTGCCGAAGTCTGGATGTGTTTCGTCACGTGTTTGGACGACTAGAGCACGCGCGCATCACATACACAGCCAAAACACACGCAGTCCCTCATGCTCTCATCTTATCTCCCCCTTTGCGCTTTCTTCATACAGTATCTCTCCGTTGTTGGTTGCTCTCGGCACAAATCTCTTTCCTCTTTTCAAACTCCTCCTTCCCATCATGCTTTCTCACTCCATTTCCCCGCGCTCCTCCTCTTTTTCCTCTCTCACCACTTTGCCCCCCCCCTCCTCATTCTCATGCACCCCTATTTGGGGGTCTCTCCCCTCACTCCGCTCCCATCACAACAAGCCAGAGCACAGCATTGGTGATTCAGACTGAAATCATCAGGATTTGTATTCACTGAATTATTTAATTGCAGTGTATTTGGTGCTTGGAAGATAACGCTCCATGAATCACCGGAAGGGAAAAAGTTTAGTTTCACTCTAATATGACAAATATGCAGATGAGTAAAGACTTGAGTAATGACTTAAAAGAACACATGAATTATGCAGTGCGTGTCAGTGACAATAAGTAGGAACAGCCCTATGCATCACTTCCTGTTTCGTCTCAACAACACTTTTTCTTCAAGGAAAAGCCACGTGCATCCATCAACATGTCCCTTCGAGCCATCCATCACACAGGCATAGTGGAAAAAAAGAAATGGAGAGTTTTCAAGATTAGCTCTCATGGTAGGAATAAAGGACGGATGGAAGATTGTCAGCCAGTATAAGAGAGCATAAAGACGGCAGCTTTGAGTCGAGGAAAGGCGACTGGGAGAGATTAAGATTGAGAAGGAGTGGAATATTTAATGGAGTAGTAATAGAGGCATGAAGACAAGTGTCAGATAAAAGTGTAAAGTGTGCGGAGAGGGTGTGCTCCTGTCTGTGCAGATGAAAGTGCAAGTCATTTACAACCAAATCAATACAAACAAGGTCCTACATTGAGCGAGATAAATTGGGTGGAGGGAGGGTGGTTAAATGATACAGAACCACTCCAATACAACGGGCATAAAATGCAGAACTTCCATAGCAGTTTCAAAATCATACTCGGGCTCACTTTTGAATCGTGGAACATCTGCAGGTCCGATTCGAAATCCCCCCCCCCCAATTCAACCTTAATTTAAACAGGTCAAAGAAAGTGTTCATTACAATATTGACAATATTAACGATACTGTGTGTTTCAAATGTTTACATCCATAAAGTTTTGTATGAATAAAAAGTGTTAATATCAAAACTAATGCAAAATATCGTCTAGTGGGGCAAGACAACTTAAATCACTGCTGGTCCGAAGCAAGACAAATAAGGGAGGGTTGGAGTTGCAAGATTTTTTCATCAAGAACTACCTCATAAACATTTTGCTATCCAATTACCATCATGATGACAAACTGTGATATAAAGCGAAGAGTAGCAGGTGGCAAACCAGCATAAAAGTTTACTGCCGCCACAAACCAATATGATGAAGCTTGATGCTGCCTGCGAGCTTTGGGCAACTAACGCACACTTGTATCTTAAACTGTTGCTTGTACCTCATGGGAAAAAAAGTCACGCGATGACTTGTATTAAAAGGCACCACTGTTCTTTGAGAATCAGTGGCTTATGCCAAAACTTGACAGTGCGAAAATTAGTAAAAACATAAAAGAAAAGAAAACGGTCGAAGATTAAAAGTTGCCTCACCCTAAAAATGAAAAAACTGGTAAAAAGGTATGTAAAAACAGAAAACATACTTCCTAAATTTACTGATGGAAAGGCAAAGGTTTACTGAAAAAGGAATGTGTGTACCTTTTTGTTTGTCATGAAACTGTTAAGAATACGTAATTCAACAATATCATTAACCCCCCCCCCCCCACACACACACACACACACAGCCCCCACACACACACCTTCCTAAAAAAAAAAAGGAAAAGCAAAGCAAAATGCATGCACAGTTAACAATTTGATATTCTGTGAGCTAAAATCTCAAGACTTGCTGAGCGGTATGGAATCTATGTTGAAAGTGACTTGCTGGCATTTTCTGTATCAGGCAGCCTGCAGACATGACCCAATTTACAACAGGTAGCAAATAGGAATCATCTGGTTCAAATCAACCGCAGGAAGTAAACATGTTGAAGCATCCCTCAACACTCTGCAACAAAATGGACAGTTTAATAGACTCGGAACAGCTTTGGTAAGCAAAATGTCGGCTATGCCGCTCCAAAGATTGACGAGATTAGGAG
Source organism: Syngnathus floridae (assembly GCF_059516105.1). Lineage (NCBI taxonomy): Eukaryota > Metazoa > Chordata > Actinopteri > Syngnathiformes > Syngnathidae > Syngnathus > Syngnathus floridae. The sequence continues at coordinate 17,584,839 of NC_142413.1, read as the reverse complement.
AGGAGTGTGCTGTTACTGTCAAGCCACCTGTGTCCATAATAATCAAAAAATAATATCCAATCTGACGTCTTTACTGTTGGTATAAATAAGGACAAGTATGAATGTTATAAATTCACATCAGGGCGATCCGTCCGTCTGTACCAATGCTGTCAAACCTAAGGCCTGGGGGCCAAATCCGGCCCGTCACATTATTTTATGTAGCCCGCAAAGTCTGTGTCAACTCAATGTTTGTTATTAAACTATCAAAACTGTAAATATTCTTCCTTTTCATAACAGTGAGATATTGCAATATTTTTTGTCACAATCCCACTTTCAAAATAAATTGTTGAACGGTTTATCACTGGATTCTGTTGTATATATGTGATAGTATGAGGGGCCATCCATTTCTATTTAAGTCATTATTGGCCCCACAAGGGAAACCATCACTACACTGTGGCCCACGAAAAGAAATTAGTTTGACGCCCCTGGTCTATACCTTGGACTGGTCGGCATTTCATTGCATACATATATAAATAAACAGGGATTTGATATGATGTCAATGCCTATTTTGCCACTTTTTTTACCAGTAGCTTTTATCAAAACCCAATGCTGACTGAATAGTGGTTGATATGGAAACCAAGCGGCATGAAAGGTTTACACTGAAATGAATACAGTCATCAAATTGAGGTTGTAAGTATACTTAATGCAATAAAATGACATCATTGGAATGACATTCACATCGAGACAGGAAAAACCAAAAGACCAGGAACATTATTAATCTATGTAAACAGATTAACAACACATCAAAGTTTGAGAACCATTAAGCCCTTTTTACACTGCACTTGTTCAGTGTGAAGGAATCGTGCAGCAATGCAAAATTGACGGTTTCCAGCATACCCATATTTGGAAGGGGTGACGTAGCAGCTGACCAGGAAGTATAAAGGGAGATTTTGCCGCCGGTTCGACCCACGAATTCATATATCAATAAGTAGGTGGTTAGATCGCAACTCTACAAGATGTATCATTGAATTGAATCTTCATTGTATTAAATTGACTATTTATTTTTATTTTTTAAATTAAACTTTGTGGTCGTGAACAGAGTTGACTTCTTTCATCTAATGGTAGCATTAAATTATGTTTAAAATCATGGGAACACATTTCAAGAAGCTCGTTATTGTACTAGTGGATTTTGTGGGAAAAATGCTTCCAATGAGACCTCAGGGTTTCATCATTCTGCTCCATTTTCATGACGACTGATTCTGACGAGAACACCAAAGGCACTTTTAACAGTGATACTGACCTTATCATTAATGTGGTTGGACTTTGCAGTAACATTCTGGCCCTTAAATAGATGAATACTCACTAAGATATTAGACCAAGTGTTTCACTTCGCTGTTCAATGCCACTGTACAATAAAACCATAATGATGAAGACACTTATAGATTGTCAATCAAAAGTAAGCGTTACTATCTTTGTAAAGGTAGAACGTTCCATCGAACTCTTGCACTGGAAGACATACCTAATGTGGAGGTCTGTTATTGTATATTTAAGTAGGAGGAGAATGCTTAGGCTCATTATCTGAGCAGCTTACACACGCATGCACAAACACGTGGACACGCGTTTCTTCTTTCTATAGAAAAGAATTATACCTCAAGGAATTTACAGGCCATCAAAGTGATTTGTAACCCATCGCCAATGTTCCTGACTTCATCCTGAGCCTCCATCCATCTCTCTCCCCACTCCCTTATCTGGGAATTTGTCTTCAGGCATTCCAGCACTGCTAGCCCCTTATATTTTCGCCATCTCCACCTATAAATCTTGCCGCACGATGTTACTGTCGTTTGAAATCCGCGAGCCAATCTCACGTCTTAATCCATTTCTGTCATGGTATCGTCACTCGGTGACAGGCCTGTGTCCATGTAGCTCCTCTTTAATAATCTGGTTGTTGAGAGGCGTTGGTGTGGAAGTGTGAACGGCAGATTTAAGGAAAGAATCAGAAAATGGGACAACGAGGAGAGTGGGTAGACACGTGAAACATATGGAGGATGAGGAAAGTCTTTTTTTTGGCAAAAGAAGAAGCGCAAGAAGAAAGGAGGAGGAGAGAGGCCAGGAAAGCTTCCAGGGGGAGATTAGAGTGTGATGCAGGCGGGAAGAAAAAGAAATGTATGAAAAGAGCCAGAATGAAGTCAAAATAGAGAGCAAGTGGGACATGTCATTATTGGATCTCTGGGGTAAGAGCATATACAGAATGAGGGAAAGTGGGAGACCGAGAAAATTAAAGTTTAAAAACGCTTTACACAGATTTATTAGCTTCTAAGCACCTCTCAGCTAACATGTGGAGCTAACAGTTGTACATGTTTCGCTTCCATTTGTGCCCATATAATCAGTCACTCATCTGTCTCTGGCAGGAATATCAATATCCGCTCTGCTTCAAATGATTCCTTCCTCACATCTCTATCTTTATTAGGATGTGCTTCTTGCACCCATCATATTAAAAAGGGAATAATTAATGGCAGCGCCGCTATTGATCTTTCATCACACAAAAAAGTGTAGGGGGAGAATGGCGAGGAGACAGACATGAAGGCGGTGAAAACTGTCTGAGCAGACGAGTGACTGCTATCTTACCATTTAAAAAGCTTGCACTAAAGTCCAATCTGTGCAAAAATAAAAAACACTCATGGTGCGGTTTTAATTATTTAGCATTATGAATAAATACAGCCCAAGCCACAGACGGCGATTGGAATATGGAAATTACTGAGTCTTTTGGGCTCACTATAACTGTAACATTTTCAGCTAAACTGTTTCTGTGGACTCATTCCATTCTGGAGCAGGGATTTGTTTGAAAATCCTTCACATTACTGAGAAACGTGAATTTGTAGACACAGTATAATGGCTGAGTTTTTATATCATATGATTAGCATGAAATGGAAATCATAAAGGGTGATGTGTAAGAGTGGAGCTTGTGATAGTAGTGAGTGTGTTATACAAGCTACATTATAGGACAAAGGAAATCATCCTTCTCTTTCTCATTACCCACCAGCTAGAAATCTGACAGCTATAAAAGGTTTGCCAACCTTCAGGGGCTTCCGGGGATTCCGGGGGACACGCAGCAGCTTGAGAAAACACAGAAAAATAAGTGGAGTGATGTTCCCCACTGGGAGGCTTGCTGTGCGCAAACTAATGTGGACTGCCAATTGGATAACACAGTTGTTGTTGTTTTTTTTAACCTCATAATAAACTGAATGAGTGCAATTATACAACTAGCATCAGAATGAGGATTTGAATCTGCTCATCTTGGGTTGCTGTCTCCCTACTTCCCACTCCTTTATTTCTCTAGATAAGATGTTTCATTTACATGGCCTGTTTTGTCATATTGTCAGATTGGGCCTCTCAATAATTAGACGTGTCGCTGTGACCTTTCCTCCTGGCTCGGCATCTTCTTATCGATGACGCGCTTGGAACACTATTCCATAAATGTGTCTCGCTCGATCTGTCTGGTTTCCATGAAATAGCTGTGAGTATAATATAGCGAGCATGAAAGATAAAAGCACCGACCACAGGTTCGATCGGAACATCTCAATATATTTCTGTATGTATGTTTACGAAACCACACATTTGTTTTCTTCCATCACATTTTGTGGTGTTGGTGGAAAACTGACCAGCATTTCTAGACCGCCCCTTTAAGAGTGGCTAAAAAATATTTCATTAAATTACTGGTTCCCCTATTTGCTTGAAAATTTTCCACCCCTCAACTCCCAAAATTTTCAGCTGCTTTTTCCGTGAACGCATGCAATACATTGCAGTGTATGACTCACTTTAACTGTCCTACTGGATTTGTTGGCAGTTCTCTAAATGTGCACACAGGTTTTAAACAAACAAAAAAAAGTCGAAACTCATCTGCTTTTCTGTCATCAGCTCCAGTTGAACAAAGGAGCCTGAAGGAAAGCGCGGGCTCAGCTGTCTACAGAAATAAATCAAGTGAAAAATGCTGTTGATTTAAACAGAGCAAAGATTTTTGTCTGAAAATGTTCTGCAAACATGGAGTGGGTTGAGAATTGATTTTTTTTTCACCCCGTTAAATTTAAATGTGAGTTCCATATTGCATTGGTAACAGATAAAAGATGAAATACTGACATTTTATCTTGAATAATTAAATCCAATCGATGCTTCCGAAAGCATGACACAAACGCACACACACGCGCAGTGCTGATGGGATTATCCAAAGAGACACGCTTCTAATGTTGTCATGCATCTACTAAAACTCCTTTGCTGCCTTAATTGGTCCTTTTGGTGCACTTCTTTTGATGTTCAGGGGTGAGAGAGAAGGGCAGATACTATAAAGCACCATTAACAATACATAATTTCAACTCTTTAGCCCTGCAGCAGTCCAATACACTCCAACACTCACCCAAAATATGAGTCGCAAACTGCACATGATTACGTTCAGGCTGAGGCTTCAAACAGAAAGATCCTAGATTAGATCCTCTGCACTTGAGCCAGAGAAGAATCCGAGAGAATGAGACATGAGATGAACAGACCCCAAAAGAAAATGGAATCGTCAAAGATCAAGCCAGGAGCAGCTCAGGGAAGATAAATGCAAAACCTTGTAGGGAAGAGTCTGTTGTGAGTGTAAGCGAGACAAAGTGAGAGCATGAAAAATCCACTTGACAGACAGATGGAAACGAGAGGATGGTTACAAAAAAAGGAACAAAGGGGCAGGGGGCGAAGGTGTCGACTAGCGGCAGATTTTATTGTTTACAGCACAGCTACGTGTTGAGAAATGTGTTTGTGTGTGCTGACATGGCTTGTGCTGGCACCAAATTGTCACCGAGCTCATCAGTATGCAATACAACACAACTGACTATGTATTTCAAAATTTACTGTTATGTTATTTCCCCCCAGAAACCTCACACTAAATAACTGGTATGTTAATCTGAGGTTATCACCATGGTCAGTTAATAAACCACAAAAGAACAAGGCTAAAACCTTTATGACACATGCAGTGGCGATCGTACTTTGCTTTTCAAAAGCATTATTTTTTACATAAAAAATTATCTGTTTATACTTATGCAAATTTTGCTTAATTTGATTAGAATACAGGTTCCCTCCGGCAAGTGTCATCTTTCTGGATTTTGGGGGTGATGATGCGTCTGCATACCTTTTCTGTGATGAGTTAACAGCCAGCAGCGTAACATGAATTTTGTCAAAAATCACCCCAAATAAACACGGAGAAAAGCAAAACTGACCAAGGCTAATGAAAGGCAATGGCCACATTGGAATCCCTGGTTGACAACATGGCATCTATAAATCAGTGCAGTGGGTTCAAAGAGCATTCAATCTTTGTCATTAGCAGCTTTGCTTTTTTGCTCCTCGACTGCCCCTTCTGGGGAGAAGTGTGACCTAATTTAAAGCCACTGCTTTAATCAAATAAAATTAAACAAAATAAAAAAAACTTGTTTTCACTTAGATGATTAATTTCTCATCAGTGCTTCCCAACCACACAAATGGTGATAATGCCATTTTAAATAAGGACAAAATGTGTGTATGTCTTTTTTTTTTTTTTTTTTATTGAATGAATGTACAAAACACAAATACATTCTATGCTGAAATGTAACTATTGAAGATCCACTCTCGGCAAACAAAGATATAACCACCTACTGTGATTTTGGAACATGTACGTATTTCTATTTATAATCATAGTCTAGCTGTCTGCCACCTAGCGGTGAAAACTGTTATTACAATTTAAAAGGCCTAGTCCGAGAGCGCCCCGTTGCTCCTCCAGTTGTACATTCCCGGTTACTTTACCTGTACACTCATTTATTATACACCCATCTATTTTCCTTTTTAGTCTTGCAAGAGGGCGAGAGCCCATCACAGATTATTTGGGCAAGAGGCAAGTTACACCCCGTACAGGTTACCAGGCAACCACAGGGCACATATACCGTAGATAAACAAGCTTCCAGACTCACACTCACATCTATGGGCTATTTAGAACCTTTAGTTAACCTATCATGCATATTTTGGTATGTGGGAGGAAGCTACAGCACCTGGAAATACCCACACACACGCGCAGGGGAATTTGCAAACTCAATATCCGAACCCAGAGACTTTCGACTGTGAGACAAAGCATGCCGTGCCAGTAGGAATAAATGGTTAATTAAACTCACAATGCATCTCAACACGAGTAAAGTGATGTCATTCCATTGGGTTTTAGAGCAATGCAGATCATGCGAGTACACACATGTCACAATTATAATTCTTAACGCCCAGAAATAAGTTTAAAAGTTTACTTTTGGGTCTATCCCAGCTGGTTGTTGGGTTCTGATCAAGAAGGGTCCAGGCATGCAAAATGAGTGTTGGCCTCCTTTTTTTGTAACAGCGCAGCAGATGGTGAAACACACACATACACACAGATATACACACACGCACAGCCCCCGAGAAGCAACCTTCCTCTCTCAACTTTTCTCCATTTTTGCCTCCTTGACTCATCCATTGCCTTGATCCAGCACACAGTGGCAACTTCAAAGTACATGCTGTTTGGAGGTCGACACAGCCAGTGGAGAGATTCCCCGCAATTGCACACACAAACACCCAAAATACATCTCTATTTTACTTTGCAAGCATGAGTGCAGCACGGAAAAACACGGCCCACTTTTCATCCAACGGCCGTGTTGCTTCATTTATCTTCTTGTGGCTCTCGCTTATTTTTTTTTTTATCAGAGAGAAAACATCCACCTTGAAAATGAGCCTCGAGTGGCTCATTCGACAGCCATCTGAAGCATCTGCTGAGAGCTGTTGCCATGCAATGAAATGAGGCGCAGGATGGAAATTAAAATAAACAACCCACGCAGGAAGCTAGTATACATGCCTATATTTCACTCTAGCGTTTATAAGGTCAATAAAAGTGTCTTTCCCCCCTTCTGTCTCACTTTGTGTGCATGTGGTCCTCCACTGTTTGACAGTCACAACAGTAAATATGGATCACATGAAAAGAAATCCCATAAGGGACTTCCATAACATTCACAGCCTGTCACACAAGCGTGTTCCTGAACTGCATTTAAGGATACGCTTGATGAAACATGAACTGCCAAGTGACAAACATGAGGTTCAAGGTCAACAAATGCCAGGCGATCACGTGCGCATTCACAGCACACCAACTAAAACTGCCACGCTTTTAAAATATTTTCACATCATCAGAGTATGAAGTCACCGCATTGAAATGTAGCAAGAGCCACTGCCAGTTGTCACTTGTCAAACAGAAGCAAAGGCGACAGGAAACAGGTTGGCTTGGAGAGCAGACGGAAGTAAATACTATCACCTTTTATAGACATGCCCAATGGCATGGCTCTTCCACTTCACACACATACACTGAAAAACACACAAGCGCAGACTCCTAAATCCACAGTTCAAACAGAGGACAGATGGTCTCATGAGGGGTTCGTCATAAACCAATAATAAATGACTATTTTATGCCAACTTTACCACGACACATCTAAGTCATTCCCCATAATGCACCGCTTGTGCAAAATGCATGAGCACAAAGACACATAACAACTTTAAGCATACAGCCACAAAGACACAACCTGGCACGTTTAATACAAACACAAGCTCGATGGGACATTGAAATCTTCCAATCGAATCTTACCTCTGTGGTAGCTGACTTGCTTGGACTGCATGGAGAAGGTCCCCATCACAAGACCCATGGTGACAGCTGGTCACAGAGAGGTTGCGCTGTGTGTGTCTGCAAGAGTGTGTGTTTGTGTGTCTGTAATCAAAGCGTGAATCTACAGTGGATGTGTGCACTCTAATTAAGTTAGTCCATTAGCCAGCTGCATGCGTGTAAGTACAGCTCTCACTTCTCATACCGCCTCCTCGCACCCACACAGCTTGGGATCTTCCGCTCCGGGCTCCGTGCGTGTGTGTGCATATGAGAGTTTGTGTGAGTAAGATGGTCAAATATATGGGAGGCGCACCCGCACATGCACTCTGAAGCTACCTTTGTCTATGCTGTGACTGAAGCTGCCTCTTTTACATGCCCCGCTCACTCGCTTTCCCTCTCTCTCTGTCATTCATCTTCAATTCCTCAGTGCCTCTTTATGTATCTTCCCCTCCCTGTCTGCGTTTCGCTCTCCTATTGCTCTCAGCTGCTCTGTCTGGTGAAAAACGAAGCATTGCACACTGTTGCACAGACTGAGACATGGTGGGGGACTAGTCGAAAGGTGGGTGTGCGCGCATGCAGGTGGGGGGGCTTTTTAAATAAGGGGAAGGCAGAAAGGAGGATTCACATGTTAAGTGTGCCAAAAATGGAGATAATAAGGTGGCAGAGTAACAGTGTTTTGGAATTATAAAAGGCACCAGCAGCTCATCTGTAAGAACTTGGGAAGGGTCAAGGTTTGAATGACTGCACAGGCAGCAAAGAGGTGGAATGGGGAATCAAGTTGTTCTACTAAAATTGCTCCTTTGTAGATGATAACAAAGCAAGGATGACGTGGACGCACCTGGTCGACGTGCTGTTCCACACCAGACAATCTCTTCTTTGTCACTGTCCAACGAGTATTTTGCCCATAACACTATAAAATCTCATGTAGTTGAGGAAATAAGACACATTTGATGGACCTTTCACTATGATGAAGAAACAAACCTTGTATGCACAAGGAAACAATATCCCCACCCTAAAGAATAACTAACACTTGGACGCAGCCCACAATCAAACTCAATCACGTACGTGGCTGTCGTTAAAAATCCAATTCAGGTAGGGGTCATGAAGGCCAGTAATGGAGCCATAACGTCCCGGGGCCATATATGAGACGTTATTGGCTGCAGCTGCTGCTGACCATCTACATGCAAATGAGAAAAAGGCATGCAGGAAAGCAAGGAGATAAACAAGTGAAAGCCTTCATATCGACAGCCATTTGCAGCAGGTCATTGCAAACGCACACTTTTTTTAATTCACTTTGCTACTTTTCTGCACTCTTGCAGAGACACAGATAAACAGATTCAATTCCAAATATAAGCTGAAGAATTGAGATAAGGAAACTTGTGTAACAGTCATTGCAGGCGGATCCCTTTCACCAGACTCCTTCTTGTAGCATTTATTTTATACTGTGCTAAAACTTTACTTGGGATGTCCAAATCATTGTTCTCTGAGAGTCACTGAAGATTGCAAACACGTCAAAGCTTCTCCTCTAAAGTCCTCCATACAGACACCAAGAGGTGGAAGAAAGTCACATAGACAAGTCTCAAGCAAGTACATACCAGAATCCGTACTAACATGCACAAACTAGTCTCTCTCGCTTTGTTTAATTCTCATAAATGCATAACCGACATGATTCATAGTTAATGTTTGAGCAGGTATCAATTTGCTAATGTGTAAAGTTATCCTTCTAAGTTGGTACTATACATACATCTGAAGTTAAATGCCGTTGTTGCTAAAATGCATATTTTTAAATATAAGGCATGTCGTTCAAAACTAGGTCAAGCCAAGTCTCATGAATACCAAATTAAAGTCAAATCCAATTTTCCTTAGGTTTTAGCCAAGAAAGTCCAAAATCCTAAATTTGACTTAAATGTAAGTTGAGTATAATCTCATGTGACTCAAGTCTTGCACATCCACAGTTGAGTTCAATGGAAGGTTCTGATGGCCTGGGGTTTCATTAGGGTGAGCGAGAGATCACAGTTGCTTTATAAAGGGAAAACTTATTCATCTTCTGACATGCTGAATCAATAATTTCATGCTATCCACCAGCACGGACGAACGACGGAAATGTTTTGCGACTGCCGGATGAGGCATGTCCAGAGGTGGGGAAATAGTAAAAGTGAATATACACTATCCATTTTGACAACTTGGTGCAACCAAAGAAATCTCTGTACAGAAATAGTTTACTGGTTTTATTAAATTTCAGTGTTCATGCTGAGAAGAAAAAAACTAGTGAGCAACTTTTTCTGCCATCCAAACAAAATGTTCCCATAATTTGTGCTAACATTACTGTGAAAAGCCTTTCTTTTCAGACTAAACAATGATTTTTAACAGCAGAAGCAACATTTTGTCACAAACCATTGTTGGAGCCGACAACAATTCTATAATAAGGCTACGGATGGGGTATAGCTTGCTTTTCCAAATATGTTGCTTCGTCTGTGTCAATGCTTCCTGGTTTAATTTAAAATCTCAACCACAATCCACTTCAGCTTTCTTGATGTACAGCACATCTTTGCTACGTTGAGTGAAGTTTTTGCTTTTGCACTTTCATCATACTTACAACACAATAAACTTTAAATGTAGGAGAACATGTGAGAGTATGGTAGGTGGATGACTAGAGGGGGAAATGCAGAGAGGAAGCAGTGAATAATAAATCTGTCTGCTTAGTTGCTGCCAAATTCTATCAAACGAAGGTGGGGATGTAATCAGTCATATTGATGAGCACATAGAGGTGAGGAGAGAAATGATGGGAGGGGTGAGACAAGGAAGGCGTAGGGGGCAAATTGAAGGTGGGGGGATGAGTGGAGAGAATGGAAGGGAAAGATAAAAGGAAGGAGATGAAGACGGAGAACATCCAGAGACAAGAACAAGAATCTGCTGTGTCGTCTGAGTCATCATAACCAACAGATTGATTCGTTGACGGAGGAGGGGGCGAGCTTAGTGATCCTGACACGACTCAGGAAGAAGGTGACTCGGAGACCTGCCAAGTCTTTCTGCAAAGAATTCATCTCATGCCTCCTGCACAAGCTCCCAGTAGAAAGACCGCAATCAATGTAAAAATGTAAGCTCAAAGTCAAATTCCCGCCTTAGGAGACAATTTACGTAAGTCTTTGTATTATTATTATTATTATTATTATTATTATTATTATCATTATTATTATTTGACTGTACTTTAGTGTTGGGAATTATTAGTAAAAAATTAAATTAAATTAAGGAAAATATCTGCATTCCCCGTGATCAACTAAAACAAGTGGCATGCAAGCAGCCTTGTAGCCTTGATTGAGGGCTCCGTCGCTAACAACGCCTCATTCGTCGCATCAAGGCTACAGCTGCTGTCTCTTTGTCCGGCAATGAATCTTCACACAGATTAACTTTCTACATACTTTATGCCGCCTGTCAGGGAAATGGAAAAAGAAAAAAAATAACTCAACTTCATGTGCACCATCAAGTATCGCCGTAAAAGAGTGAGTTTAGAAGGTGATTTAAGGTCATTTTGCTGAGGGTACAACAACATCACTAGCAAAAAATGAAGAAGTTGAATCTGTTGCAGACGAATATTTATTTACGTGACACTTTGTTTCCTGCTCTCAATGATTTAAACACAGCATCACCTTGCTTGTGTTATTCCTGCAGTCCCGCTGTTTGTCTGAACAAATGCTCAATTTAGTTAAGGTGGCACAAAGTCATTATCCTTCCAGGTGAAGTATTGTGTTGTGTTCTGTGGAGCGAATATAAACACCGCCATTGACTGGTGGCCGTGTCGCTTGCTGAGTGATGGAGGTGATAATCACTGCATGGATGGGAAGCCATCCAGCCTGAACTTCAGGAACGAGTTCACGCTTTCTCCACACTATAGTACACACTAGTGCACTCGTACAAGAATCAAACACATTGTCAAACTATTCTATTTTTTTTTTTTGTATTTACTAGTAAACAAATGTGCACGGGTAATACTAATATAAAAACGCACACTGCTTCAAAATAACTACGAGTTTTGCATTCATGCTATCAAACACTGTTGGAATTATGGAAATCTTGCAAACCAAGAAAGCCTCTACCTATCTTGAATGCAATTCAATTCAGGCGACAAGCTGGACCACAGGCTGGGCCACTCGGGGATTGGTTCTGGGCTGCATGTGGCCCGTGGGCCGCTAATTGAATAGCCCTAATCTAAGGCTTTCCTACAAGTAGTGCTGGCATTACACAGACGTCTATTAGTGCACAGTTTTGCCTCACTTGTAACTAGTTGTACTAGTTTATACGCATCTTGACCTCGGTGGCTTTTCTGAATGCATTATTGCGCGTTAGGTTTTAACATGAGCATGAGCCTGTTAAGTGATATGACAGCATTCGTAAACCAAGCACACACCAGTAGATGTACACACATACATACTAATAGCCACATAAAAGCAACAACACACATTAGCAATGCAACACACAGTTTAAATCCTCTCATTTGTCTTTGTTTGCCTCCGCATGCTCATTTAGCCACATTCATCACACTTTCCCTTCTTAGCGGAATATGAAAAGTGCAATTCAGTCCCACAGGACTGGGGGGAGCGCAAAGAGAATAAATGATGAAGAAAGACGCTGATGAATATTTGATGTGGCACTTATGAGACACACGTCTTGTCAGTTAGACCCACAAGTCCGCGCCGCCGGCCGCTATCCTGTTATCGTCCAGGCAGTGACTCGTCGGCTCCGGCTTATTCCATGAAAAAGCCCTTTGATGACTTTCAGGATAGGATATCTCGATCATGGACCGGTTTTTAATCACGTCTCAAGAACCACCATGAGTGTTTACACTGCTTTCCAACAGATAAGGGTGAACTGTTTTGTGTGTGTGTGTTTGTGTGTGTGCGTGGGTGCGTGCATGTGAGTGTGAGTGAGTGTGAGTGTGAGTGCGTGTGTTTGTGAGAGAGAGAGAGAGAGAGAGAGAGAGAGAGAGAGAGAGAGAGAGAGAGAGAGAGAGAGAGAGAGAGAGAGAGAGAGAGAGAGAGAGAGAGAGAGAGAGAGAGAGAGAGAGAGAGAGAGAGAGAGAGAGAGAGAGAGAGAGAGAGAGAGAGAGAGAGAGAGAGAGAGAGAGAGAGAGAGAGAGAGACAGAGACAGAGACAGAGACAGAGACAGAAGGACAGAGAGAGACAGAGAGCGAGACCTTTGAGAGTCCACCAATCTGATTCAAATGATCAGGCTCATTATCCAATGTCTGCATAACTTGCTGATAAAATGATCAATTGGAATTGGCAATCCTTGTACTAGAGTGACAAAATAATTTCAAGGACATTCTGAAGCCACCTGCAGACAAAAATGATGCATTTCTGTACAAAAAATAAGTGTTGAGTGATAACAGCCAGACCGGAGGATTGAAGAAGAGTTTTTTCAGATGGGAGAACAGGCTGGAAGTTGACACACTCAGGGCTGAAACGTTTTGGGGAGAGAAATGAGGAGTGTGACAGACACTAAAAAGCAGAGCGGGTGTTGATGGGGATTAGGTTTAATTGGTGCTTGCAGCTTGATGAAACCATGAGCAAAGTTAAGGAAAAAAATACCCCTTCATGCTCTAAAATCAACCTAAGCGGTTTCTGCTGCAATATGGTTTTCTGCTTTTGACGGCTCTTATAAAAAGGGTGAGCCAAGTAATATAGTGGAGGTCATCTCTGGAACAGAATCAATTGGAGGTAATGTATCGATGACATTTATAAGAAGACACAAACTGGATAACCGCAATAGTTCGACAAATTCCCAACATGGGTGCGGTGTCCAAGGAGAAAAATGGGTCACGATAATATGTTGAATATAATGAGAGGAATATGTATAATGCGTTTAATAACCAGGGGGCGGACTTAGTATTAAGCAATTGCCTCAGGCCTCGAGATTTTCAAGGACTTACAAATGGCTCATGAAAAACTCACTAATTATGTTTTCTTTGATTATTATTGTTTTAGCCACATGCTCGAAAACATTAAAATCATCATTTAATCATGATCGTTTTGAGCGCTTCCCTCTATTCTCATGGCTATTTTACCTTCTTTAGAGGTGTTCATCAATGGAATAATTATGAAACTAAAATGAAAACGTGTGGTTCCCTTTCTTTGTTCAAAAATGTTTTTTTTTAAAAAAAAACTATAAATAAATTGGAAATATTAATAATGTGTCAACGCTTGGTTGTGTTTTTTCTATTTTCAATATTTATCTATCTATCTATCTATCTATCTATCTATCTATCTATCTATCTATCTATCTATCTATCTATCTATCTATCTATCTATCTATCTATCTATCTATGTATCTATCTATCTATCTATCTATCTATCTATCTATCTATCTATCTATCTATCTATCTATCTATCTATCTATCTATCTATCTATCTATCTATCTATCTATCTATCTATCTATCTATCTATCTATTTATCTATCTATCTATCTATCTATCTATCTATCTATCTATCTATCTATCTATCTATCTATCTATCTATCTATCTATCTATCTATCTATCTATCTATCTATCTATCTACATAGGAGGTTTGAAATTTCATTTCTTGGTTGGTTAGGGCCTTAAGAGTTGGTAACATTCTGTTTTTTGCTTCTATGTAAATCTACAGTATATATTATGTTGAGCTTTGTAGGATATGCAATTGAACACACATGTATAGTATATGAAATCGAAAGAACAGAATATTTTATCGTACTTTCTTTACTCTTTACTTTACCAAAAGATGAAAATTATTGCCTTCTTTTTTAACTTGATTCAGGAAGCAGGTAGCAAAACAAACTCACTGTGGGCAAAAGAAAGCAGACTTGTGCCAGTGGACCAAAGAAGAGGAGAAGGGCCAAAAAAACATTTCTATCAAAACTTGCAAAGGTTTCAACGAATCGAGGAGAATGCAGAAGGAATGAAGTGTGAGTGACACCGTTAATGCTCGGATGTGAGTATTAAAGTGTTTGAAATGGTAAACTCTGTGATATATAGTTGAGATATTTCACTTTTTGGAAAATAATCCTCAAGAAGATTTTTCCTCAAATGAAGAATTGCTATGATTTTTCTTGCAAATAACTGCATGTTCTAAAAAGAAACAGCAGAGGTCAGCATTGCTTAATCAACCAACTGTTTGGGTGCCTTGTGTGAAGACAATAAGACTCAGCAACTAGGGGGGCACTAAGAAATAAATGGATTCAAAGGGGGACATATGATGAAAAACTGACTTGAATTGTTTGTATACAAATACTTGGGTCTCAATAGTACCTGCCCACCCTTCACTTATGAAATCAAGCAACCAAGTTAATCTTGTTAAATTACGTTCCCATGTAGAAAACAAGGGAGCGAGACATCCAGAATTTGCCTGATTGTGACGTAACAGTGCATATAATTTGCATACATTGAGTTTTTTTGACAATTCAAAGCCACTTTCAAATCACACACTAGCTCTTGCTGTTGTCGATTACTGTGAAACACATTCTGTGAAATATTTTTTTTGCCGACATTTTTACTTTACAGAAATGTTAACTATTTTAACTAATTTACTCATACTGGCTTGATTGATTGGCTTGAGAAGACCGCAGGGTCCTGTTAGAAAGCTGTTCATCTTTTTAAATGCGTGACTCAAGTTAGAACTTTTCTTTGGGGATGTCTTCACATCTATCAATTGTATGTGACCTAACTCCTTTCATTAGTCCCTCTGGAGACGACATCTCAAAGTAAATCACTGTAACACTGCCTTTAAAAAGCACCATCTTCTCACCACTGGCATTAAAAGGTTGAATGCATGCCAAGTAATATTTTGGTCATGTCATGGTAAATCATGACAAAACATGTTCCACCAGGCTTAACCTGATATATTATTTTTAATCTTTTTGTAAAGGGTGGTGACAATGAACAATAGAGTGTGCACACTCTCTTAGAACTTGGCTGTGCTCAGAATTAACTAATCACTTTCAAAGTGATGTTACATGCTAGTCACCACACTCCGGCCAACCTTTAAATTTCCTCTGTTCATTACAAAATGGAGGTCAGCTATCTAGTAACCTCTAAAAAATACAAATAAAAAATAGAGACTTTTATCTATATTTTATATATTTTCTTCTAGCACAACCTGAATGTTTTGTACTAACACTAACTGTTACTGAAACTTCATAGTTCTTTCTGCCTTGAATAGGCCCCAGATAAAAAATATTTTTAATGATTTATCTTGTTCTCATTTCTTTATAACACTGGAATTTGGACCAGCATGTGTAGACTTTTCATATCCACTGTGAGTATGTGCATATATGCGTGCATACTTGAGAGTAACAGATGACAAGAGAGCTTGAGGGCAACTGCATGTCTACGCAATGTAAGTAACAGCAGAGCTGCTTTCAATACTGCTTGTTGTCAAAATATCACGTTTGTGTATATGTGCACGTGTATGCCATGTGTGCCACATCTTTGATGTTCCAATCCCCACATTGTCCAGTGTGTGTGTGTGTGTGTGTGTGTGTGTGTGTGTGTGTGTGTGTGTGTGTGTGTGTGTGTGTGTGTGTGTGTGTGTGTGTATGTGTGTGCGTGTGTGTGTGTGTGTGTGTGTGTGTGTGTGCGTGTGCCTTAAGGCAACTCTTTTTGTGTGCTCTTTTGCTGCTTCCACAATAAAAGCCCCACAATGCGATAAATGAAAGCCCCCTGTTAACGACACACACTACACGCGTGCGCACACATACATATGTACAACTGTGCAAGCCACACACTAATGAATAACAGCAGCCTCACATCTTCCTTAGCATCTCGTATGTGCGGCTCCTTTTTTATTACACACATTTATCCAAAGTGTGTCCTTTATCAACTTTATCGGATCTCTGCTCCTCTATTAGTTGGCCGCTTTCATCACTGAACAACGTACAAAGGAAGAAAGAAGGTCAACCATGCACAAGAGGAGGTTGAAGTCAAGCACGCCTCCCCCCCCCAAAAAAAAATGTTACATGTGGTGTGGATGGAAAAAAAGGATAAAAGGATTGCTGGAGTCCAGCTTTTAAATAGCCCAGTTCTCTAATGCCATGCAACCAAGCCACGTTTAACATTTTTCACAGTTTGAAACTATGTGCACAGGTCATAAAACATTGCTTTTAAAAAAAAAAAAATTAAGCACTTACCTTTAATGAGTGTCCCCGTGAGCAGTTTGTGAAGGGACAAAACAAACTTGACAACAGCCCGTTTGCAGCGCTTGGCACACCCAGACATGCTGATCGGAGCAGAACCAGCCTCACCTTGCAGTGGGAAAGTAGTAAAAGTAGTCGTGGTATATAGAAATTAACTTATTGTGGAGGATGAAGAATATAAAGAGGAGGGTGTTCTTCTCTGTATGAGTCCTACCGCACTACTGAATGGAAGTTAAAAAAAAGAAAAAGAGAGAGTGATCTTCCTCTGTTTCCCTGCCTCCTCCCCTCCACTCCTCCTCTAGCATGAATGTGATAACATTAGAGAAACTGTATGTCAGCGGTGAGAGAGAAAAAAAAAAGTGATCAAAAAATGCAGGAATTTAAATGGAGAGTAAGTGAGTGCGCCACAGAAACATAAGAGCAGTACGATTAGGGGAGATAAAAGTACTGTTAGAAACGTACAATAGTCAGCCTGCAGTCCGCTTCAGGGTGAAGTCATAAAATGTTTTCTCGCTCTCTTTTCGCATTTTTTCCTCCTTCTGCTGCCACCCCCTTGAAAACAAGAAGGCAATTATCTACTTTCAGCACCAGTGGAAATGGACAGCTCCGCACAAGGCACAGCACGGGAAAATCACATTTTTTATCCTGTTCACCCAATGGTGAACACACAAATATGTAGTCAGAACATAATAATTGAAATCAAAATGTATGAGATGGTCGACAGGGCATGTTCAGCTCTGTTCTTCGAGGACCACCATCTTGCATGTTTTAGATATTTCCCTAAACTAACACACTTGATTGAAATGATAAAGCACATCAGCAAGCTCTGATGAAATTTAATGAAGAGGCTGATCACTTGAATCAGGTTTATTTTAGAAGGGAGATATGGAAAACAAGCAAGACGTGCCCCTTGAGGTCCAAGTTTGGACTCCCCTGAAGTTGTAGTTATCAGGCTCCATATTTCAAAAACATTTTTATTTTTAAGACTAAAAGCAGAGGAAAAATGTAGGTACGCTCACCTCAAATAGTAAGTGCTCAACCAAATGCAGCTATTTACTATACACGTTAATGTTCATTAGACATCTTGAACTCATTGATTGCATTGGCCTTCATCCCAGCTCATCAATATAACAACACGCTGTAGTGAGGATACCAATCAATGCATCTTCATACATTAGACGCATCTTGCAATGGCTCGCATGCCATTGACCTTGACCAGAGCACTCATTCAGGGGAAAGTGGCACATAACTCGAGAGAGGTGACATCGAAAGGAGAAAGACAAAAAGAGAGGAGGCCATGTGATGAGGGACAGAAAAGTAAGATCATCTCATAACGTTCTTCCATTCTATTCTTAGTTCGGAAATCACCGCCTTTCCTGAAGCAAAAAAGTGCAAGAAAAAAGAGCAGCTAAAGGTAATAGAAAGAAGAATGGAGCTGTAGATTAACACAGGCATTCGAGGGCTGGGAAGAAGCAATGAAACAATAAGAATGCAGATGAAAGTGGAGAGAACAAACCCTAAAAACATAGAGTTGGTAGAGGTGAGGAGGGAAAGTAAACCCACTGTCCAATACAATTTGACACGGCGTTTGGTTGTAAGATTGAGGCTTGGCGAGGAACTGGGATCAATACTTGTGAACGCTCACACTTCATGTGGACAATCATTAGAGTGGGGCCAAAACAGCACATGAAAGAAGTGGAGGAGGAAAAAGTGGTGGAAAAGATTGTTTTCACAGAATAGATGATGATATGAGTGCGCGCGCGTGTGTGTGTGTGTGTGTGTGTGTGTGTGCGTGTGTGTGTGTGTGTGTCTGTCTGTCTGTATGTGAGTGATTTGCATAAACACGCAACTCTATCACCCCCTATTGTTTATGATTAATGAGATTAGGGTCGCTGAGGCGCGTGGATTCAAAGCTGTAACTGCTAATTGCTAGGGTCCTCTCAAATTAGAAACGTTTCACATTTGGTTTCAAGTACATTTGCTTAGGACATGTGTAAGAGGTGGATAGGAACTCAATGGCATCTTGGTGCCAATGAATTATGGCGACGTGAGTTGGGGAGTTTAATAAATACAAGAAATGGTTCACCACCTTCTTGTGGCATTTACTGCTTATTTTAAATATTTGGAGAGGCATCAATTACTCTTTCATTTTCATTATTTTGAGCAGGACCGGTGCCTTGAATAAACAAATTTAAATTGCTCCGTGGCCACGTTCATAAGTCAAAGCACTGTAAAATCATACTTCGCCATTAAACTGATTGGTGCTTCGTAATGTTCTTCCTAGATGATAAAGAATATATGCCTGCAAGTGTTACAGTGTCTGTTGACATGTGCTGCTCCAGTTTGTGTTGAAATATCCTTGTTTAAATGAGAATTGAATCGTGACAGAGATGCATGTAATAGTGCTTTGCAACTTTTGTTAGCATCACGCTTAATGGACTTAACAAACAACTTTGTGTGGGTTTTTTTGATATGGCGAAATTCTCTTCACTTATTTAGACAGTTAACTAGGAATGCAAATAGACAGCTTGGAGCCTCTTTACAAAGAATTCATCAATATCTACCAAAGTGTTGCATGTAGTTAAGTGAGGATTGTTGCTGTTTTTTTCAAATCAAAGCAAAAATAATCACATCTAAAAAATTGTGAGGTGTAATTTGGGTCGCTCAAGCCATCAATGCACAAGGTAAAATGGGAAAAAAATTAAAGCGAAACATTAGGGACACCTGTTAACGATATTAAATACAAGGCATTCATTAAACAATATGCCCATCAATGTGGTAGTGATGCAGTTTAAATGGTGTAGAACTGAGCTCATCATACTGAATGACTGTTTTTTGCAATAAATATAGAAAATAACACAAACATTACAAATATCAGGGTGATGAAGTGCAGTTTGACACCACTGCAAAGCTTTAAAATTGTTAAATGGGTACCTCTGATAAAAGTGAACATTGTTATTTTTGTAAAAGTAGTGTTTGTAATGAATGTCACATAAAAAAAACATGTTGAATGCAGTGCATTGCTTGCGATTAGGTTAAAGCTGTTCAAATAATAGCAATGCTGCAAAAAAGGGGGGGGGGGCATTTAACAATGAGGGAGATATATGGATGAGGAGGAGGGATTGGGGAGACGTGGAGAGAGAAATATGGTGGTAACACTGGAGATGTCAGACTTAAATCACCAGGCGACCAGCTGTAAGCTTAGATAGTGCTTTGCCCCTAAATAGAAGGCGCTCTCCTCAAGATGGACTGATATAGCTACGCCATGCAAAGATAGGGGGAATATAAATTGGTGCCACTTTATCGTTGCAGGAAAGATAACAACCACTTATCACCATGTGAATTTAAAACGTAGCCTGAAAATATTGCACTTTGCAGAAATGTTGGGTCGCTGCTAGCATTTTTCTTAGTCTTGTTAACAATACAGCATTAAAAGAAATGTCTGGATTCTGCATGTAAAATCCACTTGCCATCTATAGTGGTGAACTACCGTAATTTACAAACTACACCTGATTATAAGACGTACCTGCTAAAATTAGGGGAAAATCTTGTTTTGTCCATATAAGCCGCACCGGACTTTAATTATCATTTGTAAGAGAATATACACAAAGAGAATTGTCAGAAAAGAGATTGTTCTTTGGGGACGCATACCTGTATTAACATAACGTTTACTGACAGAGATCAAGGAGCTCTGCAAACATTCAAAAATGCATAAATCTCAGCGATGACTTAATAAACTTAATATGCAGGGAACACTAGCAAGCCACAACTTTAAAATGATATTTTCTTGATGAAAATGCTTTTCTCACTTGGAACTAATTTGCATCCGTTGGTGTGTTGAATTAAACTGTTATAGGTAACTCCACTTGTAAGTTTCAGCAGTATTGCTTTTCATTTCTTTCTATATGATTTTTCACCGATGTCTTGTAATTAATGTGAAGTAGTGCAGCTGACATTCTTGTTTACATTGGCAGTCAAGCAAAAATCTCTACAACATACATTCTTTGGTCTCCTGAGGTGGAAGCCCAAGGGTCTCACGGTGTGTACATGCAGTAGGCTATTCTGTAATGTTTGAAGCTTTTCAGGAGCATACAGAAATCCACTGCTCGAGTACACTGCAGAAAATCCACTTATAGAAGTGAGGCTGTGCCCTGGAGGGGTCCGGGGAGTCCACTCCATATGCCTCCTGACCTACGAGCTGTAAGTGTCAGCGGGAGCGGAGGACTGCTAACATCCTCTTTAGCCAAAATTAAACTCTCCTCTCTCTTTGTTTCCCTCTCGTCTCCTCTTTCTCTTCTGCTTTTCCAGAACATCACTTTACCAACCCTAGACAAACCCTGCTGATTGCAACTGTCCATCAAACATCTCGACATATACACACATACACATGCACACTTTATCATGAGCTGTTTTCCTTCCATCGTCAAGATCTTGACTGCACCACTCTTCGTCTCCCATGATGGCATTATTAACACCCAGTATGAAAGCTTAATTACCCGCAGGCATAAATTTATGTAAACATACACACACACACACACATGCAGGGCGGAGCCATGTGTCATGAATTTCATGGAGTGTGTGTTAATAATGAAGGTGATTGTCATGTCTCTCATGTCTTTGTAGTCTGTGATCAGTGTTAAGATAGAGTAGGTCACGTGACTAGAATCCGGAAGTAAGGGCATGTTTCTGCAGTGTTGAAAGAGAACGCTGCTTGTTCTATTCTCTACCTACCTCTACCTACATTTTGTGTTATACAAGGCATCGTTGGTATTTCTGTTTTAAGTTATTATGTGTCGAAATAGAGCTTTTGAGTTCTGAAATTATAGTTTTCTGTGATGTTAGACGATAGGATAAAAGCATAATTGAGATTTTGTGTCGATTTGGTTCATTTGGTTCGTATGACTGATTATACAATGTGGTTTGTATTCTCCCAGTTTCATCCTTTCCCTTGTTATTAAACCTGGAGTCAACCTTGAACCTGGCCTTCAGAATCTTGATGAGTGAAAGTGGTTGAGCTTACTGTCTTCGGATATTCAACATATTTGGAGGGCAGGATTGTGAGTGTCCCTGGTGAGTGTAATAGGCGTCCCGCAGGGTGCAGCTGAGTTTTAAGGGCCCATATTCTGATGAGAAGCTGTATAGATTTGTAGTCTCCTATTGAATTAGCACAATGCAGGACGAACAGACGAATACCCACTCTGGCCTGATACAGGACAAATGGCCACAACATCAAGTTAGATATTTTTAGATTATCAGATCAAGAATGAACCTACCTTGGTTTTTTTACTACTCTTTCATTTTGTTCGTGGCCACAGTCTGTAAGAGTATTTTTGAAATGTTACCTTCTTTTACTGTATAACTAAAAATCAGTTCTTGTGATGATAAAATATCTATTTATTTTTTATATTTTTACACATTCAAATTCCTGTTTGCTTGCAAAATATGCATGTCGTAAAACAACTCCAAAAATGAAATGTTTCTACATTGTTAATAGCACCATTAAGTCTATATGCAGCCAGCAAAGGGAGCTTCCATCAATTCTTTTAAAGGGAAAATAAAAATCTCTTGAAATGTTGACACACCTCAAACTAAACTTGTTTACACTGCCAAATTTGAATGATGGATTTTTTTTCGAGTGTTTAAAATGAAGCTTCCAAATCATGAAAATCAAGACATTATTGGAATGATAAAGAGCATCAGAGAAAGAGAAAGGTCACACAGGTAGAAGAAGTTTAGATGAGCTAAGCACCTTTCGCCTCAACTTGACTTAGTAAACCCAGTAGAGCAATTCCTGCTGAGCATCAGCATTGACCATGCCAAAAGTGTCGAGCACAGCAGGTGATTCATAAGCAACCCACACATGATTTTGCAGGACTGCCATCCAGTGTTTTGCTATAGTAACTGCACAAATGGGCTAATATCTAAAATCTTAATCCAGGTTTCCAAACTGAAACTTGGGGAACAATTTACGACCGGCCCACTCTTTGTTTATCGGCATAATAGCATTTGGCAAGGGAGGGAGGCAGTGTGGAAAGTGGGTACAAATTTATATATAAAATAAATTAATTGGTCGGATATACGTGAAGGTGGTCACAGCATCTCAGTAAACTGCAATAAGATTAGGTATTCTGTCCATTGGATAAAGACTAGATGACTGTCAGTATGGCAATATTGTCTGTGTATAGTAAATCTCAACAGTTTTTTTTTTTTTTAACTCTTCACTATCAGCCAAATTGCTTCGTTATGCGATGAGTAGAGTTCACAGTCCAATAAATGTTGGTTTCGCATAAAGCTGCACACACTTGAGTGAAACATTTATTCTCTGTACAGCTGTGAGGTGTCAATGGCTAATCAATATTATCATTCACTTATAGAAAAATACATTTGTTGCACCGTTGTTACTCTACACCCGTATAGAAATATTAAAAACATGGTCAATTGTAGGAAACAAAAAAGATAGTGGGCAAACGTGATTAATCTTTTCTACGGGATTCTGTGCAAAATGCTGAAAAACTCAAATAGATTCTGTTTCATATCCACCAGAACACAGTCTTTGTAGTTCAATGTCCTCCTAGCTCATATTTGGCTTGTTGGGTAAAAATGAAAGTAAGAGCCTCTGGTCGAAGCTTGTCGGCGGCACATGATGCATTGTGTTGCTTTCTTACGAGTGAAAACAAAAAAATGCATCATGAGCGTCACAGCATCCAGAGGCGGCAGCAGCAGCAGAGCTCTTCTGTGAATTACTAAGACACACGATGCCCGTCTGTGTTGACCACAGTGTAAACATCCGCGGGAGACAACATCTCCCGGTAGCTGATCACGTTTAGAATTTACAAGGACGGATCCATTTTCTGAGGATTTAACTAATTGGCTGTAAAAGATGTTAAATCCAGTAAGTGGCACTGCCGTGCAAAAAGACGCTTTTCTGACATCTGTCACCTGCATTTACGCAAACCATGTCAGGAATCCTAAAGGTCCAGTGTTTAGCACAAGTCCCCAAAATCCTCAACGGATGGTCAAGAGCATGTTTCTTGGCGGTGAGTTGACCTTAGTTGGTGCACTCGTGATGACAATCATCCTTGTGATGCGAGGATGCTGTTAGAGGGCTGCAGGTAGAGAAACCATAAAACAGTCATTCTATAGTTCTACACCACAATAACTAATACAGGTGAGTCTCAATAAATTGGTATATGTTCAAACCTCAGAAAGGAAAACTAATATTCCACAGATTCCCTGTATGGGGTTTGCATGTTCTCCCCGGGCCCGCGTGGGTTTTCTCCGGGCATTCCGGTTTCCTCCCACATCCCAAAGACATGCTTGGTAGGCCGATTGAAGACTCCAAATTGTCCCTAGGTGTGCGTGTGAGTGCGAATGGTTGTTTGTCTGTGTGCCCTGCGATTGGCTGGCAACCGGTTCAGGGTGTCCCCTGCCTACTGCCCGATGACGGCTGGGAGAGTCTCCAGCACACCCGCGACCCTCGTGGGGACTACGCGGTTCAGAAAATGGATGGAAAATGAAGATAACTTTGAATATTTATGTAATATTCTAATTTGATTCAGTTCAGCTAGCTAAAGTTTCAATTAGAATATCCCATTGCGTGTTAATTAGTTGTGACACTTATTTTTTTATCGTGATGTATTTAGTTACATTTAAACTTATTTTAAATTGTCCAGAAATGAAGTATTTGAAATGAATTGATGCAATTCAGCGGTGACCTGCAAAAGCTGATGGCATATACACAGTGTGTACTCTGTTTGATCTCAGCCCATTGGAGCCCAGTGTTTGGATGCCGATCTCAACTGGGTAAGTCAGTTCCACGTTTTCCAGGACGCACTGTAAAACATACAGTTCAAATATTTGCTTATATGTTACTGAGATGTTTTTGACACACAGAGTGATGATGTAGCAAAATCCTGACTATGTTAGAACACTAAGACAGTAGCTATAACTTTAATAAAGGTACCTTGGTGCATGCTGAGCTCATCACAGACTTGTAGAATTCCCCATCCACAAACACCTGAAAGTACAAGAATTTGAGAGCTGACTTCTAAGAGACAAATACACCTACACGGCGATACTTTAAAAGGTAATAACTGAAACTGCCCTTGATTAAAAAACAAATGGGGGCCCGCACACACTTCAGTGTAAACTGCATAAGATAAATCTGATTGTCGGAATTAGTAAATATATTGTGCCTACCCTGTAACCATACACAAAGGTGCCATGACTGCAGCCCAGCTCATCCAGAGGAGGCCTTTCCCAGCCAATCAGGAGGCTACTGTGACCCACTTGTTTGATGACCTCCACAGAGCACACCTCTGCTGGGGCGCCTAGCAAGGATGATCACACGTTGCACAGTCAACGACAGCATAAGGCTGAACAAATATAGCCCTCTGCACACTCTATTTTACTTTTGCGTGCATTGTCATATTACCTGGCTTGGGTCTTGAAGGTCTCATCTGCTCTGGATTAACGTGGAATTTATTTGACGATCCCTCGGGAGAGTGTTGAGAAAAACGCGAATCGAATGTAGTGAATTCGCGGCCGTCGCACGCAGGAGGATCAGCACCATTGGGTTTTATTACCCCGCTGAAAACATCAGCTTTGTGGACAGTCGCTTTACTCGGGGCAGTTGTGTCCGAGGCAGTGATTTGGAGATTTGTGTCAGAACACATGAAGACACCGGAGTCAGGAGTTTTAGAGGCCATCAAAGGAGAGGAAGCTGAATGTTCAGCATCAGCCACGTCAGGAGAAAATTGGCTTTTCGGTTTTAAGGACGCTGGTACATTGGAGTCACTGCTTGAGGTCGAGTTGGTTTTGCTTGAGGCAGCAGTGCTAACCGATGACTTGGTAACAGAGCTTGGGGAAGACATAGCTCCTTTAAAATGACGATTTGCCAACAAATGAGGTGCGAATGACACATTAGCAGCACATCTCGTGGTGACCGCATTGAAAAGTTTTGTTGGCTGAGTTTTTGTGACTGCTGAGGTTGTCACTGGTGGAAGGTGCTTGGCCATGCTTGTTGGGGAGCAGAGATGGAGTGGACCACTAGATGAAGCAAGGACACAGAGCCTTTGCGACTTTTTCTGAGAAGACGGGTTTGGGGATGCAGGAGCCGAGAATGACATTCTTCTGGAATGGTCTACTCTTCCTCCGCCCACCACAGGCTTTGAATGAAACAGACATATTAGACATACAGTGACAATATTTGTCAATTCAGTCTGATGAAGACTGGCTTGACCACTTACTTACCTTACAGCTACTCAGCAGAGTCTGTTGAAGCTGCTCTTGGAGGTTGATGATCTTCTCAGGACTGCTCAGCCTCCTGCTCACACCGAAAAAGAGTGGAGGTGTTGAGTCGCACGTGTTAGATGGACCAGGGCATGACTTGGGTCTAATATCCAGTGATCTTTTTTGGTGTCCAGTGGCAGAGGGGGAAAGCTGTGTAGTAAAAAACAAAAGAAAACACATTATAATTTTCTTGGTCAGTAATATTATTTCTCAGAGTGGAGTAACAATAAATAAAATGTCACTGGTTTCTTAATACAAATAGCAAAAATCGGCGAGTAATTGACACCCACCCAAAAGTGTTTAGAATTGTCTATGGATCAAATGCATCAAATGTTATGACTGACGAAACGAAACATTTTTCCTAAGTTGCCAACAAGATGGAGTCAAAGATATATTGTTATACAAAACATGGCTTTCTTACAAAGGTTTGTTCGGCATTCTGCGGTTCAGCTGATGGTGGCACCTGGTGGTCCGCTTGCGTACTTGGCACATGTGAGTTAGCATTTTGCTTCCTTTGCACAATTGGCGTACACAGGACATGGCGACTGCGACCGGGAACGTTTGTCGTCGACTCCTCCAAAGAAGGGTGTTTTGTTCCTTTCTGTTCCCTGCATTCGGTCCGAGTGTGTCCATTTATGTAGTTGTGGAATTTGGAAACAAATCCCGGCGTGAGGCCACATTCTTGCTCCTTTGCAAAGCTTCCAGGTGCGAATGCAGCAGTGTACTCGAGCAGTACCGTATCTCTGAGCAGCTCATCAGCCCGCTGTGTCAACGTGGAATCCACAATGTTGTGCCTGTGCAAGGCTCTCATCATCTGTGCCAATAAGTTGTTTCTCTCTTGACATTTTAGCACCAGGCAGGAAACCTTGGCCTGTCATGATAAATCTGTCAGTCACTATCGCGTAACGACAGACGCATATTCTGTTAAAGCCTCGTACGATTTTCCTCACCTTTAAGGGAACTACTAGATCCACATTGGACTGGCTTCTTGTTTTCTGCAGTGCGTCATACTACAAACAAAAGCAAAAACTGTAACGTGTATGTCGCACACTGGATCGTTTGAGACTAAAGTCATGAGACACATTTGCCCACCTTGGCTTTGACGTCATTGTAACGTGTGCGGAGAGACATGAGAGCGCTGAGGTCATCGTTGTTGTCCCGCTCTTTTTTCAGAGTAATATACTCAGAGTTCAGCTCCTCTAGCGCCACCGTCTATGGGGTCGGCCGCACAACAGCTTTGTCAAATGTACACAAATATGAATCTTCAAAGCAAACACGTGGTCACCTTGGCTTTAAGCTGAGCTGTGAGCATGTTGTATTGGTCTTCAATTTGTGACTTCAGTGACAGAGTGGCAGTCTTTTCCTTGACCAGGACAGAGATTTTGCTTTGCAACTCGTTGACCTGCAACAGACACAACCACAAGTTTCAGCTGACAAAATTTTGTAAATGGAGGAGATGCTTTTCAATAACCAAAAACAATACTGCACTCCAAGCGAGCCTGACAGGTTCACCACACACTGTGAAGGAAATTATCTTATTGAGGATCAGAAATTACCTGCGTGGTAAGGTATCCATTTTTCTCACAGATTGTATCTGTTTGGTTGATGAGATCTGTCAGCCTCTTAACCTCATCACCTGCTAGGGATGCTTGCTTCTCTGCAATTTGCTTCCTGGCTTCCGACTGACTCAACTGCATTTGTAGCGCCGTGTTCTGCCCATATGTAATGTACACAAAAACACGTTAATACTCATATAGAAGTGTGTAAAGGCAAAAAAAAAATTAAACTGACCTCTGCATGTCTTTTGTCCAGTTCTTGCTGTGACTTTTTTAGTTCTTCTCTGACAACTTCAATAACTCTCACCAGCTCACTATATTCCTGTTCATCCATTAAACAACATTTTTGGGGAGAATAAATTACTGTTATCATAGTTAGATGCAAGGCAGCCTTCCCGTGTCATACCTGTATAGTGGTTCCAACATTTTGTTTGTTTTCTATTTCAGTCTCCATCTTGTTGTATTGCGTCTGACTGTGAGGATCAGTTTGTTGGCCACTCATTTGTTCTCTTCGAGACTGAAGTAATTTCATTATCTGCGCTTCCTCTTCTTTCAAACATCGGACTGAATGTTCAGTTTTTACTTTTTCGTTCTTCAAACTGCTAATTGACTTTAGCAGACTGTCATAGTCCCCTTGTAAATGTTGGCGAGGTTGATTCTTATCTGTTGACTCTTGAAGAGAATCTCTTACTGTCTGACTTAATTGGTCCTTCTCTCGCCCCAAATCTTGCACTGTCTGTGCAATTTGTTTGACCTCGTCTTTTCCACCTGACAGCGACTCGAACAGTTTTTCTTTTTCTCTTTCAAGGACCAAACAAGACTCGGCGAGCTTTGCTTTCTTTTCCTCCAAATCTCTCACAGACTTTGAAAGACGAACTTGCACATCCTTCAGCCCGCTGAGCACTCTGATTATTTGGTCTCGCTCCTGCTTAAGACCATCCAGAGAGCGAGCGATCCCGTCCTTCTCCCCTTTGAGTGCCCATATTGTCCGAGTTAAGTGCTGTTTCTCCTGAGTCTGTGTTTGGACTGACAGAGAGACTTCCCCATGTTCTTTTCTAAGAGTTACCACACAGCCATGTAGCTGCTCTTGCTCAGCTTTTAGGCTCTGGATGGACTTGTTGAGCTGCTTCACTTGATCACTAAGTGACTTCACCAGGAGATGACTTTGTGCTCCGTCTTGCTCTATTGCCACTCTCTCTTCTGGGTGGTTTTCTGGAAACCTTCCCACGTGGTTTTGTTTACAACATTCCACACGCTCTTCTAACTTTTGCTGCAGCTCCATGATTGTATTGAGATCATCCTCCGTCTTTCTGGTGAGTTCATTGATAAGACAGCCGTGTTCTTGCTTCTCCTGCTCCAGCTTGGTTTTGTCTTCCTGCTGACGCAAAATACTTGCCCTCAGTTGAGATTGCTCTCTCTCCATTTCATCCTGATTGAGCTCAATGTGAGCAAGCAGCTCCTCAATGCGGAGAGCCAAGGCTCGGTTCTCCTGATTGAGGGCGTGGAGAAGGCTGTTGTGGTTGGTGACATCATCTTGACCAGGAGATTGGCAAGCTTCAGCCTCAGTACTGGTTAAAGTTGCGCCAAACTGAACACAAAAAAATCCGCTCGGAGTTACTTATGTCAGTTCATTTGATCAATCCATGGAATATATCACACCATAATACCTTTTGCTTCTCCTCTCTTTGGTTTCTGAGTTGTAGTTTCAGTTGTGCATTCTCCTGAGCCATTACCCGCAGCTGCTGCTTTGATTGCTGAAGGGCGACCTCCAGGTGTTCACATTGCTCTCTGAGACCCTCAAGGTCCTCACCTAAACCTAAGCTCCTGTATGCCTCCCGCAAGGCTTCAGATTCATCGCTGTGGGTGTCCTCCACATTGAAGCCCCCAGGAGAGCCCCACTCTCCAATGGTCTCTGAAGCCAATTTGAGGGTTTGGAGGCTCGGGTGAGGAAAAATGCTTGGAGTGTGGTTTTCAGCTGTATACATAGGCCCATGTTTGGCAGTAATCGCAGGAGCGTTGGTGGCACTTTTGGAGGTCGCTGCTGCAGCCTGGTGGTGGGTAACTGAAACTGCATCATGCAAGCACAATACCTTGGAGGACAAAAAGAGCACAGAATTAGTGGAGCAATGTTTGCTTTAATATGACCACATGAAAATCTTTGATCTAAATAAAATTTAAAAAAATAAAAACGTTTGTTCTAAATAACCATCCTTCCTATAGTGTTTGTCTTCTTTAGGGTTGCCATTGAACTGGAGCCTATTGACTTCGGGCGAGGTGGCAAACCCCTGCACTGGGCGCCACTCAATCACGGTACACAGTAGACTAACAACTCTTCATACTCAGTTCCGGAATATATCTCAATGTGCTTGCTCCACTATTACATAGTGGTTGGACAGGACCGCTATCAAGTTACTCCAACTCTCCTCTTTTAGGCTTAACACATTTTTTTTCACCAGTCATCCCTAACTGCAGCCAAAGGCAAACAAAAATAGCACAATCACCAAATATCACAAGAATTATACTAATAGTACATAACAAAAACATGCATTTTTGCGAAGACTCAAAATTGCCCTTAGCTGTCAACATAAATGTTTGTTTGACTATGTTGTACAGCGTGAGTGTGAATGCTTGGTTGCTTATACAGTGTCTGCCCTGATTGGCTGGTGACCAGTCACGGTGTACCGCGACTCTCAAAGGACAGATGTAACATGGCAATTACGTATTTACTGTCCATAACAACATTCAACCCCCATGTAATGAAAAAGAAAATCGTACCCAAAAAAAAAAAAAAAAACCCCACCTTTTCAGAGCTTCCCTCGGCGCAATGTACAATTGTACTAGCGTCAGAGGTATCAGAGCAAACATCAGCAGAGATTGCAGATGACTGGCTGGGAGTTTGTTGAGCGGAGTCCTTCAGGTCATGTTTGAGTCTGTGGTTTTCCACTCTGAGGTCTTCCACCTCCTTAGTCAGGACACTTTCAGACAAATTCAGCTGTTGTAGCTCGACCTTCATCTCCTCCACCTTGCAGCACAGGAAAAGGCTGTTCTCCTCTGCCTCCTGGAGCTGCTCTACCAGCCTCCTATGTTCTGTCATGCCACTTTCCTCTCTCTCCAGCAGCACCCTGAGATCCTCCTGCAGGGTCACGATGAAACTTTGCAACCTGACCCCATTTGAGGTCTGTTTGTTGTCTGTACTCCTTTTAGTTTCAGTAGTTCCCTCGTCCTCTCCCTGCCTTCCATCTTGTTCTCCTCCATTGTTTGAATGCCATTGCCTCCTTCTGCATTCATTTTTCTCTTCTTCTCCTTCACACTCTTCTCTAGCACCTGGCTCCTGCCAGTGACTTTCGGTCTTGGGCACAATTCGGACCGCACTCAATGCTGTGACATCAGTGGCCGCACTCACAGTCATGTCCAGTAGCTGCTTCTCTAAAGTGTAAATGCGCCTCTGCAGGCTTTCCTCTCTGTCCCTTGCCAGGTTAAGCTTGTGGTGGAGTTGGTGTTTCAAGTTATCAAAGTAGTGGGACTGTCGACCCATCTCATCCTCTTTGGCCTTCAGCTGCCTCTGACAACGCTGCAGTCGCTCTCGCCATACACGTTCCACTTCGTCACAACAAGTCTGGACGGAATATCTTACGTTAGAGATTGTTGTATTTTATCTGCCACATTCTAAAACTACCAGTAAAAATAGAAGAAAATGACACACAAGCAGAGCTCAGACTCACCATGGTCCTAAGCTCTTAGCTCAGCGTGAAGTGTTTCTGATCAAGCCTCTGAGAGTATTACATGCTGGGGTGGGTTAGAGTCACAGCCAGGCGATTCTAGCTGAAGGCTCCTCCCTGTACTCTTTTACTCTCTGATCTAACCATCACAAAGGCACAGAAAAGGTCAGTGGGTCTATCATCTAACTCCCCAGCCTTTCCCTTTGGTACTTAGCAAAAAGGAGCAAATTGGTTGCGAGACTGTGAATTAAACCGACACATTAGTTCCTCGGGAGATGTAAATGGCAGAGTGCCAACATTCAAATACGAAGAGACAGCGTGTGTACGCGTGTGTGTGCACGTGCGTGTGCCACGTCACCAGATCCCCTCTCACCTGTTACTCAGGTTGCCTTCTGACTGGATGGTTGAACTTGGGAGCTTCCTCAGAGACTTTGCCACACGCTTAATAACGTCAATGTGCTAGTTGCGTCCAGCTGTATCCATGGTAACAGGACTCTCTTCACTTCTGTACCAAGAGCTCGCAGGTTCACGTGACAGTCCTTTGGTTTGCTGGTGTTCCTTTAGTATCTTTTTCCCCTGTAAAAGAAGGGATAATAGTATGTATGCCATGTAGACAACATAAAATAAATTCTCTTTACTAAATGTAGACAGTTGTGCATCTTTGGATATTGATTACACTCATCCATTATTAATATTGTTAACAGCTTGCTAGCAAGTTGGACAGGACCGCTATCAAGTTACTCCAACTCTCCTCTTTTAGGCTTAACACATTTTTTTTCACCAGTCATCCCTAACTGCAGCTAAAGGCAAACAAAAATAGCACAATCACCAAATATCACAAGAATTATACTCAATGTAAAGAAACTGTATTAACCTTGTTTGCCTCGCTGTACTGTTTCCTCTTCTCCATGTGGATTCGAGCCAGTAAATTTATTGGAGCGGATTTGTAAACGTGTGTTGCCCTGCTGTTTCCTTAGCAACATCACTGAAGTGAGACTTTGCCAGAATCCTTAACTTGCTGCCCCCTCCGTCACTGCACTTTAATCTTCTCCTCCCGTTGTTCTTAACCCCTCTGGAAGGAATTCTGATCCATAGTGTTTCTCCATAAATCCAAGTTGTGTGTGTCAGACAGCAGCGTTAATGTTTTTGTTTCAGGTCCAAATATCAGCATAGCAGTCATTTTGTAGTCATTCATAAATAAATGTTGTGAATAAATAGTTCTTCATGTCTTTGCAGGTAATTTCTTCTGTAAAAAGTGCATTTATCAAAAAGGCCATTGGGTAAACATGAGCTGTACTACAAATGCATAAAAAACAATTGTGTCATATTGTCCTTTCTTGCTTCTGCAACAGCTTAACACCTAAAAATGAAAACAAAAAGATGATTTAAATAACAGGCAATGGGTGAAAAATAAAATGACATTTAATATGTATACCTGATGTGGTTCCACTATCATGTTCATTAAGGCCAAAGAATAAAGGCTAAAGAGAAGAACAAAAAGAGGAACAAAAACTAAAAGAACAAAAGGAGAGCACATTAACGTGTCAGGAAAGAGAGAGAAGAAAAGCAGTTGTCAGGAACAAATGTTGAATAGATGGTACTTTTGGAGGAGATACAGTTTGCCTCACTATGACATAAGAAATACCTTTTCTTCTATTTCCTTTATTTGCCTCTTTTGCAAGTCGATCCTGTCCTCCAGTTCTCTAATTCTCTGCATGGCAAAAATACATGTATAGTTAGACAGTCAACATTTTAGCACTGACCACAACAACCACTGACGTTTTTCCAGAGTGAGTTCACAATATGGAATTATGAAAAAACTATTTATTAGGAAAAATTGTGTGTAGTCTTATGTAAAAAAATAATATAACCCACACTGGTCTGTGAAATAATGTAAAACAGACAAAGTCCAGTATGTATAATATTAATATACAGGAATCGGACAGCCATGGAAGTTACCTTTAACCTTATATGACTCATTAGACATGAAGATTAATATTTAGCATGTTTTGTTAAAAAAATTTCAGGGGCTGGCTTACAAAGTTTAGGTAAAAGTTGCTTTTCTTATTGTGAATACCTCTTCCATTCAGGCTACTCTCCTTTTACTAAGGTTTTACCTGCTGACTGTGGACTTATTAAATGTTAGTCAAAATGCATCAGATTAATTATGAGAAGGTAATTATTAATGTGTTTTGTGGTTGGAGGGTGATTGCTGTTAGTGATTCAAATGAAGTCTAAGGTGCTGTGGTGTTTGATGAGCAACAGAGTAAAAGTACTGTGTGAGTTGTCGAGTGGACAGATGCTGAAGGAGGCGGACGACACTGTAAGGGGAGGGGGGGGATCATCACAATGGAACAAACACACTCACACCCACGGACGCAGTCATTCTGTGACACCGTTTCACTGTGGACACATTTACAGGTCGCGTACGCACAGGGATACTGCATCTTTTCATAGCACCAGACGTTTGGTGGTCTGAGAGGTCACATGGTTCAGATTGAGAGAGGGCCGTAACCTCACTGGAGTTTGTTTTCAGCCTTACCTGTTGGGCCTGCTGTAGGAGCTCCATACGCTCCTGTAAGATCTGACTGTCATACTGCCGGCTCTGCCGGAGAATGTGACGCCGCAGCTTGTCCACAGCAAGCCTCAGCTCCTCCCTCTGCCTGTCTGTCAGCGACTCGGCCACCGCCTGGCATGACGGCTGCTCCTGCTGCAGAGCGCTATACAGCGTAGCCTCCAACTCCTCGATCCTCTGCACAGCCAGCCACACGCAAACACACGTGCACGCAAACATATCGGCATGCACATGCAGATGAAAAAACCCACAAAGGCATGCGAAAGAAATCAACATGAGGCACACAAACACACCAATGTGATCATGACAGATATGGCTAAGTTTTCCATAACTTGTAATGCTTGATGTACAGTAACTGTAATGAATAACAACAAAATACATTCTATATCTAATTAATGTTTGCTGTTGAACAGTGTTATTGATTTTCAATGTGTACAACCTCACAGTCACACTCATATTTGGATGACTTATGTCAAAAGTGTTAAAGGGTAAACAATTGTTTACCTTAGATAAGAAACTTAAGCTGATTCTGTGCTATTGCAATCATTTTGAATTCAGTGGTAAAAGATGCAGTATCCCAACACATTGTGATAAATTTAACCTTCATGGAAAGCGTTGCATTCAAATGTCTCATGCTGAAATGAAAATGGTGCACCCCTGGATTCCTGAATGAATTACTACTACCTTAAAACAGGGAAAATGTTAAATATTAATGTCAACTATCTGCTATGTTTAATCTAAATGCAAGATATGCTGCAGGTAAATATCTGATCTGGTTCCGTACCATGTAGGCTTGGTCCAAGGCCTGCTTTCTGTAGTCCAACTCCTCCTCAAGGAAACCCTTCTGCTTGCTAAACAGCTCCTGTGGTAGAATGCCACTGAATGACTGATTGTTTGATTGAGCCATTTACACAATATGTTGCAAAAAAAAAAAAAAAAAACGACAAATGTAAATTAATTTCATATATGTGTAAAGTATAAATTAGGTATAATTTATTCAACCATCTGTCCTAAAGATCATTCAGCATTATATTTGCCCTCATAAATTAAGTATTGCAACATTCTTAAGTCTTCCAAATAAACGTTTAATAATTAAAAGAACCATTCTACAGACTATCCAGTAAAATCAATGGGACCATTTTTCACCTTGTCGTTTTCCAAGTCAATCATTTTCTGCGTGAGAGCTGCCTCTGTGTTGTCAACCTGTTTTAACCACTGGAAAGCAAGGAAGTGTGAGGGAAAATAGTTTCTTGGGTGCTGATGAATGCATTTTAATTGTATGAAAACAGTATAGAATAACTGTACATACAGTACGCTTAATTGTCAGCTTTTCTTGTTCTCACCTTTTCACACAGAGATATAACTGTGCCAGCTTGGATCACTGCAACCTGCTCCTCATTTCGGAGGTTCTGTAAAGGCAAATAATAAGGATGACTCATTCATAAAAGGTCAAGCCCCGGAGCACACTTCAATCAACAGTATGCTCACACACCCCGTTATCTCCAAGGATATCCAGTTTCTTCATTAGTTCGGGAATGACTACATCCTAAGCAAATTAAAACCAGACGTTACATTTAGAGTGCGTTAGTGGGTCTTAATAGATGTTTAAGTGGGTATGGCTGACCTTGACTCCCTCCTGGCGGCAATAGACCTGCAGGGAACTGCTACTGTTCTCAGGGAATGCAGACATATGAAGATTGAGGGCCGGAGACCTTCGCTCTCTTTCCTACAGATGTACATTCAAGGTCAACACTTGCATAATAAAATTGCATTATTGACATCATATTTTTGTTTGTGACGCTGTGGAAAAAAAAAAATCATGAACCGTTTGTGACTATAGTATGTCGACTGTATGACGGGTTTACTTACAATACTGAAACATGATCTAGAGAGGCCAAAATGAGGGAGGTGGGACCAAATAAAAATAAAAATAAAACCAAGTGTATAAACGCATGCTGAAACTCAAAACTGACAATGACATCTGGCTCTCTGCCTTCAGTGAAAAATACCTGGAACATAAACAGTTGCACACTCAACAAATGAATGTTGGTACAAGCAATATTACTCCCAATGAAATATACCAACCATCTGAGATTATTGATATAATCCATTGACCTCTGCTTCAAGGAACATATGTTAGGAAAATGTAAGATACACATGCACAAACGAGAGGAAAAAGTGAACAAAGATGGTGTTTGGATGGTGACACTTACAAAAATTTATTCAAGTAAAATTATAGTCAGTCTATAACAATAATTTATCAAACATTCCGGATGCACAAAACCGACATGCAAAACAAGGAGACATGGGTGCATACTTGGACAAAACATGGCTTTCAAAGTGTGGAGTATTTCCTGTGGTACATCAATCAATCTGGTGAGTCACTGTATGCAAGCATGTAAATATCTGGAGCTGAGATTGTTGTTGTCGCCTCCTGGTGACAGTTTGACGATGGTGCACTCTCTTACTTCCAGTTCCAGCACCCGAAATTCCAGCAGCTCGTTTTGGTCTCGAGCATCCTGAACCTCGGCCTGCAGCCGCGACTCCGCCTGCTGCATTGCACACATCTGCACACAAGAGTAGGTCATTAGTATAGCCTGCTAAGTGTTTTTGTCATGTTTTCAATGTACAAGTCGAGATTTCATTCATTCTTGACTGTTTAGTTGAAGCACAGGTACAGTGATGTTCCAACAAAAAAAATGCAACAGTAGTACAGCACGATACCTTATTTTCATAAACTTCTACCACATTGACAGAAAGGTATCAGTTTGTAATAGTCTAGAAGAGTATTGCATAAGCCTAATACTAAAAAATCCAGATGACTATGGGACCGATAATTATCGGCCCAATGCTTGGGAATAATGACGTCATTAATATCTGTCCGATATCAGCAAATACACCAATGTTGGTCTCGCTACTGTCCTGTTAAGGGTTCCAAGTCTCTGCTGAATGATGTAAGACACAGGTGTCAAACTCAAGGCCCGCCCGGGTCCAGATACGGCCAGCCACATCATTTTATGTGGCCGGCGAAGACAAATTGTGCATCAAATTCATGTGTCATTACTAGAATTGCAAATTGTCTTCACTTTTAATAATATCTTTTTTTTGTAATATTTGACCAGTTTTTACTCGTCTGATTTGAAAACAAGTTATGTGTCAGTTTGGTTTGTAGCTTTTACTGTATATAATATGAGATGCTCATACATTTATTTGGGTTGACCGTCATAATGGCCCTCCAAAAGAAGCTATAACAACAATGCGGCCTGCGAAAAAAATTTGTTTGACACCCCTGATGTAAGAGGTTCAATCCCAATGCTTCAATGCAACAATAAACAAAGGCACCGGTACAAAGTGAGGTTTTATCACCAGCGTATGATGTCCTATATGCACAGACACCACCCAATGTACAAAAAAATTGATTGATGGACAGATGGAATTGAGCAACACATTGTCGCATTGTACTACACGATCCAATTCTACATTATAATCAAGATGCTGTTGAAATACTTTGCAAAGAGACAAAGCTTTGTGAATGCTTAATTACTGATATAATGTAGCACTTGAACTAGAGCAAACGCATTTCATCAATTACTACATTATGATGCGCTAAATACTGTGGCTGGTAAGTGTAAATACCACAGCAGCTTTTAAACTACCTTTTCGTGAAGTTCCTGGTTCGTCCTGAGCAAGTGCTGCTTCTCTCCCACCCACTTT
Source organism: Syngnathus floridae (assembly GCF_059516105.1). Classification (NCBI taxonomy): domain Eukaryota; kingdom Metazoa; phylum Chordata; class Actinopteri; order Syngnathiformes; family Syngnathidae; genus Syngnathus; species Syngnathus floridae. The sequence continues at coordinate 17,547,180 of NC_142413.1, read as the reverse complement.
GAATCCTGCCACAGCAACCAGACAACATGAGAAATAAATGGCACTCACAGGCAGAGTAAGCAGAGAAATTGGGCCAAGTAAGATTATGTAGAGGAATCAGAAAAAGCTCCCAGATAGTGGCTGGTGCTTCCGATTCCTAATGACCCATGCAAAGGCAACATAGACAGAAAGACAAAAGAACAGAGAGGCAGTAGCAAACGTTTATTGATCCAGAGAAAGGAAGACTTCTCATGTAATGAGGGAAAGCATGCCGATAAAGCCACACTTGTAAAGATATTTACAGTGACAGAAGGCAATCGGAGGAGAAATACAGCAGAGCATCAAACCACAACACAGAGCTGGCTCATCCACACATGCAGCAACACAAAACAGATTACAAAGAAGAGATGACTTTTACTAATAGTGCATAATGACACCCCCCCCCCAAAAAAAAATCCTGTGATAATGTTCTTTGAGAATTTCATTCAAAATGAAAGGTCCACACTAAAATCAGCAACATTACAACCAAAACTTTACATGCTTTTGGTTTTGAAATAACATATAAAAGCCGTCTTACTTTTTGCAAGTACTAAAATGTCTAAAAGCAATGTCTAGTCTTTCGATTAAGACAAAAATATAATTCAACTCAAAATTATAACCAATAATTTTCCAGGGTGCAACACTGACAGAAAAGAGAACCCACAACTGGAAGGCTAGCAGACAGCATGCAGGTGCCAAGTTGTGATACAACGCATGCACAAAAGTGACATCAGAGGAACATGCGGCAAACCTGGTCGGCATAGCGCCAGCCCAGGAGAACGGCGGCCAGACAAACATGCAGGAGGGCCAGTGAGAAAAGAACCCAAGAGCTGCGCTCGCCCTTTCTTGTCTTTTTTACCTGCCCCCGCTCCACCAGGACCTTCTCTAGGTCCACGATCTTGGCCTGGCATCCGCTGAGCTCTGCCTGCAGCTGCTCACGCGTCTAAGAGTTGAAGATCCAATTAGAACAGGATACAAAGGTATGAGCTCAAAATACATCTTCTGATTATTTTGGGGTGTTGAGTACATGAGTGACCCTCAAAGAGCTGTCTCTTGTGGTGTGGGGGAAAAACACTGAATTAAATGTTACAGTGGCCTAGACATTTTTTAATCTCGTGCAGTACATTTGTTAAGGATATGTTAGTTGTATTTAACTTTGCCTAACTCTGTGTCTAAACGTTTACTTAACTTACAATACTTGTAATACATTTTACTTAAGCACAGATTTTGATTTTCAAACATCCACATTCCAAACATTTAAGATACTGAAGAGATAATTGACATTACACACCCTGGCTTCCCTCTCAGCATCGAGAGAACCTCCAGTCTGCTCTTGAAGGAGTGCATAGGCCCGCTGGAGAGCCTGGTATTCTCTGGTGAGCTGACGAAAGCGAAGCTCCGACTCCTCACGAGAGACGCTCTGTGAAATAAGAGCATTTACTTCAGCGTAATTGACAAAGATAATCTCCCCTCAGTTCACCATTACCAAAAGCTCTCTGGAGTAGCCCCATTTCTTGCAATACCAAGAAATTTAGCAAATTCATTACCTCCTCTAATTCCTCCTCTGGAGTGGCAGGCGTACGGTCAGTGAGGTCCGTGTTAAAGGAGGTCAGAGAGGAAGTTTCAGACTCAACGGATTCCTCATCAAATCCAAAATATGTCTCCACAACATGCCTCTATGGGAGGAAAATGGAAGAAAAAGATCAAATACATTAAAATGTTACCACAAATGCCCTTCTATTTTTGCTGACCTTTCAAAAAATTATCAAAACCAGGCTGTGTCACTGTGTCTGTGGATTTTTTAGTTTGTTCTGTCAAGCTCATAGAGTGAGACCTTACCATCGTGTTTATAAGTCATCTCCTGGCAACCGGAGAAATAAAGGCAGACCAGTGCGCAAAGACAAATAAAGGCGGAGAAGTAGAGGATGAGAAGAAAGTACTCCGTCATGTTGCCATTGGATCAAAAACTCCCAAACAGACTGCACAAAACGTTACTAGAGATTGCGTCAAAATATGTCTCTTCCAAGAAAGTCAAAGAGCCAAGTCACAGCACCCAATACCATATAAACATTGCCAAGGCAGCAATTATTTCCAGGTGGGAGTTTGGGACAGCCTATGCGTCAACTAACTCCTCCTCCTAGCAACATCCCTGATGCATTAGCATCAACATGTCGGGTGCGATCACAACAATTACTTCATCCAGTCAAGCATCTTCATCTCCTCAACCATGCACACCCGTTAACACTCCTTTATTCATCCAGTCTGTATTAACACTAAAGACAACAACAAATATGACAAAAAAGACTTTCAGTGTATATAATTTTCCTCTGACTCTTTAAACATGACACGCTTGCATTGTCAGCATGTCTCTTGAGCCCAATTAAGCAAACACAGACGCACACAGCAGTACTCGGGTGTAGGCACAGATGAGGTGACTTGATCGACAGCCTGTACTTACTTTGGTTAGTTTGAGAGGTTTTCGCCTCGTCTTTTTGCCCATCACCAAACGCTCACGTTCCTAAAGGCAAACATGTAGTTGAACATACGAGTTCATTTTCAAGCCATGTCGTTTGCACTTGTACAGTCAGAGCTCGCCAAATAAATCTAAAAATCTGTTGATTTGTTACTTTAAATCAGAAAAACATATTTGGTTTGGTTTGATAACAGGTTATTCATTTATGTAAAAAAGAAAAAAAGTTGACCTGCGTGAGTTCATCAATGATACTGCGTTGTTCTGCAATCTGGAGCTTGAGAAACTCTACTTCCTGCTCCTCGTGGGCGTGGCTTAAGTCTGTCAGGGAACTGGGACGCTTTAGTTGGTTTTGATGGGTCTGGTGCTGCAATGGAGGACGGGAAGCTTTTTCTTTCTAAGAGAGGCAAACGGAAGAAAAATGAAAGCTCACCAAATAGTTCATGTTTTTCCTAAAATGCCCACTAGAGGCCATCTATGTGCCCTAAATGTACCACAAAAAAACTTACAATTGCCTGTTAAGGGCAAAAAAAAAATAACGATCCATTCAGTTGCATAAACATCCAATTCATCTTTTCTAATGAGGGGAAAAAAGGCAAATTTGATTCTAACCATCTCAGCGTTCTCTCGACTCAAATTTTTCAGTTTCTCCTCCATTCGCTGCAATGTTTGCAGGACATCATCATTCTTCTTGGACAGACGTTTGTTCTTTTCAAACATGGGCTTCATCTGGCTCTCTGCCTCTCGAACTCTTTTCAGCTGGCAAGTGAACAGAAACGAAACACACACTCATTGTGGTTCTCTCGATGACATGCGTGTTCCGAAATGCATAGCACAAAATAAAATGTTGAAAATGGTACTTCATTCCTAATTGTCTGCCGTTTGTCTTTTTTTTTTTGCTCTCACTGTGTCTGTATGAGTATTAAGAATGGCTCTATGTGAATGAGTAGTCCTCACAAGTTCATTCCTCTCATCAGCCAGCAGTGCATTCCTGTCCTCCAGCTTCCTGATGATGGAGTGGAGCTCTGCTATCTTCAGCTGGAACCTCCTAGTGTCACGCTCCTCTGTCTCCTGGGAAGCAGGGGGGAGAGGGGAGGAGGAGGAGTACAAAAACTGAACAAGGGGAAAACATGCATGCATGCAGGCAGGCAGGTGAAGGTTCACGGGAAGGAGGACGTGACCAAATAGAAGATGAGAGCTGTCACCAAGACTTAGTCTTTGTATAGTTGTGGTACTATAAATGTCGCACAGATGCATCCCTTTCAAATACTGCCTAAAGGACATGTGAATTTACTTGCTACCTGGTTGTTGAGGAGGTCTGAGTTGTCCCCAAGGCCAGGCACCACCTCTCTCTTGGGGCTGCCATGGTTGTGTCTTTCAGCCTCCCGTACATGAACCAGTTGCTCATCCAGGGCTTCCTTCTGGAGCTGGAGCTTCTGGGCATAGCCGGCCTGCATCCCCAGCTCTCTCTCCAAGGCACATGCCACACGGTCCTTGGCCTTGAGCTCATCCATCTATGGGAGAAGATGGGAAGGAAAAGTGTAATGATTTATATTCACCAGTCAGAATGATAAGCTTCAATAAAATCAGAATTTTTAATTTGTTAAAAAAGAACATTAAGGCTCAACAACTTCAACCATTCTTTTTCCACACATTTTCTATACCAAAAACTATATTATTATGTTAATGAGACACAGCAGCTTTTGTGACTGAATATAACCACACAGTCCACACAGTGATGCAAAATCAAAAGCACGGCAGACAGCAATACTTGGCCTCTAACCTTCATCAGTGAGATAAGCCCTGAACTGAATCAGAAGCAGGAAAACAGATGTTGGTTGGTAAAGAGCGCATCAACTGGTGATGTTCCAACAAAAATTAAACTAACATGTTGCATTTGTCGAGCGATTGCAGTTTTATTATTTTTTCCAGCCAACTGGCCTTACCAGTCGTCGGATGTCTTTCTCACAGTCACGTTTGATGCGGTGCACTTCATCCTGGTGCTGCTGGTAAGCTGTCCTCAGATCAGTTGCTTTGGCTTTATCAGCTTGCAATGCAGTGGCCAGGGCCTCGTCAGCCTGCTTCTTGGCTGCCTTTAATTCCTGAATCTAAAAGGGAGGTCAAGGGTCACAAATTTGTAAAGAGCAGGTCAATTTGACTGATGTTTTGTCATGATAAATGCATAGTTTCTCTGGGAAGGCGACCTGTGAAACAATAGCTTGGCAACAGGCTTTTCCATGCAGCATCCTGTTTTTATTGCACGCATAGAAAGCCACATTCCTCATCAACAAAGCTGAGCACTTGTAGCCATGTATACGTGCTGAAATGTACCTCTTGTTGTAGCTTTAGCCTCTCTCCATCAAAGGCTCTCCTGGCCTCTTCTCGGGCCTCGCCGAGAAGAGCATTTTTGAGCTTGTCGGCGGCTCCGTCTCTCAGGGCGTGCACAAGTCCCTGGAGCCTCTGTACTTCATTGTCACGGATCTTAATAGTCCTAGCCAGCTCCGCTTCATGCTGCCGTGCCAGAGCTTCGCGTGCGGCTGCGGTCTCGCGGAGCTTCTCCTCATGGAGTTTGGCGCGCAGGTCAGTGAGCGCCACAGCATGCTTGTGCTGCTCCAGCTCCCGAGCCTGACGCTGCTCCTGGAGCCGCTCACGCAGCTTACACACCTGAAGAACAAACGCAGTCTGTCAGCCATTATTCTAGATGCACCACAACATTAGTACACAATACAGACCCAGCAAAAGCTATTTGCATTTCCATATTTATCACACTTGAATCTTTCAGATCATAACACCAATTTGAATATGTCACAAAGACAACCTAAGTTAATATGAAATGCAGTTTCTTAAAGATTATTCTGTTATTAACTTTTCTGACCCTACACAAAAGAGTAATTGCCCCCGGAACCTAATAAGTGGTTGTGCCACCCTTGGCAGCAATAACTGATTTGAAGCTTTTGCAATAACTACTCGTGTCATGTCTTTCGCATTGCTGTGGAGGAATTTTGGCTGGATCTTTGCAGAAGTATTTTAAATTGCAACATATAGGTGTTTTTTCAAGTATAAACTGTGCCTAAGTCAAACCACAACATCTCAATTGGATCTGACTTGGCAACTCCAAAATATTAATTTTGGCTTAAAAAAAACATTCAAAGGTGAATTTGCCGTTATGTTATTTTTTTAGCAAGATTATGAAAAAAGTACAAGGCCATTATTCACTAAATTTGTGAAGATACGGCCACTGTACTAGTTTAGATTCTGTGAGAATCAGTATAAAAGTGGAATATATTATAATTGCCCTTTGAGCCATTATAATTTTCTTCCACGTCAGAAATAAAATAGTAGTCAATTCACTTTTTAATAATTCCATCTCACCGTTGACAGCATTTAGTATAAAGTTATCCCTTTTTTGCGACTTTACAAATCCTTGTAATGACGAACCCATTAAATGTTGGTGAGTATTCTTAAAAAAAAAACTCACCAATACGTTTTCATATTGCAAAGCAAAGGCAAGATTTGAGACAGTGTGGCTATAAAATGGGGTGCAAAAGAATACCATTATTGCACAATTACAATAACTCAAACAGTCAATAATGACTTAAGCTTCTGATTTTATGAGCAGTAATGAGGAGAAGAAATTATGTTATTATATAGTTGCCAGTCAATGATATTTATTCCAAAACCTTTCAATATTCATCCCTGTGCTTCCGTACCTTGCCACGCTCCTGCTGCAGCTCAATCTGGATGTCCATCATTTTGCTCCTAAGCTCCTCGTTGGTGGCCTGAACCGGGTCAGCCATCCCCTATAATTTCTCAAATGTTCTTAAGGGGCGGGGCCACGAGGGGTGTGGCGGACGACATAGTACTTCCAACCAATCGGGGAAGACATGGAGAGGCAGGCGTGCTGTACTAGCGGAAGAGAATCAGGTGCTGCTGCTGCTGCTGCTGACAACGACGATGATGATGATAATCTTTACAGCGACTCTACATCATTGCAGGGGGATGCAGAGAAGGAGAGTCTATTGAAGAGCAAACAAAACACAAAAAAGACAAGCATTATAATATTATCAGTAGGTTAACCTACTCATATGCACTAAAGTGAGAAGTTGGTAAAACGTAAATCCAAAAGCATTTAAATTCACTAAAAGGATGTACTGATACTCAAACAGTACCTGGTGTACATTTCAAAAAGGCTTTTGCAGAGGAGCAGTTTATTTGTACCATTTCTATTTAGGTGACCTACTTTACTTGGTTCTTTATCTTCTATCATGGGTGGACGTAATATTCCCTATTTGTTTCCTCCCCACAAACACATCTGCCTACCAGTGCAGCGGAAAAAGTCCCCAAACATTAAGATTTAGATACTTGAAGTACTAGTAAGCTACCCCACAAGGCCCTTTCATGGACTATAGGCATTACAACTGATTAAGAAGTGAGCTGAGCTGTACTGTGAAATTTGTAGTTGCTGCACCTTTAACCATGCATGGATATTGTTTTTTTGATTTCCTTATGCTTAGTTAATTACAATGTGATTTGTTGGTTTGTTCATTTCCAACTGAAAAGAATGAATTTTTGTTCATCTACTGTATCTATGCCCGTGACCTATAGTGTCAAGCTACTTCCACTCAATGGCAGAAAAAAGAGTTAACCTCGTCTTTCCCACCTGTTGGCCTATTCATGCAACTTAACACTTTAGTGTTCCACAAAACAGGCCAAAGTTTTACAGTAATGAGTACTGCGTGAGATTGTTCTAATGTAAAATGTTAACTTTGACTCAAATGTTGAGAAATAATTCATCTGGAGTAAAAGTCATATAAATAATTGATAAAGCAAATCACCAAGTAGGGCAGTCTAAGAAGGTGTTGAAAAGTCAGAGGCAATTCCAAGTTGATTGCAGGATGTTAATGAGAACAGTCGACTTGCCAAGCTGAATGTGGACTTCTCTAATACCTTCCTTGCAAAAAAATCTAAGCTAAGTGAGCATTTACAACCACATGCGGCGCCATCTTTAAGCTATGTTGGCATTACCAAACATGAGCACAACACAAACAGATGGCTGCAACAGTTGCCGCAGAAACCCTTGCTCCTTCAAAGTCCTTTGCTCTCACAGCAGGGGGTGACTTGCCGAAACAGTTTCGGATTGGATGTGAAACTCTTAAACAAACAGAACACGGGGCGCACATCTAAGGACCAATCATCCAAGGGCTGTTATCTCGTCAAATCTCTGAGCTGAGGTTGACTGAGAGGCAAAAATGTGCTGATGCTAGAGGGCGAGAAAGTCTACTCACGCTGTATGCACGGTCAAACCTTGGCGAGCAATACGAGATGGAAGCAAGACAGACAAAGGTTACGCCTTAAATCAATAATAGAGAGACGTGGAAAAAGCCTGCAGAGAAACAAACCTTCGAGCATCTCCGGCGACCCCCACACGCTGCCATGGCAAATAGAGGCAAGCAGAGACAACCGGGGATCTCACGCTTGTTCACAGAGATGTGGAGCGTTCGTTCATTCAGTCACACAGCGGGCAACGACACAAGTGCACATTCTTTGAATCTTTACAGCGAATTATCGGTGCGCGACACACATTCACTCCAGCACCAGAAGCGGCTCTGTGCACTAATCCTCATTAAAAGTACTTACAGTGATTCGTTAGATGTGACTTACAAGCATGTGCAGAGGAAACTGCTAATAACTGCAAAGAGGGGGTACGCTAGTTGAAATGACTGCCAGATGGTAACACTGCTTAATCTACATTGGGGAAGAGGCACAGATTTCCATCCTAGAATACGTATCATTTTCACATTTTCTGTGAAAGTTGGAAACCGCAAAACTAAAAAAACAAGGGTCTTTATCAAAGACTTCTAGAGCCACATGCTGCCTACATGACAGCCAGAGGCTTACGCTGACAATGTTGAGGTTTAAGGACATCCAGGAATGTTATGAGGCAAACTGGAACATTTTATAGGGGCACACCACAAAAACATCCAACGTTCATGGAAACAAACAAAAATTGCAGCATCACAGAGCTTCAATTACCTTATCCAGAATACGAAGAGCCAAAAAGCCTTTAAATGTAATCAGTTGCTCACAGAAAAGGGCAAGCTCGGGATTAAGAATGGATAAAATGCACCCTTCTGTATGCCGCCTGAAATCATTTAACTTCTTCTGCGGAATACTGATGACATAATAATACAAATAGCACCAGGCACCACTATGTTGCTATCTAAAGGTCAGAAAAACAGAAAAGATGAGATTTTTCAACAAAATAATCTTAAAGGCACTTGTTTTTCTTTTTTATATATACTTTAACATTTGAACAACTCAGGTCACCACTGTTTCAACCTCCACTATGCACACTCAGACCTCAGTGACTTCATTACTAAGCGAGTGCAGGGGTGGCACATGCAGACAAATAACCTCATGCATATTTTGCTGCAAATCAAAGAACAATGTACTGTGTATCACATCTTTATATTGCATATTATAATAAGGTATAAATACAAAATGCTAAAATGATCATCTTGATAATTGATAAAAATAATAAATAACAAAAATGATAAAAATGAAAATTCTTTGAATGACTCATATAATCAATAGGGAGGTGTGTATAATAGACAAGGATGAAGTCCTGTTTATATTGCACGTTCCTTACAAGCATGACACACATGAACACGCGTTGACACTGTAATCCTATCAGCATAGTGGAGACTGCCAGAACAGGTCTGGCCTCTCTCCAGTGGAGAGCCACCCAGCTACACACACGCACACGTGCACACATATATATACAAACACACACAAACACACACACTGATGCAGAGAGATTCCAAAGACATGATTTGTACTAAGAGTGTACTACAGCTGAGTGCAACGCTAGTGGAGCATGAGGTCTAAAAGTACTCTACCAGGAGAAAGATGCATGTCGGTGACCTCAATGACAAGTGAACCTAAAGATGTAAACACAAAGTATCTCTTACTCAGCTGTGTGGTTGCAATCAAAGAAAATGAAATATCAATATTTTTTTATCACGTCTGCATTTAGCCTATGCAGGTATACAGTGAAACTTCTGAGTATTAGCCACTGTTAAACTCAATGAAAAACTCACTTTAATGATAATCTCATTTTTAAAAGAAGTCAATTACCATCAATCCTGCTTAACTGTTGTTTAGTTGTTTCTTTAAGTACTAAATAATGGATGGATGGATGGATGGATGGATGGATGGATGGATGGATGGATGGATGGATGGATGGATGGATGGATGGATGGATGGATGGATGGATGGATGGATGGATGGATGGATGGATGGATGGATGGATGGATGGATGGATGGATGGATGGATGGATGGATGGATGGATGGATGGATGGATGGATGGATGGATGGATGGATGGATGGATGGATGGATGGATGGATGGATGGATGGATGGATGGATGGATGGATGGATGGATGGATGGATGGATGGATGGATGGATGGATGGATGGATGGATGGATGGATGGATGGATGGATGGATGGATGGATGGATGGATGGATGGATGGATGGATGGATGGATGGATGGATGGATGGATGATGGATGGATGGATGGATGGATGGATGGAATAATTGATGGAATAATTGATAGAACAATTGATTCTGAAAATATTCAACAGTGACAGCCCGAATCTGCGTCTTACAACAGGTCTCCTCATCACAATCATAACTATGATATCAAAAATTAGACACTGCTGCTTTCTAAAATCATGTTCTAGCTCATTGTGGCCTTTGCTGTCAGATCAGATAGAACAAGTGCATTGCCCTGAGCAGGAAATGGATGTGGAGCACATGTTAGCTGTCTGCTAGGTTCTAACACTCCGGAGCACTACGACAGGCTGACTCCAGGCATTTCAGAGTATGCAAAGCAATTTGGACATCTTAAGGTCTTACTGTTTGACCTCACAAATGAGACAGTTCAGTCCATTAGTAGAACAATGGGGCTCACTAGTAGTGACTGTGTTTAACTCGTAATGTTTTGTACTCATTTTTTGTTGGATTACTTGACCATACTAGGACCTGGATCTTAAGATGGGTATCAATCATTAATTCGGCGCACCAACAGCTTTCTATAAAGCCTGTTAGAACATTTAACATCATGCTACTAGAATGCCAAATTTTCCTGTTAGTGTGTAGAAACTGAAATTCTACTAGTCTACCCTAGTCATTCTGCTGGTGCGTTCAATGATGACAAAGTGCATACTTGTAGTATGACAACTTTGGCATGCTAACTACATTTTACTTGTAAGGAAAAATAACTAGTGTACATTTTCTGCTCGTAGGCTCAAGCAGGTTCTTAGTAATATTCCTAGTGCAGTTCAGTAGGTAACTATACTATAGGTAGTCATACTAGTAAACCAAAAGTAGCACTAGTCATGGGGAAAAAACATTACCTGAAAGAAACATTCATTCTCCTATTGCACAATAAGAGCATACTACTACATGTACATGGACCCAAGATGGACAACACAAATATATTGATTTTATTCCACCTGTATCCTTGATATCCATCGCAAGGTTCACGAACTCAAATGCTCCTTGTCCTTATGAGCAGGACAACTTTGATCATTTTACTAGTACGGACAAGCAGTACTAGGAAACAAACCTTGAAATGAATATCAAGGAAATGAAATGCATTCTTTCAATGGCTTCCCATAGCAAAGGACAGAAAGGCAGTGAAACTAGGGGATTAAAGTCTGTCGCTGACATCAACCACACCCCATGGAGGCACATGCATGAGTCTGCAGCAATTGCAGCATCAACCAAACAGCCTTCATACAGGTCGGCTGTCCTTGCAGTTGCAGCCTGCAAGGTCTCCTTTTGATGAAATGCATGCAATCCTTTGCGTGAACCTCGTCATGTCTTATGGTGTCCTCGCTATGCGTGGGGGTGGCATGACTGCACTGCACCGCACAGGAAGTGGACGAGGAAAAGAGCGGTAGACAGACAGGATATTAAAAATGAAACATCATCAAGCATGATTCTTCCGCCTCGGGACAACAGCAGCTCCAGGGTGCAACGGTGTGCTTTTGATAGGCTGTCCATGTCAAGTTCACTCTTTGGCGGCTATGCGAGCCCCCAACTGCAGCCTCCCTTGGCAACTATAAACCGGCGCCCGCTAGCAGTTAAAACCCAATACGGCTTCCACAAACAAGTTGTCAAGCATCACAGCGGCTACGCTCACCTGAATTTGAAACAGACGTCCATAGGCTGTACATAGGCTTCACGTCCACAAGGGGATCGAGAGTGCAACTACGGGCGGAAGAGAGTACACACAATGCCAGCAGTCTCCAGTGTGCGTTTCCACGTCCACGCGTGTACATGAGATATTAAAATAAAAGTGTCTCAGCGAAGAAGATGCGCAAGGGAAACGGGGCGGGCGTCGCCGCTCGCGCGATAGAAGCGCGACACCTGACTGCGTGTTCAAGAATGACACCGCCGGTGAAGACGGTGACGTCATCAGATTTGACCAAGATGTAATTATTTTTAGATTTACTTTGAAATTATTAACTATGTCCTGTTCGTGCCGTGTTTGTTTTTGTTTGTTTTGTGTGTGTCAAAAAGCTATTTTAATTTCTTTGTTTCAAACCACCGTGACCAACCTGACCCTCCCCTACCACGTGACAAGATCTCGCTTTATTTTGTCTATTTCAACACTTTAACAGCAGTACAACTACTGCTAGCTACCACTTCTACTAATACTATCACTACTACTCATACTATTACTACTACTACTACTACTACTACTACTACTAATAATAATAATAATAATAATAATAATAATAATAATAATAATAATAATAATAATAATAATAATAATAATAATAATAATAATTTATCCTCCGATTCTGTGCCTGTGCCAGTTACATAAATCAGAAAATTGATACATATTCACTTTACAGCAACATTTGATGCAGTCTATTTTATTGGCTTTCATTACATTGTGCACGTTCCTACTCCTACTTTGTATTTCTATGATGACTGTTGTAAGACATCTAGGCAGACATCTAAGTGGCCATCAGACATAATCAGCATCACATCAGACATAATCATCATCATCATCACATAAGATCAGACATTGCTTTAAGCATCAGACATGAGGTTTTAAGACCATCTTCACCATGACAATGATACACCCACTAAGACAGCACTTCAAGAGCCAGTAGACCCTCTCTTTACGAGACCATATGACTGAAAAGAGTAGAAAGTAGCATAGTAGAAATAATGTAACAACGTAAAAATGCATGCAGTGAGACTGACCCAGATTCCGGTGGTTGCATTACTTCCACACAGCTGCTCACCTCCCCTAACACTGTGTCTACATGTCTACCATTCACAAGCATATGAGGCCGATGGCTGCTGGGCAGAAAACAAAGTGCAAGAGCCCAATGAGCGGAAGATGATTAATCAACTGCGGGACATCGTGGTTGCACAACTTGTGTCATTCATAAATTGGCATCACCGTGTTACCTTGGAGGGTTTTGTTTTTGTTTTCATGCATGCTGAGGTCAACACACATGAAGACCTGATGTGAAAATCACTGAGGTGGAAAGCAGAGAGGGGTGGTTTAATTTGGGTGAAGTATTGACTCAGAGAGCAAATGTATGTCAGAGCGGTAATGAGTAACTCGCTTGATTGTTTTGCCTAAGGTATTTTTACGGTTTCCTGCTATTTTGTGACTCGGACAAACCTGCCCTTTCAAACTCTTTTGTGGCGTTTTACGATTCATGCATGTCACAGTCATTAAGCAAATAATAACAAAATGTGGAGCAAGTATCAAATTGATGGCCTTGAACACACACGTTGCCAGCGGAAAAAAAATTGGATTCTCTCTTTGGTATAATGTCACTAAGCCGATTTTCCAGCTCCTTGGAATGTGAGGACCGATTCCATAAGAGCTGGCCATAATAAGCTTAACATATTCATGATGTCTGGCAGATTAAAGGTATCATAATGACATTTGGTAGTCAGAGGGGACCAGGAAACCAAACGAGGAAGGCATTATGATATATACTGTCATCCATACCACGTAGTGGAGGAAAAACATACACACTTGGAACTTGAAAAAAGACTTTTGCCTATAAATTATTTAAAAGAGATGTATTTGTTTACTGTGTAAGCCCACATTCTTGTACAGCTGAGGATAATTATCCAGTGCATGAGTCACGACTGTGAGTCTCAAAAACGTTGAGTAGTATGTTCCATGTCCATTCCCGAAAGCATTATATAAACAAAGCTGCATGACAATCTGCCGAATGCTCCACTTGCTTTTCATTTTTGTACACATCTCTTGAAATTAGAACAGACACATCCTACTGAAAATTGGAAATTGTACCATAAAAAAGACCAGGCGCTACCTTCAGGGTCTCTCTGAAGATGTATTGATCAAGCATAGTGATGCAAGCATATTCAGTGCTGTATGTCTTATTTCACACAGCCCTGGTTGCTATGGTTACTGTCTGACCATGCCTCTTCCTCTTTGAGTCTAATTTCCTGTGTAGTCATTTAGGGAAACCCTGCAGGGAACTGTCGCTGTGCAACAAAACAAAAACTAAAATATAAGTGACATGTTTCCTCAATACTCATTCCAACAGAATACACAGATTGAACAGCATTGGATAATTGATGCGTTGCATGAGGTTCTGACTGCATTTCAGTGGTATTTTGAGATGGTTTATGGCACTTCTCTAAAGGGTAAAACAATTCCAGGGCTGGGTTTTTAAGTACTATCATCTTCACCTTGACACAATTGAACCAGAAGTCAATATGAGTGAAGCTTTATTACTCTCCAAAGCATTCACTAAATTGAACTTTTGTTGATGCTGCGATCCAGAGCAGCCCTTTGCATGTAGACTCTTCCTGGCTTTGCGCAAACACCTGCTCCAGGAGTTTTGTGTCTTAATCAGTGGTGGTAGTCGAATGCTTTCCGTTGCTTGGTGTCTTGAGAACAGACCCAGTTTTGAGTGACCTTCAGAGTAAGTTGTGTTACGCAATACGCATTGGAGTAGTGATATAACAGAAAAATGCAAGTCTATACTGTATAGTGACTTTAGGTACACTCTGTATAAGGATCCCAAATGTAACTTAGTTTCCCAACTCAACTCAACTCAACTCAACTCAACTCAACTCAACTCAACTCAACTGTGTAGACCACTGTAAAACAACCACCACGGCATACAAAGTGCTGTACATGGAGCAAGAATTACATCATACAACTACAGTCAAAACCATACACGATTCACAAAAATCAATAACAGTAAAAACCAAAAGCAAGTGTCATGCTCAGTCAAAAGCCAAATTTTGTTTCAATGATCTGTTGTCAATAATTACATTAAGTCTGTCAATAACCACAAGATGTACACACAGACGTGAGAATGCGGACAAGCAAAAAAAAAAAAAAAAACTCAGAGCCATGGAGAGACAATGACCACATATCAAACTTATTGAAGTCTTCAATAGCCCAACATGCATGTTTTGGGAATGTGAGAGGTAGATGGGAAACAAAACACACAAGAAGGTGTGAGCCACAGTGAGCAATATTTGCATCATCACATTCACAATATTTGGACTGTGAATAAGGTCACAAATATTCAGTTTTAAATCATTTTAGAGGGGAGTGCATTGTCCATTTGAAAGCTAGGTTGCCTTAGTGACTCTGTGTGACCCACAAACAGTATAAGGACTCTCCTTATCCTCTCAACTGGATCGTGCTAATCTACTAATCAAGGATATACATTTACATAACTGCCTCATGGCAGCTGCAGTTAAGCCTGCCCCTAATTCATTTTTATGCATGCCACTGACACTTAAATTCTGGGATTTTAATCTTTCTCTTTCCCCAGAGTCCACAGTTTGTTAAAGGAATTCTCTGCCTTCTTTTCATTTCTGCTTCACCCCCCATTAGTTTAATTCCTAGTGATGTATGCAGGTGCTCGCTCCCCCAAAATTAAATTGGCTCCTAAGGGAAAGTTCTTCTTTTCAGTTGTTTGTTTCAAAAAGTATAACTTGTATATTATATTTGGTCACCACACTCAAATTGAAATATTTAAAATGTTCAATCTTTTTTTTCAATTTTTAGTCTCAGTCTGGTTGAGTAGGTTTCAGAATCAGAAAGAAGAGACTACGGTTGTGCAGAAAGAAAGATCATTGACTCCCTCCATAAGGAGAAAGAAAATCACACAAAGAAATTGCAAAAATAACAAATGGATGGTTAGCAAAAGCTGTAGAATGCTAAGAAGGAGAAAACATGGCCAGAAAAGTTGAGCACCTATCATTCCTGCATGTTTTCTATGTCTCCCTGTTGCAACACGCCTGATTCAAATGGTCAGATAACCAGCAAGGTCTGCAGAACCTGGATAACAATCCTGATCAGGTGAGTTGCATCAGGCGGTTGCCTACCCATGTTAGTACCTTAATTTTTTTTTTTTTACTCCAATGCAGGCCTCGAAATAGACGCTAGAGAGCAGCAAGACGCTGCTGCAACACGTCCTCCGGGTCACGGCCAAACGAGCTTCAGCGGGAACAAATTTGTTTTGTTTCCCGATTCAATGCAGGCCTCGAAATAGACGCTAGGGGGCAGCAAGACGCCGCTGCAACACGTCCTCCGGGTCAAGTCCAAACGAGTTTCAGCGGGAACAAATTAGTTTTGTTTCCCGATTTGAGTAGACTAAACTCAAATAAAATAAAGCCAATAGGTCCACGATTTTAGTCATGTCAAAAGTTCAAGGGAGTCACAATTTCAGCATTTATTCAGTGCACAACCAGGTTTGTTTACCTACTAAATGCAATATTACTTCATAATGTAATCCAATTAAGAGAAAGATACGTATAAAATATTATTTATTGAATCATAGAGATAATACAAATGCAAAAAAAGATTCATTATATTGCATGATCATTGACATGTGCACAAACAAGTGTACAACACACTTCTGGGGCCAGTAAAGTGATATTACAGAAACTTTGCTCATTTTGTGTCTTAATAGAGCCTTTTGAGGTGCATCACGAGTACACCGAATCTTGCCATAAAACCGTCCCCTCTGTTGAGAAAAAATAGTGAAGGCCTCCCTGACCTTCATAGCGTCTTTAATTGGGTTGTTGGAAGCAACTCTTCCCATAAATTGATAAATTAACATGGTGATCGAGCTAGGTTAAAAGAGAGCCACCTTAACACTGAGAATTCTGGCTATAGACTCAGCACAGCTCTCAAAAACATTAATTTCGCTACAAAGTATACCCTTCTGGCAAGACTGGTAACACCACAATACTCAAAATACATTCCAGAAAAATATTTGAATTAAATTTCGCGGGCTTGTTTCTACATGCTCAAAACAACAAACGCAGCAGAAACGTCAGACGTTTCCCGTTATGATCTACGATCGATTGCTTAAGTCTGAGACGCAACTGTAAACTTCCTGTTTATGTAGCCAATTAAAACCCCTGACGTAAAAATAGTAATCACTTCTGTCCAATCGTAAGAGAGAGTTTGTCCATGAAGCCGGAAACAGCTGCTAGTCTTGCGTGTACTCTGGCGTGTGACAACAGAGATTCACGGGGTTTTGGGTGGATTGAGGTTTTAAACTAAAATAAAAGGACAACATGACTCGGGACGTTGTTTGACCACGAGAAATACTTTTCGGAGGTTGTTTTTCCGCTTCAGGGAATCTAACAAAAAGAGACCACATTGTTCCTCTCATAAAGGTGAGACATATTGAAAAAAATACAGTAGCATTAGCAACGAAACAGTCAACTTCTAATACATATTTAATCTATAATCACATTGTTTGTCCGAGTTGCATCAAATATTCATAAATGGATCTGGATTGAGATTGTTTGGTATCATTCAGGTCCACGCTACTTGTTAACTTCATTCGAGGTCGTTAGGTTCTTCGAGGGGGGGATTCCCAAAAGGACAAAGCAGGGTTGGATCCTCTTTAGGAACTTTGAAGGATGTCGCCTTCTCGATTTAGCATACCACTCTATAACAGGATGCAGACTTTACAGATGGAAGAGAGCGCTTGTAATGAAATGCGTGTTGGATTTGGCTGTGACAAATGAACGCAAATTGCATACTAACTCAAAAAATACAATAGAAACTCTGCAGAACAGACCAAGAACATAGCAGAAAATATTTTTTATGATTTTTAACATTCGCCTAGAAATGTTGTAAAATGATTCAATATAATACCCATCAGCCCATGGCATTGAGATTAAACATAACTGGAACTTCCATCCATTCCATTTCCTATTTAACCATAACTGGTGAGCAAGATCCTGTCCCAGCTGATTTCCAGTAAGAGTTGTGGCACGCCCTGAACTGGTCACCAAACAACGATTCACGCTCACATTTCTACCTGTGGACAGTTAAGAATGTTATATATATATATATAATCTATGATATTCACACACACAAACACAAACACATACAGGGAGAACACGCAAGCTCCACAGAGGAGGGCTTCCAGCACTTAACCAAGAACCTTTAGAAGTGCTAACCACAATAACATCTGCTCCCCCTTTAGAAATTTGTTTGATATTAAAAAAAAAAAATGTTGTGAGGAAATTTCTCACTTCTATGTGTTTGTTTCAGGTACAGAAACATCTCCAAGATTTTCCCCTAAACCCACCATGCCGACCCCTGGGACCTCACCGCCGCCGTCCTCATCAACGACCTCCTCTCAGCCTGGACCACGTCCTCATTCCCGCTCATCTTCGTTCCCCGCGCCGACTGCTTCGCCACACTGCTCACCCATCAGAAGCCCTTCTCAGATGGGGAGAGCCCAACTCAACGCGGTCTCAGAGCCTGCAACGCCTGAACCAGGTGACAGTCTTTGAAATGGTCATTTTCATTCCTGCTTTGTCATGTGGCAAAATGATAGGAAGAAAAATAGTAACGAATTGACACAGGTATAATGTAATAGATATTCACATGGGGAAAGATATGTTTATGAATGTATTTTTGTTAAGTCCTGCCTTTCACCTTTCAGAGGAGCCAGAGGAGGAGGTCAGTCTCGAGGATATGGCTGAGAAAGCAAAGTCAGGTGACGCTAGAGCACAGACCAAGGTCGGTGTCAAACAGATGGTGGATTTTTTTGCGCTAGGGACATAATTAATGAGAAAAGTACACGGGACAGCTAAAGTGCCCTTGTGTCATGTGTCCCTCCCAGATGGGCCGCTTTTTCCTGGCTCTGGCCCGAGAAAGAGATGAGGAACTGAACCACTGCACAGCGGTCACCTGGCTGCTCCTGGCCGCCAAACAGGGTCGCAAGGAAGCCGTGAAGCTGCTGCAACAATGTTTATCATCCAGGCAAGGTAACAAGGAAGTCCTCCGCCATTCATTTAATAACATGCTAATGTGTGTGTTCTGTTTTTCTAGGCATCACTCTCGAGAACTATGAGGAAGTGAAAAAGTTGTGCATGGAAACCCGTTTTGAGAGGGGAGTTCGGAAAGCGGCTCTGCTCATGTACTGGAAGTTGAACCCGGAGAAAAAGAGGGCGGTAGCTGTTTCGGAGATGCTGGAAAACGTAGAACACGTGCATATAGATCAGGGTATGATGTTGGGAGTACTTACTAGCAACGTTGGGCTACAATTTCCAGAATAGCCTACATAGCACTATAACCTTTTAAATATTGTGATGGGAAAAAAGGAAAGTAATATCTATTGCATCATCTGTTTCCTCCATTTTCAGAAAAACCAGTCTCCCAAGGCCCACTTAATAGCTCTGTTAAGAAACAGAGGCGAGTTCTGCAGACAATGGTGACCAGCGAGTGTAAGTAACTTCACCCATATAACTATTCAGCGTCTGCCGCAACCACAGAATGAAATCCAATAATCATTTTATCTGTAATTAAAGCATTATAAACAAACTACTAAGCAGTGATCCCATTTGTGGTTTGTAGCCATCTCTTACATCGGGATGGACGAATTTGTCGAGATAACAAAGAAATACGCTCAGGGAATCGCACCGCCTCCCGCCATGGCGGGCGTGTCAGGCAGCGATGAAGATGACGACGACGACGTGGTGGTGAAGAATCCGGATGAGCTGCCCCTACACCAAAAGGTAGGAAGGCGCGTCACAAGGGCGGCTAGACAGTTCCCTGCGGCAGCGTTTCATCTTCTCCGTTTGTCTTGGCACCAGCTGTTGAAGTTCCCACTTCACGCTTTGCTGGAGATCAAGGAGCACCTCATCGACTGGGCGTCGCGAGCGGGCATGCAGTGGCTCAGCGCCCTCATCCCCACGCATCACGTCAACGCGCTCATCTTCTTCTTCATCATCTCCAACCTCACCATCGAGTTCTTCATCTTCCTCATTCCTTTGCTGGTTTTCTTTCTCTCTTTCTTCTCCATGATTATTTGTACGCTGCGGGTATTCCAGGTGAGTCAGCCCACCCTTTTCTGCTTTGCCCATGATCTGAGGAGAATAATTGGAACATATTTTCAAAGGGTTCGTTTGCTTTTTTTAGAATTCCAAAGCCTGGGAAAACTTTCGGGCCCTAACCGACCTCCTGGCTCACTTTGAGCCTGGTCTCGATCTGGAGCAAGCTGAGACCAACTTTGGATGGACACACTTGGAACCCTATTTGTAAGGACAGCTTATTTCAAGGACATTTTGTTCCACTTTTTCTTCATCGCTCAGTTTTCCCGCATGACTCAGCCATTATATTTTGAATCAATGCTGCGCCAATGTTCCCCTGACAAACAAAATACTTGTTTTTACCTCAGGTACTTCTTGCTCTCCGTGGTCTTTGTGGTGTTTTCCTTCCCGGTGGCCGACAAGTCGTGGATCCCGTGCTCCGAGCTGGCGGCGGTGGCCCTCTTCTTCACGGTCACCGCCTTCCTCAGCCTTCACGCCTCCGCCAAATTGTTTGCTCGCAAGGCCCTGCTCACAGAAGTACTCTCGGGGGCCTGCTCTCTCTCTCACCTGCTGCCGGACTCCCTTTGGGCGCTCCGGCTCTTCGGGAGGACGTTTATCTCGGTGCCTCTGGGCGACATCGTGGCGTTGAACATTGGGGTGCCCTGTGCCCTCTATGGCCACCTGGTCTACCTCCTGTTTCGCATGGCCCAGCTGAGAGGCTTCAAGGGGACTTACCTGTGCCTGGTGCCATATCTAGTTTGCTTCACGTGGTGTGAGCTCTGCTTGGTGTTCCTCAATCACGCCACGGCCATCGGCCTCATACGCACTTGCGCCGGCTACCTCCTCTTCCTGTTTGCACTGCCCGTTCTCTCTCTAGGCCTTGCTGCGATGCTCATCATCCAGCTCATGCAGTGGTTCGTGGCCCTGGAAATCACCAAGATGGCCGTCACGCTTACTGTGTGCTTCGTGCCGGTCGTTCTGAGGCTTTGGACCCGCTTCAGCTTGAACCCCATCGTGGTGTTTCGCTCGCTGTCCAGGAGCAGCATCGTCAAACTCATCTTGGTGTGGCTCAGTGCCGTGCTGCTCTTCTGCTGGATGTACGTGTACAGGTCAGAAGGCATGAAAGTGTACAACTCCACCCTCACATGGCCGCAGTACAGCATCATGTGCGGCCCGTCGGCGTGGAAGGAGTCCAACATGGCCCAAACTCAGATCCTCTGCTCGCACCTCGAAGGCCACAGGGTCACCTGGACGGGCCGCTTCAAATACGTGCGCGTGACAGACATCGAGAACGGGGCGCAGTCGGTCATCAACCTGCTTCCTGTGTTGGTGGGCAATTGGATGCGTTGCCTGTACGGCCAGCCGTACCCTGCGTGTGAGGGAACGGGAGACCCTGCCGTGGGGCCTCACCCATTCCTGGCCCCGCCGCTGCAAGATCCCCTGTGTAAACTCAAACAGCTTGCCAAGCACGAATGCCACGTCAAGCGCTTCGACCGCTACAAGTTTGAAGTCACCATGGGCATGCCGCAAGAGAGGAAGACCAAGAACGGGACCATCGTGGAAGACGAAGACGCCACCAAGGACATCGTCCTGCGTGCCAGTAACGAGTTTAAGTCAGTGTTGCTTCACTTGAACGCGGGAAGCACGGTGGAGTTCAGCACCATCCTGGAGGGACGTCTGGGCTCCAAATGGCCCGTTTTCGAGCTGAAGGCCATCCACTGCTTGTCATGCGGCAACGCGCGCCTGTCCAGCCGCAGACAGTACAAAATTGAGCACGATTGGAGGCGCACAGCCCAGAATGCCCTGCAGTTTGGCTTTGACTTCTTCTTCAACCCTTTCCTCACCGCACAACTCCACCAACTCTCTGACACTGAAACTGACACCGGAACAGAAGTGATGGTGTAGTATAGACAAAATTTAAACAAGCTGTGGCTTTATTCTTCTAAAAGAAACACTCCCCACAAACAGGAATATTCAACATTTGAGTGATTTTCAGTATTGTTTCGTGTTTGTGAGCTTTCAGTGCAATATATTGTTCCATATTATTTTCATTGGTGAACACTAAAAGACACCTTCCAAACCTCCTAAGTTGGGCTCGTTTGCTAATGCGAACAACGTTTTCATCTTTTTCAAGATGTACTCATGCTCACTGCACGAGTTGCACCTCATTTGTGGAGAGCTGAAAATTAAAGTAAATGATGGGAGTGTCCGTTGATGTAAGGCTTTAACCATCAAGTGGTTTATATTAGCAAGTTGTCTTCAAGTGCCTTGATTGCATTTTAGATACTACATTAAACATTTCTGGGATCCTTTTCATTTCAAAAGTTATTATTCCAATTATTTATTGTGCCTTCTGTTCCTCTTATGACTGTTTATAAGCCTGCTGTGCAGGTATTGAACATGTTAAACCTGAGTAATTATGTCTGAATTGGGATCATCAGTATTTCTTGTTCTGTGACCCATACAAATATGAGTAACAATATCTTGTCTGAGAAATATAATGTTGTATTGCCAAGCTTTACACAGAATTGTGTCGCCCTAATTAGAATTTGATAAACATGTGAAAAACATAATGAATTGTTGATTATATTTTTAGAATACTGGAGTAGGATAATTTGCATGTGCTTTAGTAAAGGAGAGTGGGTTAATAAAGATATTTGGATTGAAGTATTTTATTTTGCGTAAGTACTGTCTAACAACAGTAGGTGGAGTCCTAGCCTGGAGTAACGCCGACTCCCACAAGAAGAGATAAACGCAACACAAAGGAAATGATAGCAGTGGATTCAATTGTTGAAATTTTTATTCCCCCCCGAAAAAAAAATACCTGCCTGTTTGACAGGTTTGTCATCAATGCACATGAGCACAAAAATTGACATTAGTTTGGTCAGCACATGGAGTAAACTGGATTTTTTTTTTATTCAAAAAAGTGAAATAAAAGAATAAATTGTTCTTCAAAAATAAACAATTCTTGACATTAGCAAAGTAATCAGAGTGGAAGGCGGAAGAGATAAAAGAGCATCTCTCTCCTGTCGCTTTGGAGGCAATCATCTTGTAAATTGAGTCCATGTCAGTTTATGGATTTGGAAAAAAAACCTCATACAAGTCCAAAATGAGGGTTAATACATACAGACACCATTTAGGCCCTTTTAGAGTATAACAATAACCCAAAACCTTAGTATCCGTTTGCCTCTGTACCGGGCAGATTCCCGTACAGCTTCATTCCAACTGGTACATGTATGAACCGAACATCAGTAAACATGCGTGAGCATCCACAGACGCAAAGGTAACGAGAGTTCGGTCATCGGTGGTTTCTTCGTGCTGTAAGCATTTTGTACAGCTGGGTCTACATGGTTAAAAAGGCAGCCAAGTCAGTTAGTCAGTCTACAGTAGGCTAAATCTGTGTGACATGCAGCATAGTCTTGCTTAATTGCTGATTTAAAGAAAAAAAAACATTTTTTGCTTTATTTGTATTAAAGTAGCGCAAAATGCAGCCACAGACCAGAAGCAGAACCCGTGAGATTTGCAAACATGTGGAGGAGATAACTGTGTGCGTCCACACGTGAAGTAACACTTCTGCTTCTGTCTGAAGGAATGTGAGACTCTCCTGAACTGGAGAGGTCTTGGATCACCATCATCGTGTTGTCAATTAGATCCTTACAGAGAAGGGACAAAGGTACAAATGGCGGAGGTGACTTTAAATTAAACACATGACCAGTAAGATCAATGCCCCATTTATCATCACTGGTGCTGGTCGACACAAGGGGGGTTGAATTTGAGTGTAGTATGGCCATGGCTAAAAATAGAAGAGGATGAGGTGGAAAAAGAAGAACATGTAAACATCTGTCCAGTCTGAGGTTTCGACACCTCTATAGTCCCAGCATGGCCTACTTGAGGTCCTTCCACTTGTCCGAGGTTGATGAGGAGGTGAGTGTGTTTGTATGTAAAGTATGATGCCCGTCCTTGAGCGCGTATGATTGCGTACATTCTGGCACTGTTGTGTCTTGATCTGCGCTCACGAATGCATCTCCGAGTTGAGTTTGTCCTGGAAGATGTACAAGTTGTTGGTGGCAGCGATGGCAATGATGTTCTCTGTCGGATGCCAGGCCGTGTGCAGGATCTTCTTGGTGAAGTCCAGGCTGTCCACGCTGATGTCATCCTTGCGCCGCTTGCTCCCGGCGGCACACACTCTACGTGGCTTGAGCACGGCTCGGGGTTTGCTGCTCTCCCGGGACGCTTCTAAGGTCACGTCACGCTTGGTGTTGCGGTCGAACATGCGGAAGAAGTTGTTGTAGGCTCCTGTCATGATCACGCTACACGCGGGAGAGGAGTCGAGAGATCCAGTTATAGGAAGAAAACTCATTCTAGTGGGGCTAATAGAGATGATGATGTGGTTCACGGAGATGAATTTCATGCAGGTTGATTTTGAATGGATTTTTTGGAGGTTCAGTCTGATGGGGGAGGGAGGGGAGGACTTGAGCTTTAATTTTGTTGCTTTGAGGTCAATGACTCCGAGCCGCTGATTGACGGTTCATGTGTCATGAGAAACCATCAGGTGCACCACAGAAATGATCAAATTTCACTTAATTGGTCCCCAAACTTTCATTCACAACAAATAACGCATCTTTCTTCATCTCTCTATGCCAGCAATGTATCGTG
Source organism: Syngnathus floridae (assembly GCF_059516105.1). Classification (NCBI taxonomy): domain Eukaryota; kingdom Metazoa; phylum Chordata; class Actinopteri; order Syngnathiformes; family Syngnathidae; genus Syngnathus; species Syngnathus floridae. The sequence goes on along the minus strand of NC_142413.1, from coordinate 17,522,655 downwards.
GCAGGTAGAACAATTAAATATTCTGCCACAAGACGGCAGAAGGTACAACGGACCTTTTGTCATTCATGCAACACATTGATTTAGCTTTGTGTTCAACTTAGCAGGCCCAGATTTCACACTGAGTAATTACATTTGTGAATAAATTGAGACAGGATCATCTATATTAAGTCAGCATCGACTTGCTTTTGTGAAATTTTTCTTAGTCTGCTGTGAGACTTATGTACCACTTGAAACTGCCATTTCCGTTGATTTTAGTCTTCAGCGTGGTTTGTGTTTGAATTAGCAAATGTAGTGAATCTCTTTTTGGATTGCCATTGGGAGCTTGCACTTTGACTTTACATTCCACACACGACAAAGAAGAGTTTCACAACGACCGTAATTAATTAAATAAACTGCAGTAATATTTGTCATTTTTCATGGAAGATACAGTATGTCTGTGAGTATTGTCATATCTTTTTATGGGTTAATCTTTTTTTTTTTACTGCACATCATGTTTATCTTTATTTTGTGTTTAGTTAGACAGTAAAGTTGAAGTGGCATTACAAAGCTGAATATATTTCTCGCTTTTAATTGTTTGCTATCTGCTAAATTGCTGCTTTTTCTGAAATGAGTTGAGTTAGGTTGGGTTCACTGCCCCCATGCGGAGCATGTATCTCAAATTTACAACAACTGTATGTTTTCCACAGTATGAAATTATCAAGTAAAAGTAGTGAATGTGCCATTATAAGACAGACCTGTCCGAGCCGTTCCAGGCGCACTCAAATTTGTCGAAGATGCAGTCATTTTCATAAAGGGAGCACAACTTGCTGCGGAGGTAATCGTGAACCTGGAGGAGCACGCAGATTAAAAATGAATCAAATGCACATCTGTTTTACTAGACAGGTAAACTAAAAATAGAAAATAAAATGGGGGACACACACATGCAGGAAACATTAACTGTGCACAGTTGTAACACTAACCCTCCCCAAAGGCTTTGCTAATGAGACAATACCCCCCCCTCAGCAATATGAGGTATCAGGAGTACATTTTAATCTAAAATGTCATTAACGTCTGGCTATTATCACACACCATGGCCGTGGTAATACACGCACGCGCACGCACACGCACACACGTTGACTGAGTAATAATTCCCCGCCTCCCGCTGTGATTTCATGCAACCTGCCCGTGTCAGCAATGTGTGTCCGCACTGAGGGGCTGAAATATCCACCATCTCTTACCACTATGTTCTGCACTGAGCCCTATTTTCGAGTCAGTGGTAAATCGTCCCCCTTAAGCTGAGCCTGCATTGTTGCTGTCGGTTTTGTTACCCCCCACCGAGGGTCTCTTTCGATGGTGGGGGTTACTGTGTCATAGAGGGTTTTGAATATATTCTTAAGTATCCATCATGTATTTCCTTGGGATCAATTTAAATGAACCTTCCCGTTTCCGCAAGTCACCATGCTACTGTTACTACCGTCTTTGTGCCACATCCTAAAAGTCTTCCTCGCAGTTCCTCTCCCTGCCAACCCCTCAGTACTCTCCCCCCCTCCTCCTCCATGCTGCATTGCAGATCTAGGTGTCAGGCACTGGGGTGAAGTATCCCTTCTTCCTGTTAATCTTCACAAGACTGTAAATAGCTCCTCATCGTCCTCATGTGGCCCCGGACACTCAGACACACACAGACGCCCTTGGAGGGAATGATGACCCCACATGACAAAATAGATATTCAATTCTTTGAAAGAGAATTATAGACAAAACAGTATGTTTGAGGAAAATAATGTAATAGCCCTGATGTATGTAATGAATTCCCAAATAGCACTTTAGTCCATCTTGTTCCAATTTCTTTTTAAGAAAGATGAAGCAAAATAATAATTTGAGCGCAGCATGCATTTGAGTCACCTGGTAGGTCTCCAAGGGCTTGCTCTCCATGTTGAGGTCCCAAACTTTGGCAGTCAGATAGTCTCTGGTGAGCAGGTAGCGCCCGCTGTGGCTAAACTTGACGTCAGATACAGAGGAGATAATCTCGGAGAAGAAGGAACGAGCGCTGGGGTCCTCTGGCTCCTCAAACACTAGGGACGAGGCAAACACGACAAACCTGATAAATGTGTGTATTGTCACACTGAATAATTGAGATGAATTGCTAGACACAGGTAAGAATAAGCCTCATCGTTGGGTGCTTTGGTCCAGCTGTCACAATGATCAAAGAGCAATTTACAAGCTCTCCACGTTTTACGATATCGAACAGAAACACACGTTTTCTAACTCAATCCATTCTTCATTTGTACCGAAATTTGAGACAGATAATCTTTTGTTAGTCAAAAGTAAAACTCTGCTACTCTAATTTAATTTGTCTTTCACAAGCGATTATACGTTGTCGGACATTTTGAGGACACTTGTAGAGCATCTCAGCAGGTTTGCTCACATTTGGAGTGTCGGTCGCACAGCGCCGCCTCCCTCATGTCACAGAGGCGCAGGGTGCCTTTGCTGCTGCTGTACACAAACAGGTTACAGTGGTGGGGGTGAAACTCAGCCGCTGTGATCACCTCTGTCAGATCTTCCATGTTGGCTGGCTTGATGTCCACAATGTCTGAGAGAAAAGGTGGCATCGCTCAAGGAAACAACCTTCGGCTTACAGAGACTGACACTTTCTTCTATTAATCCATTGAATTTACTCACTAATTGAGTCCCCGGGAAACTGATTAGAAATCCACTCAAGTCCATAATAAAAACCATCAGTGTAAGTATTATGTAAATAGAAAAACAAGAACCTCCACAAAAATTATTTCAAGGAAAAAAAAAGCAAACGCAAAATAAATTGTGAGAAAATGCATTTGACAGTTGGATCATTTGTAATATAATAAATCCTTTCCGGGTCAGGAATGTGGCAATACTGAAACCTATTGAGCTGCAATAAAGCTCAGAAAGCGTCTGAAATATTCATACAGCCTTTGAATTATTCATTAAGATACATTTTCACTCCCCAAGAAAAATAATCCCCCTCCCCCAATGCTGTTTCTTTGCGCAGCAAAGTGCCACTCAATGCGTGTACATTAGTAAAACATTCATTTACAGCACCGCCATGCACTATTTATGTTGCGTCTGTTTGTCTCTTCATAAAGTCAACAAAGGATACTGAAGCTGCGATCGGTGATGTCCAGATGCCAGAGGTTTATCCTCAGGTCGTCGGCCGACATGTAGGTTTCGTGGTCGGAGTTGACCGAGATGGAATTGACGTGATAGGTGTGGGCGTTGGCGAACACCCGCCTCGGGCTCACCTCCACCATTAAGTCCATGGGCTTCAAAACAGGCACCTGTAAAGCCGAGAGAGACATTTACGACCAGATGTGACAGGTAGTGCTATGAATACAGACAGTAGGTTCCATTTAAGCAATTTTATCGTATTGTAAATTAATATTTAACCGCCTGCCTCCGTTCCCATTAATAATTCAAGCTAAAGCCCAAATTCATTTGTTAGATGAAGCAATGGAGTTCTTGTGCTGAGCTTGATGTAGTAAAGCTTATTTGGCTCTTTTCAATTAACAAACAATTTGTAGTGTCCAAACCTACTACTAACAATAAATTGGACTTTTTTGAGATTTTCTACATATGCAAAGAAATTTACTAAAATTGTATCAATATTTTTTTTTATCATGCCCGATATATTCAGACAGTTCAGATTCAGAAGCAAAAATGCTTTCCTACACTTTCTGCTGTATGAACATATCACATGAATTAGAATTAGAATTAGTATTCTAATAAAAAAAAAAAATTATCTTGGTACCAATTACCTTTCCTTTGGTTCTAAATGTGGACATCTGCTTAGGGCAGCGTCAGATCTATTATAGTGGAATACCTGGGCGTGGGGCCAACCCAAAATCATAAAAAATACCTGTAAAAAACTGTTTGCCTAATCACATTTAATAGGGTTAAAAATAACTAGCACTATAATGCGATCCATAATTGCTCAATTGGTTTTGGCGTGCTTGATAACAAACACCCTTACATCCTTGATTTTTCTGCATGAAGCAAACAGTTTGGACACCTCTTTTCTACACAACCACACTCATGTCCATGACACGTAAATGCAACCGGAAATAATTGGACCAATTCGAAGAGAGCAGGTAGGTGTCACAGTGCTGTTTACGCAATGGATATTTGCTTCATGTTGTCGTTCGTATACTTTGTGTCATTTACTCACATCTGCATGAGCAAAACAGACAGACTTACCTGTAGGGAGGTCACAGTGGAAATGTCCTTGATCCGACCCTCTTCATCTTTCAGGTTGTACCCCTCTGGACGTTTGTCTCGTTCACTCACCTTCCACAGCTTAATGGTTTTATCTGGTAAATGAAACACAAACATACAATGTATGAGGAGCTCTTAAACCCTTGCACAACGGAAACCTAATAAACCTCTTTAACTGAGGGAAAATCTACTTAGGTTTTGTAACTCTGATTCAAATGTAACCTTAATACCGTTTATCCCGCTAATGCGCCTCACTTCATCACGTCCACACAGGCTGACCTCAGATATTGTCTACCAGGGGTTTGTCATGAAGTGATTGGAGCTGGGCGACCAAATGCAGCTTGGACCAGGGTTTATTGAAGAACTCAAAAGATAGACTAGCGGTTCGACTAGGGACAAGACTAGAACAGACTGGAGACACGCAGACAGGACTTAAATACAAGACAGGTAACGAGAGGTAGGTGACTGTGATTAGTATATTGATTGTGAGTAGACACAGGAGGGGAGGGGCGACGCAAACAGAAACCGTGGCAACATTAAAACAAGGAAACGAACGGAGACGGATCATGACAGGGTTATATAAACATCTCGGGGAAAATCACTTTTATACTGGTGTGCTGCAATAGCTAGCCAATTAATAGCATCTTTTCAGTGCCACCTGATTCAGTGTCAAAACTCACCATTGGTGGAGAGGAGGAAATGTGCCGCGTTCTGCTGAGGCAGCCATCGGATCTTATTGATCTTTTCCTCAATCTCCAGACTCTTAAGGTAGTCAAACTCGGGCTCGTGGCTCTGGAAAGTGCTGTAGACGTTGTACTCTCCCTGGGAGAACAGCTCAGTTTTGCTCTGTGGACAGAAAAAAGTGGTTGATGGGTGTAAAAACCAAGAGAGGAGAGCTGAGGAGAAGCATTACATTGCTCCAACAGCATGTCAAGCATCTTGAGGAAGCAGTGTGCTGCCGACTTTGTACAAGTATAACGATGCACGCAGCAGGCGCATCAACTATTTAGCAAACCAGACGCTCGCTGGACGGGGGGCAGACTTCACTCGCGCATAAGGTGAAACTACTCTACTGTAAATGTGTGTGTCAGACTTTACGGTGTGTCTACCTCAGGTTCTCGCTGAAAGATGACCACTCTGCCTCCCTTGTCCCCAGTGGCCAGCAGCTCTCCCGTTTGGTTGAACTCAACAGTGGAGATGATGTCGGCTGCATGGGGACAGAAAGAGAGATGATGATGAAGGGGGGGTAGGGCAGCGAGTGTGTCATTGGGGGTGTTGCATCAAGCACAAGAGAAGGATTCATCATTTGAGCATACACAAGCAGTCTGTCTGCAGCCTGTTTAACCAATCGGATGGAGAAGAAACACGTGCCACAAATTTGCGTCATTATGATTCACACACTGATTCAAACACTCCAGAGTAGTGTCACTTGAATAAGCATTTTTCGTGATCTTCTCTTTGCCACAACGAGTGAAGTGCGTTTGTAATTAGAAACTTCTTTTACAGAGCGGTTCTCTGTCATACAATATACTAAATATGTCGTCAATTGTTAAAAGAAACAACTGAGGCTTGAATATGGTTTAATATTCGCCTCCACGAGCCAATACAGCGGCTGCTCGAGTAAAATTATATTTCTTTGACAAAGCAACTAAGAGAGAAAAAAAAATCTTTACTTTTTTGACTTGTTGACCAACACATGGGTGTGTATCGATTTTGGTGATGAAAAAGGGGAGTTCCAGTGGAAATTACAGTACAGGTATTATATTCCAGATTGCTCCAAAACTGCACTGGAAATGAATTACAAATGTGAATTACAAGCGTACAGGTGTCTTAAAACTGTTCTGAACTGGCTGCAGTCCATGCCTGCAAAGTACACGTGTCATAGAGGTGACATCATATAATTATTTTCTGCGTAGAATGAATACATCTCTTTTGGTCTAAGTGAAAACCTATTTATTTTAAACATTCTTTAAAATCAGTAATCTAATCTGGGTTCTTCACATTAATTGAAATTGATTCTCGTCAGTAAGATTTGTAAGAAAAAAAAACAAGCACAAAGCTATCAAATGATCCAACAATGGATTGAAATGGGTCATAGCTGAGCTTTCCATGCTTCCAACAAAGGAGTCCTCAGAGTTTTGATAAAGAAGAAAGCAGTCCTCAATAAGCTGTGGTTGTAATAAAAGCAGAGCGCAGTGGGAGCATTTATTGAGTGTTGAGATTCAAAGCTGTAGCACTGCCAATTTTGTGGCAGCCTTGACTCATACTGAATTTATGATGAAGGCAAGCTTTGCTTCTGTGCCTTTCCATCTCCAGACACAAGCACCCCACAGCCCCCTTTCTTCTGACACTCTCACACACCACTGTCCAGGCTAATTGCTCCTTCTTCTACATATTGTCATTTTGGCCACATTTCACTCCTTTCTCATTTTGTGGTTGTCTCTCTATCTCGACGCTCATCCCTCCCCCACAGCATTCTGCAGCTCGGCAGTACACTCACTGGTGGTGGAGATGCTGGCAGCGGCGAAATGGGAGTGATGGAGAGGGAAGAAGGGCTCGGGCGGAGGCGGTGGTTGAGAGGGTGGCCGGGAAGGAGGGGTGTCCCTCCAATGAGCGCGGTTGCCTTGGTAACAGGCTGAGCCAACGAGTAGTAGTGCTACTCGACACGGTTTGCCGTACTCTGGCAGAGGAGGAAGTGGGATTAAATCAATCCAGGAAGAAGGGGCATGGGGAAATAATAGCCACTTCAATTTCGCCCACAAACAAATTAATTAATTCCAGGCGACAGACAAAATTATTGTGGCTAATTATCAGAATGCCGGCTGCGTTGTATACTGCTGTGCTCGACTGGGAAGTCAACATGTGTCAGTGTGTGAAAGTGAGACAACTATCTTCTGTCACAGAAGAGCTAAATTCAGCAAAAATTGACAACATTGCACAAATTGTAGCGGTATAAAAATATGCAGCACACATTCTACTCATCTTTCCCTGTTTGACAAACCACTCAGTGAGGATCCTTCTATCTTTTAACCTCATTCATTTCTCAATTCTCAGTCAAGGGGCAGAAAAGACAAATGCTTCATCGCAAACTGTGTGTGCGTGCGTGTTGTTGTATGCATATCTGCAAGGTTATCAGTACTGTGGATGTGTGTGTAGTTGCAAGCAAGTTATTTTCACCTGCAAGCTATTGTGACTCACCACCACACAGCTGTGTCCACACTTGCAACACATCACACAGGCAGCACAACACTCAAACTCTAGCGAACCCAATAACATGGAAACAAATTCATCATTTAGCCTGCATTGTGAATTGGGAAAATTATGGACAACATTTCCTGGTTAGGTCGCCGTTCACCAACTTCACCAACTTGATTACGCCATATTGCAAATCTAAAAAGTCTACACACCCCTGATCGACTGATGACTCTTTGTAATCTGAAAAAAATAAACCAAGATAAGTATTTTTTTTTCCACAGTGACCTAGAACAATTGAACTTACAATTCAACTGAATTTTTCTTTATTTTTTTAGAGAGGGAAGGCAAGAACAAACAAGCTCAGTGGCCTAGTGTGTACAGTGGCCGCCCTGAGACTGGAAGGTTTTGGGTTCAAACCCTGGCCGGGTCATACCAAAAGACGATAAAAATGGGACCCATTGTCTCCCTGCTTGGCACTCAGCATTAAGGGTTGGAATTGGGGGGTTAGATCACCACATGAGTCTCGGGCGCGGCACCGCTGCTGCTCCCTTCGAGGATGGGTTAAATGCAGAGACAAATTTCACTGTACCCAGTTGTGTGTGTGACAATCATTGGGACTTAATTAACTTAACAAGTGAAATATCCTTTTTGTCAAGTTATATCATACATGAGCTTCGGGGTTCATTTTAAATGTATTTATCTTGGCATTGCTGTACATCCATACTGAAGAAGAAAAGTCAGACAGTAGTTTGAGAATTGTAACTATATGCATTATATTGATTTTTTAGATATCTTGTAATCGACAAATACTCCATTTAAATACTACATTTAAAAAAACTAATACTAAAATACTCATACTAAGACCAATGTAAATCCAAATAAAACCATGAATTTTCAAACAAATAGAACTAATAAAAACTAACAAACCTACTCTCAAAACTAATTAAAGCTAGCTGAATTTATAAATCAAAAGTTGAAACAAAAATTCACCTTCTATGAAAAATCTAAAACAGTTTTTTTCAATGGTCTCTATATAATGGCTTTTCACCTATTGTGGGTGTGTCTGTAATCTATCCCCATATTAAATGGGAGTTCACTGTAGCCCTCATGAGGATAATTTGAAGAAAAAAAAACAATGGCTTGGGGGAAAGAGTGGGTGTTGGAGGTGGAAGAAGGGGGAATTCCGTTTTTATGAGAAGAGATACAAGAGGGACAGGGAGGGGAGCAGACTTCCCACTGTCCCAATTACGGATATATCAGCTTTGGGAAAACATCGACCATTAAAGCCCAGCCAAAAACACACACTCCTTAAGAGCAAGGACAAGACGCGGCTCAGCAGGAGATGTTTGTGTATGTCGGCTTGTATGTGTGTGCAGCATGTGTACTCAGCATGTAGTATCTTCCGGTGTACGTGTGTACAAGCGTGTACTCAAATTACCCTTTCAAGAAAAAGAAATAAATAGGATGGAGAGAGGAGGGGAATAACTGTCTGGGGTTCAATTGATCCCTGTCCTGCAGTTTAGGGGATATTTGGCCAAAAAAAGAAAAAAACAGCATGTGTGGGTATTGGAGGAGCACATGAATGGAGAGAAGCAATTGTGGGATGGCACAGTATGAGGTCTGGGACACAGTGGAGCAGAGCTGGTGTGAGCCTAATGGTCATTGACACAAACAATTACAAGCAGCGTGCTGGAAAAACAACAAATTTTGCTCAGACAGCTTGGATTGTTCAGTGCTGAATTTAGTTATCATGTTGAACAAAAATACTTTAGACAGATTTGTTAGACTACCGTGACAAAAGATGTGGACCTTAGGGATTTGCGCCCAGTTTAGCACCCAATGATATTGAAAACTGTAATTAATTATCAACAGTTTATAAATACTTAAATGGGAATCTTTGACTTGGGAGAGGAAGCCTGAAAAGGAGACTGAGCGAAGACTGGTCAATCTATTTAAAGAAATCAATCAGACACATACACACATTCTACATCACAGTCTGAGATAAAAATAACATGGCTGGTACAGAAATAGAGGCACACAAAAGAAATCATGCAGACTGACAAAATGAAGTATGAAATATTTGTGACGCTCAGACACAAAGTGAATAATTCCCTCGCGGCACACGCCCACGAATTTCTCAGACTGATGTCGTGATTGTTTAGACATACTGTCCATGTGACCTTTGGACAGAGAAGAGGAGAGAGCACACACCTTCAGTGTAAGAGGCAAACGGCTCAGGCTCCAGAGAAAGGGTAGTGATGTCGGAGCACAGCACCTGGATGGGGCTCAACATCCTGGGGGATGACTCCAGGGTGGAGAGGGGTGGACGGGATGGGCGGAGCTCTTCAGGCTATAGCCAGGAGCAGCCCTGCAACAGGAGCAAGGATGGAGGAAGAAGAGGTGGGTTGCAAAGGGGAAGGACAAAAGGAAGGAGGAAAGGAAGTGGGGAGTGGTTAAGGTGGGGGTCTGGTTTGCTACATCACCACATTTGGCCATGAGTACTCACCAAGTAAGTCACAGAGGTGATGTATTCATGATCATATTTTAACTATGACACAGGCGCTTTAGGGTGAGGTTTTGAAGGGAGAAGAAGTCATGCAGGGTGGACACATACGCATATAGTTAAATGAACATCAGTGAAGTTCATTTGTCATGGTAGTTCCTTGCTTAATGTCAATGGATGAAAATAAGTTTTTTTTATTAAATTATGCCCCCCTCGAGACAAATTATACACCTAAATCTCAATTTTACGCAACTTTTGGGGTCCAGAATTTGGGAATCGCGTTAACGTTGAAAGCGCGTTAGATAGACAGATAGATAGAAAGTCTTAATTTTTTAGAAAGGTGTGTTTTTATGCAGTTGAAGGAGTCCTTTGTTACGTTAATTCAGGCCAGGCATGTTGCTGAGCAGCCGGGAGGGTCCGTTTGCACCACGCACTTCAAAAACTCCGTCCGAGCAATTGAGTAACTAAATTACATTTAATTAAAAAAAACATATTTATTTTAGAGCCCCCTTTTTTTGCTGTGGTCAGATTTAATCCAGTATTGTATGGAACACAAACTAAGGCACATTTTTAATTAATTATTTGACACATATATTCCAAGTTCTTGCCTTGCGTTGTCATATTAATTGCTGAAAAGCAGAAAGAAACATTTAATTTTCATATTACATAGCACTTGAGCGCCACTAAAAGATAGTAGCTGTTAGATGAGCTCATTTAGGGGCAACATTGTGTAAAAGAGAGTCTGATTCAGCTCAACATCTAAATGGGGCGCACAATTGTGAGCATGTTAAAGAAATGAAGCATAAATAAATGATTTCCCAAAAGCGCGGGGGAAAAGCAGAAGGCAAGGCACAATATTTGGATGACTAATATTTCATGAGTATTGAAAAGCAAAGCCTCATTCATCCCCGGAGACAATTCTACTCTAGTTAGAGCTTCGCGTAACAAAGGGAGCCAGTGAGGAGGGAAAAGGGAATAAAAGAGAAAAGGTAGAAGTGATGGTGAGAAGTGGGGAGGGGAGGAATTGTGAATTGTGGAGGAAGGTTAAGCACCCCTCCTTTGTAGGTTTTGAAGGCCGGGGAACTCCCCATGGAAAGGTCTCAGGATGTACTTTTATGTATGCACACGGACGCACGCGCGCGCAGGCGCGCACACACACACGCACACACACATTCATACAACCTGGGTGAACAAAGACGCATGAGATGTCCTTAGAAACAGACACCAATATATGAATGCCATGCAGGCAAAAGAATGTCAACACGACAGACACTTCTTTAGAACCACTCACACATCTCTCACTCCATCTGCCATCAGCACGAAGGTTCAACCTTTCAGCAATGTTGGCTAATTATTTAGCAGACGGGCCGCTTCAGCAATGCTCCAAGATGTTTTGGAGGATGCTGGGGAATGGGGAGAGAGGGCGGGCATGGAAAAAGGGTGGAGGAAGGGGAGCAGACATGGACGAAGAGGCAACGATGAATCATTTTGTTTATTTGTGACAGAAACTAACTGAGTGGTCCTTTGACATTGATTTACTTATCGTTCTGCAACTATCTGTCAGCCGACGCTGGGTAATGTGTTGCACTATCCCATCTGTATGTGTGTGTGTGTGTGTGTGTGTGTGTGTGTGTGTGTGTGTGTGTGTGTGTGTGTGTGTGTGTGTGCGCGTGCGTGCGTGCGTGCGTGCGTGTGTTCACATGTGCGTGTGTGTGGCCACCACGCTGAGAGCACATCAGTGATTCAACCGGAATAGTGGCTGTCTGTTGGGCGGAGAATAATTAATCCTGCCATTATTGGTGAGCGGAGACAACCTGTCAGTCATACCGGCCAAGCATGAAAAGCATTATGTTTTTATCACCGACTGTTGCTATGGCAATCATACATAGTTGCTGGTGACGGATGTTACCAGCGACTTCCTGCTGCTCTCTGGCCTCTCGGACAAAGGCGGTGTTTCGAAGGAAATATGTCAAAGAAAAAGTCAAAGGCAGAGAATATAACTACAAAACACATAACATTAACACTTTCAACAGGCTATATTCTGACTAAAAAGTAATTATTTCGTAGCACCATTAACCCATTTTCCGAATCGCAAGGTCACGGGCGTATCGGAGCCTATACCGGCAGTTTTTGGTTGCCAGCCAATTGCAGGGCACTCACAGGCAAACAACCATACACACTCACAATCCCACTTACGGGCAATTTGAAGTGGGATGTGGGAGGAAATCAGAGTACACGGAGGAAACCCACGCAGGAACAAGGAGAACATCCAAACTCCACACAGAAAAGCTGGAGCCAGAATCAAAGCATGCGCCTCTGAACTGTGAGGCGGATGTGCTAACCAGCGCAGACTCTGAATTCTCAATTCAAGAAGGAAAAACAAAATCCATCATAAAACTGAGATTAGCATTGTTATACTAATTACAGTTAACAGAAGGTGTGGGGGAGCAGAAAAACTAAAACTGTTTGTGTGCAGCTGCACTGGCTATAATATTCCCCCTGCTTCAAATCTGATACGGGATCTATTCAATTGGACGCCCTGCTTTATTACATTTGGGAGGAGACGTGCACATGTGTCTCACAGAAACTTGCAACAGGGAGCTAACTGGCACATCTTGATTTTTGTGCAGGTGATAGCCTTCTTTACCATGTTTGGGGATATGGCAGACCAATCTGCATCATGCTAGCCGTTTCAGTAGGCTGAGGTTTTGTTTTTATTTGTTTTTTTTTTTTTTACTTGCCCTGTGCACCTGAAAATTTGGTAGTTGAAACTCAGACCAGCTAAAAGCAGGTCAAAATTGATGCTCAATCGGGGTGAAGAGTCGTCCCCAAGTGCCCACTTCAGAGCTGCTAACTACCATTCGCAAGTGGAGATCTTGCAGTTCCCTATAAACGTGTTTTGAGCATGTTCATCTCTTGCATGGACTCCAACGAGTCTATCTTTGCTTCTGTCATGCAGAACACGTGCCCCTCCTTAAAGAAAATGAGAGGAGCCGCTTCCATTGTCCAACAACCAAGTCGGCCCATTTCTAACCCACACATCTACAAAAATACCAAAACAAAGAAGATGTTTACAGTTGTTTTGCGCTACACCTGCATTGGGCAGTCTACAGACAGATCAATTCTTTCCTGGAATGCAACTGCAGTGTGTAACACAACAAAAGAAATTAGCCATTAGAAATGCTTGAAAAAAACAAGGACCAAAATAAGAACCGGAGTACAATGAAAGAAGGAGACCCTAGTGAAGATAAGTGGTTTGGAGAATAAATGAGGAAAGACTGGCCAAAGTTCAATTTTGTAAAAGGCTTGGAGAGAGGCGGTTACTCCTTTTTCCTGCTCTGTCAGCACTTAATCGATCAATGCAGATTTAGAAAACAATTAGAAGGTAGTTCTGCTCTTCTTCTTAGTAGAACACACACATTTGTACACACACTCTCTCCATAGGTTGGACATGTGAGCCGATTTAGCTGTCACTCACAAACGTTTACTCGCTGGTCTGCTTACCTTCAGTCACATAGTTGTAGTCGGGGAGGAAGCCGCGGTGGTTGAGTGTCGGAGTGGCGTCAGTGTCTTCGCCCATCGGCGGGGCTTAGGGGAGCGCCCGTCCTGGGGGGGCAGCGTGGTGGTGGTGCTGAGGGTGGTAGAGCGGTATCGGAGGGGGTGGTGGGGAATCCGGCCAGCCCAGTGCCCATTACTGCTGCTCGCCGATGCCTCGTCAGCACAGAGCCGCAGTCATCCTACAGCCGATGAGGGGGGCAAGGCGGTGTGAGAGTGGGCCTGTCCCAAGGGTTGAGTGAGGGTCAAAACACAGGCAAGTGGGAGCCAGATGCAAACCTGCAAAGGGGGAGTGTGTCTAAGTTCATTTCAGGAATCAAAAACTTCATAACAAACACCAGCCTGTCAAAACGCACATATATGTAGAGGATTATTGAAAAGAAATAACCTAGTCTATTCATGTAGGGATAATCCAGCAGAGGGAGTGGGGGGAGGGGTGTGTCGGATGAACCGATGGTTGGTGTCCTCCGCAGTGCTGATGCTTCTGCAGCAAAACTCTCAAGCATGGACACACACATCCAACACTACAAACACACCCACCTGCACTTTTCCGCGGAGGGACCTGGAAACTGGAAGACCCACCAGAAAAAAAATATCGCTTATTTTTTGTTGGCTGACAACGTTCCCTGGATTCTTTGCTCTTCCAAGATGAGGAAAGCCTGCTGGTAACTGCTGCAGTCTGCACTCTGGTATGCAAAAGGCAGAGCGAAATGTAGAAAACGAGAGAAGGAGAGAAAGTGACTGTGACATGGTGAGTGTGTGATGCATCAGATCAGGCCACGCCCACTTGGCAGCACAGCCAATCATAATAAAGATGGGATCTTGCCCGACCACTGAGCACAGGTTATTAAAGACTAGAAATAGGAGCGAGCCACGGAAGGGACAGGCTGTCTTTAAGGGGGAATTAACAAGAGATAAGGAAGATTAATGAGCGTCATCACACAGACTATTAGTCAACTGAAGACATAATATCACAGAGATGTCATAGTTTAATATAGTACACATGAACTGCCATCTTCAAAACTAAAACAAAAAATAGAAGTGAGAATGAATAAGAACAACTCTCCCAAATGATTTACTCACTTAGACGGAGGTAATAACAGTTACAAACTAACGGCTCAATCGGAAATTGTGTCTGGTGAATTGAGAGTGACGGGAATGTTTTACAAATTACGTCTCATTCAATTACCATGATCATTTTAGGTCTGGTTTCAACTATCAAGGGCTCTTCATACAAGTACATTTTGTATTCCTAAAAAATAGCATTAAATGCCACCTCAGAGTAGAATTGTGATCCATGTATTTCACATATGCTCAAACATCACTTGTGTATCCTGGACTTAATAGTGTAAATGGCTATACATAGATATATTCATAATACATATATTTGATCAATGAAATGTACGTTTTTTATTCAAATGAAAAATAAAAAATTCCACAAATCCCCCCAGAAAAGAGCATGTGTTTTTGCTGTAGCATTAAGCATTTTTTTTTTTTTTCTTGGAAAACACAGGTCTTTGAGATCATATTTTCCTGCCAAGAAAATAGAATATTCTTGTTAGAAAAATTGTATATATATGTTATCATGTGTTCTTTAATGAGTACTTATTCATAATCTTACTGCTCAGTATGCTTGCTTCTTTGCCTTGCTGATTCTTATCTTGTACAACAGAACAGAAGGATTACGGCTGGGTCAGGGGCGAGATGACGGTTGTGTCAAACAAGATACTGCTGACATCTCAGCAGAAAAATGACGTCCACCAGAACAGATCGTGAAAACAACACGTCAAACGATGCGTCATGAACCTTCTGATCTTCCTTAAAGAATGTCACTTTCTCTTTTTATCTCTCGGAATCCAAGAAAGTTATTGATTGCTTAAACAGTTTTGCTGATATAGCCATATCTGCACGCAACACTTTGTGCATTACTTTTGTTTCTTTTCTTACGAGACGAAGCCCACGCGCGTCTTCCCCCAACCCTTAGGGGCTAATCGTCTCACACTGTGGGTAGGGCGTTCCAAATAAAAAGAGCAAGAGTGTAAACAGATTTTTAGTGTAGTCAGATTGTAGAAAGCAATCTGTATCGCACTCCTCGTGAGAAAAAAAAATCAATATTCTGCGTCACTTGTTTTTGTCTGCTGATCCTTTTCTTTTATTGGGATATTCAGTTAGTACTTTGAACCTGACAATTCCTTTAACTGATTTCACTGCAGGGTG
Source organism: Syngnathus floridae (assembly GCF_059516105.1). Taxonomy (NCBI): domain Eukaryota; kingdom Metazoa; phylum Chordata; class Actinopteri; order Syngnathiformes; family Syngnathidae; genus Syngnathus; species Syngnathus floridae. Next base: position 17,506,961 of record NC_142413.1, on the reverse strand, counting down.
ACTTGGTGGCGCACTGGCTAGCATGTCCGCCTCACAGTTAGGAGGGTGCGGGTTCGATTCTAATTTCTTGATGTCTCACCATGTAATGCCTTCATGGCGATACAAGGTCAAAATGACACATTTCAACAGATCTTTGAAATAGAAGTGAATCTACCTCAGAAGTCTACTGTATTTTACCCAGAATATCAATTAGATGCCATCAGTTTAGCTTTGGCAATGCTTTGAAAATAGATTAAAAGTTCGTCATTACTTTGATGAGTGTAATGCAGAAAACCACTGAGACAGAAAACCCTCTGAATTAGCACAACCCCTACACACAAACGCACGTGCACACACACACGCGCGCACACTCACTCAATGAGCATCAATTCACATCAGCACCAACTTTTTTCTATTTTATTCATTTCTATTTTTTCAATTTACTTTTCTGTTTTTATCTACAGTAATTATTTTTTATTTATCGATTTATATCTATTTTATCAATTTACTTTTCTATTTTTATCTATTAAATCAATTTACTTTTCTATTTTGATCTATTATATTCATTTACTTTTCTAGTTTGGTCTATTTGATCTCTTTATTTTTTTAACTTTTATCTTTTTTGTCTATTTACTTTTCTATTTTGATCTATTTTATTTATTTACTTTTCAATTTTTTCCATTTTATTTATTTACTTTTCTAATTTGATTTTTACTTTTCTATTTTTATGTATTTTATCTATTTATTTTTCTATTTTATCTATTAACATTTTTATTTTCATCTCTTTTATCTATTTACTTTTCTATTTTTAACTATTTAATCAATTTACTTTTCTATATTTATCTATTTTATCCATTTACTTTTGTATTTGTATCTATTTTATATATTTACTTTTCAATTTTATCTATTTTATCTATATACTGATCTAATTCATCAATTTACATATGTAATTTATCTATTTAATTATCTATTTTATCTATACACTTATCTATTTCATTTATTTTATCCATTCACTTATCCATTTTATCAATTTACTTTTTATTTGTTTTATCTATTTTTATCCATCTATTTTATCTATTTTTATATATTTTGATCAATTTACTTTTCCATTTTGATCTATTTTCTTTTCTATTTTTGTCTATTTACTCTTCTATTTTTATCTATTTTATTTTCTTTTGTGGGCGGCTCGGTGGCGCACTGGGTAGCACGTCCGCCTCACAGTTAGGAGGGTGCGGGTTCGATTCGACCTCCGGCCCTCCCTGTGTGGAGTTTGCATGTTCTCCCGGGGCCCGCGTGGGTTTTCTCCGGGCACTCCGGTTTCCTCCCACATTCCAAAGACATGCTTAGTAGGCCGATTGGAGACTCCAAATTGTCCCTAGGTGGGAGTGTGAGTGCGAATGGTTGTCTGTCTCTGTGCGCCCTGCGATTGGCTGGCAACCGGTTCAGGGTGTCCCCCGCCTACTGCCCGATGACGGCTGGGATAGGCTCCAGCACGCCCACGACCCCCGTGGGGACTAAGCGGTTCAGAAAATGGATGGATGGATTTTCTTTTGTCTATTTACTTTTTTATTTTTATTTATTTAAATATCTATTTTTATCTATTTACTTTTCTATTTTGATCTATTTACTTATCTATTTTGATCTATTTACTTATCCATTGTCTATTTATTTTTCTATTTTATCTATTTAGTTATCTATTTTATCTACTTTTATCTATTTACTTATCCTTTTTATCTACTTCTATATGCTTACTTTTTAAGTATTTACTTTTCTATTTTGATCTATTTTTACCTAATATCTATTTTTATCTATTTACTTAAACAATTTTATTTATTTATCTATTTTTATCTATTTACTTACCTAATTTATCTATTTGTATATGTTTAACTTATCCATTTTTATCTATTTTCTTATCTACTTCTACATACTTATCTATTTTATCTATTTACTTAGCTATTTTTATCTATTTACTTATCTGTTTTTATCTATTTACCTATCTATTTACTTTTCTATTTACTTCAAGGCGTACCCAAGGCGTACCCAAGGCGTACCCAAGGCGTACCCAAGGCGTACCCAAGGCGGTCCCGGCGTCGTTCAGAAGCTTCCAAGGCGGTCCTGGCGTCGTCCAGGCGCATCCAAGTCAACCCGGCATCGTCCAGGGGTATCCAAGGCGGTACCTGTTTCGTCCAGGCACATCCAAGGCGCATTCAAGGTGCATTCAAGGCGCATCCATGGCGGTCCAAGGGTGGTCCAGGCGCATTGAAGGCAGTACTGATGTCATCCAGGCGCACCAAGGTGATCCCGAGGTCATCCAGGCGCATCCGAGGCGGTCCCAGGGTCGTCCAGGCGCATCTGAGGCAGTCCCGGCATCATCAAGGCGCATCGAAGGCGGTCCCGGCGTCGACCAGGCGCATCCAAGCCAGTCTCGGCGTGATCCAGACGCATCCAAGGCAGTCCCGGCTTTCTCCAGGCGCATCCAAGGTGATACCGGCGTCTTTCAGGCCTATCCAAGGCGGTTGCGGCGTCATCCAGGCTAATCCAAGCCAGTCCCTGAGTCACCCAGCCTCATCCAAGGTGATCCCGGCGTCGTCGAGGCTCATTCCAAGGCGGTCCAGGCGTCGTCCGGGCGCATCCAAGCCACATCCAAGACGATGTCGGCGTCGTTCAGGCACATTCAACGCGGTCCTGGTGACGCACAGGCGAATCAAACGCGCATCAATGGCAGTCCCAGCATCGTCTACGCGCACCCAAGGTGGTCCCAGGATCGTCCAGGCGCATACAAGGCGGTCCAGGCGTTGTCCAGGCACATCCAAGGCGTTCCAGAGGTCACTAGACGCATCCAAAGCAATCCCAGCATCGTCCAGGCACACCCAAGACTGTCCCAGCGCCGATCAGGCGCATCCAAAGTGCATCCGAGGTGGTCCCGGTGTCGTCTAGGCGGAACAAAGGCAGTCCCTGCGTCGTCCAGGTGCATCCAAGGCGGTCTTGCCATAGCCCAGGCGCATCCATGACGCATCCGAGGCACATCCTAGGCAGTCCCGAAGTCATCCAGGCGCATCCACGGTGGGACTGACATAGTCCAGGCGTATCAAAGACATATCCGAGGCAGTCCCGGCGTCGTCCAGGCGCATGCAAGGTGCATCCTTGACAGTCCCGTAGTCCTCCAGCCTCTTCCAAGGGTGTCCTGGGGTCGTCCAGGGGCATCCAAGGCGCATCCAACGCTGTCCCGGTGTCATCCAGGCACACCAAAAGCACATCCAAGACGGTCCCAGCAACGTCCAGACACATCCAAGGCGGTCCTGGTGTCGTACAGGCGCATCAGAGGCGCATCAGAGGTGCATCAGAGGCGCATCAGAGGCGCATCCAAGGCAGTCCCGGCGTTGTCCAGGCGCATACAAGACGCATTCAAGGCAGTCCCGGCGTTTTTCAGGTGCATCCTAGGCGGTCCTGGCGTCGTGCAGGCGCATCCAAAGCATATCCAAGGCAGTATCTGCGTCTTTCAGGCGCATCCAAGTCAGGCCCAGCGTCGTCCAGGCGCAACCAAGGCACATCCATAGAAGTCCTGGCATGGTCCAGGCGCATCCAAGGCAGTCCCGGCGTCTTCCAGGTTCATCCGAAGCATGTCCAAGGCGTTACCTGCAGCCGAGCCGCAGCCGAGCCGCAGCCGAGCCGCAGCCGAGCCGCAGCCGAGCCGCAGCCGAGCCGCAGCCGAGCCGCAGCCGAGCCGCAGCCTAGCCGCAGCCGAGCCGCAGCCGATCCGCAGCCGAGCCGCAGCCGAGCCGCAGCCGAGCCGCAGCCAAGACGCAGCCAAGGCGCAGCCAAGGCGCAGCCAAGGCGCAGCCAAGGCGCAGCCAAGGCAGTCCCTGCATCATCCAGGCGCATCCAAGGAGCATCTAAGGCAGTCCCGGCTTCGTCCAGGCGCATACTAGTGGGTCAGGGCGTGATCCAGACGCATCCAAGGCAGTCCCGGCTTTGTCCAGGCGCATCCAATGTGATACCGGCGTCTTTCAGGCCTATCCAAGGCGGTTGCGGCGTCATCCAGGCTCATCCAAGGCAGTCCCTGAGTCATCCAGCCTCATCCAAGGTGATCCCGGCGTCGTCCAGGTTCATTCCAAGGCGGTCCCGGCAACGTCCAGACACATCCAAGGCGGTCCTGGTGTCGTACAAGCGCATCCAAGGCGTTCCAGAGGTCACTAGACACATCCAAGGCAATCCCAGCATCGTCCAGGCACATCCAAGACTGTCCCAGCGCCGATCAGGCGCATCCAAAGTGCATCCGAGGTGGTCCCGGTGTCGTCTGGGCGGAACAAAGGCAGTCCCTTCGTCGTCCAGGTGCATCCAAGGCTGTCTTGCCATAGTCCAGGCGCATCCATGACGCATCCGAGGCACATCCTAAGCAGTCCCGAAGTCATCCAGGCCCATCCACGGTGGTACTGACATAGTCCAGGCGTATCAAAGACATATCCGAGGCAGTCCCGGCGTCGTCCAAGCGCATCCAAGGTGCATCCTTGACAGTCCCGGCATTTTTCAGGTGCATCCTAGGCGGTCCTGGCGTCGTGCAGGCGCATCCAAAGCATATCCAAGGCAGTCTCTGCGTCGTCCAGGCGCATCCAAGTCAGGCCCGGCGTCGTCCAGGCGCAACAAAGGCACATCCAAAGAAGTCCCGGCGTGGTCCAGGCGCATCCAAGGCAGTCCCGGTGTCTTCCAGGTTGATCCGAAGCATGCCCAAGGCGTTACCCGCAGCCGAGCCGCAGCCGAGCCGCAGCCTAGCCGCAGCCTAGCCGCAGCCGAGCCGCAGCCGAGCCGCAGCCTAGCCGCAGCCTAGCCGCAGCCTAGCCGCAGCCGAGCCGCAGCCGAGCCGCAGCCGAGCCGCAGCCGAGCCGAGCCGCAGCCAAGGCGCAGCCAAGGCAGTCCCTTCATCATCCAGGCGCATCCAAGGCACATCTAAGGCAGTCCCGGCTTCGTCCAGGCGCATACTAGTGGGTCACGGCGTGATCCAGACGCATCCAAGGCAGTCCCGGCTTTGTCGAGGCGCATCCAAGGTGATACCGGCGTCTTTCAGGTCTATCCAAGGCGGTTGCGGCGTCATCCAGGCTCATCCAAGCCAGTCCCTGAGTCATCCAGCCTCATCCAAGGTGATCCCGGCGTCGTCCAGGCTCATTCCAAGGCGGTCCAGGCGTCGTCCGGGCGCATCCAAGCCACATCCAAGACGATGTCGGCGTCATTCAGGCACATTCAAGGCGGTCCTGGTGTCGCACAAGTGCATCAAACGCGCATCCAAGGCAGTCCCAGCATCGTCTACGCGCATCCAAGGTCGTCCCAGTGTCGTCCAGGCGCCACCAAGGCGGTCCCACGATCGTCCAGGCGCCACCAAGGCGGTCCCACGATCGTCCAGGCGCATACAAGGCGGTCCAGGCGTTGTCCAGGCACATCCAAGGCGTTCCAGAGGTCACTAGACGCATCCAAGGCATTCCCAGCATTGTCCAAGCTTATCCAAGACTGTCCCAGCGCCGATCAGGCGCATCCAAAGTGCATCCGAGGTGGTCCCGGTGTCGTCTAGGCGCAACAAAGGCAATCCCTGCGTCGTCCAGGAGCATCCAAGGCGGTCTTGCCATAGTCCAGGCGCATCCATGACTCATCCGAGGGGCATCCTAGGCAGTCCCGAAGTCATCCAGGCACATCAAAAGCACATCCAAGACGGTCCCAGCAACGTCCAGACACATCCAAGGCGGTCCTGGTGTTGTACAGGCGCATCAGAGGCGCATCAGAGGCGCATCAGAGGCGCATCCAAGGCAGTCCCGGCGTTGTCCAGGCGCATACAAGACGCATTCAAGGCAGTCCCGGCGTTTTTCAGGTGCATCCTAGGCGGTCCTGGCGTCGTGCAGGCGCATCCAAAGCATATCCAAGGCAGTCTTTGCATCGTCCAGTGCGCATCCAAGTCAGGCCCGGCGTCGTCCAGGCGCAACCAAGGCACATCCAAAGAAGTCCTGGCGTGGTCCAGGCGCATCCAAGGCAGTCCCGGTGTCTTCCAGGTTCATCCGAAGCATGTCCAAGGCGTTACCCGCAGCCGAGCCGCAGCCGAGCCGCAGCCGAGCCGCAGCCTTGCCGCAGCCTAGCCGCAGCCTAGCCGCAGCCTAGCCGCAGCCTAGCCGCAGCCGAGCCGCAGGCGAGCCGCAGCCGAGCCGCAGGCGAGCCGCAGCCGAGCCGCAGCCAAGGCGCAGCCAAGGCGCAGCCAAGGCAGTCCCGGCTTTGTCCAGGCGCATCCAAGGTGATACCAGCGTCTTTCAGGCCTATCCAAGGCGGTTGCGGCATCATCCAGGCTTATCCAAGGCAGTCCCTGAGTCATCCAGCCTCATCCAAGGTTATCCCGGCGTCGTCCAGGCTCATTCCAAGGCGGTCCAGGCGTCGTCCGGGCGCATCCAAGCCACATCCAAGATGATGTCGGCGCCGTTCAGGCACATTCAAGGCGGTCCTGGTGTCGCACAGGCGCATCAAACGCGCATCAAAGGCAGTCCCAGCATCGTCTACGCGCATCCAAGGTCGTCCCAGGATCGTCCAGGCGCATACAAGGAGGTCCAGGCGTTGTCCAGGCACATCCAGGGCGTTCCAGAGGTCATTAGACGCATCCAAGGCAATCCCAGCATCGTCCAAGCACATCCGAGACTGTCCCAGCGCCAATCAGGCGCATCCAAAGTGCATCCGAGGTGGTCCTGGTGCGTCTAGGCGCAAAAAAGGCACTCCCTGCGTCGTCCAGGAGCATCCAAGGCGGTCTTGCCATAGTCCAGGCGCATCCATGTTGCATACGAGGCACATCCTAGGCAGTCCCGAAGTCATCCAGGTGCATCAACGGTGGTACTGGCGTAGTCCAGGCGCATCAAAGACATGTCCGAGGCAGTCCCGACGTTATCCAGGCGCATCCAAGGTGCATCCTTGACAGTCCCGTAGTCGTCCAGCCTCATCCAAGGATGTCCTGGGGTCGTCCAGGGGCACACAAGGCGCATCCAACGCTGTCCCGGCGTCATCCAGGCACATCAAAAGCACATCCAAGACGGTCCCAGCAACGTACAGTCACATCCAAGGCGGTCCTGGTGTCGTACAGGCGCATTAGAGGCGCATCCGAGGCGCATCCAAGGCAGTCCCGGCGTTGTCCAGGCGCATTAAAGGCAGTCTCGTCGTTTTTCAGGTGCATCCTAGGCGGTCCTGGCGTCGTGCAGGCGCATCCAAAGCACATCCAAGGCGGTCTCTGCGTCGTCCAGGCGCATCCAAGTCAGGCCCGGCGTCGTCCAGGCGCAACCAAGGCACATCCAAAGAAGTCCCGGCGTGGTCCAGGCGCATCCAAGGCAGTCCCGGTGTCTTCCAGGTTCATCCGAAGCATGTCCAAGGCATTACCCGCAGCCTACCCGCAGCCTAGCCGCAGCCTAGCCGCAGCCGAGCCGCAGCCTAGCCGCAGCCTAGCCACAGCCGAGCCGCAGCCGAGCCGCAGCCGAGCCGCAGCCGAGCCGCAGCCAAGGCGCAGCCAAGGCGCAGCCAAGGCAGTCCCTTCATCATCCAGGCGCATCCAAGGCACATCTAAGGCAGTCCCGGCTTCGTCCAGGCGCATACTAGTGGGTCACGGCGTGATCCAGACGCATCCAAGGCAGTCCCGGCTTTGTCGAGGCGCATCCAAGGTGATACTGGCGTCTTTCAGGCCTATCCAAGGCGGTTGCGGCGTCATCCAGGCTCATCCAAGCCAGTCCCTGAGTCATCCAGCCTCATCCAAGGTGATCCCGGCGTCGTCCAGGCTCATTCCAAGGCGGTCCAGGCGTCGTCCGGGCGCATCCAAGCCACATCCAAGACGATGTCGGCGTCGTTCAGGCACATTCAAGGTGGTCCTGGTGTCGCACAGGCGCATCAAACGCGCATCAAAGGCAGTCCCAGCATCGTCTACGCGCATCCAAGGTCGTCCCAGTGTCGTCCAGGCGCCACCAAGGCGGTCCCAGGATCGTCCAGGCGCATACAAGGCGGTCCAGGCGTTGTCCAGGCACATCCAAGGCATTCCCAGCATCATCCAAGCTTATCCAAGACTGTCCCAGTGCCAATCAGGCGCATCCAAAGTGCATCCGAGGTGGTCCTGGTGTCGTCCAGGCGCAACAAAGGCAATCCCTGCGTCGTCCAGGAGCATCCAAGGCGGTCTTGCCATAGTCCAGGCGCATCCATGACTCATCCGAGGCACATCCTAGGCAGTCCCGAAGTCATCCAGGCGCATCAACGGTGGTACTGGCGTAGTCCAGGCGTATCAAAGACATGTCCGAGGCCGTCCCGACGTTGTCCAGGCGCATCCAAGGTGCATCCTTGACAGTCCCGTAGTCATCCTGCCTCATCCAAGAGAGTCTTGGGGTCGTCCAGGGGCATCCAAGGCGCATCCAATGCTGTCCCTGCGTCATCCAGGCACATAGAAAGCACATCCAAGACGGTCCCAGCAACGTCCAGACACATCCAAGGCGGTCCTGGTGTCGTACAGGCGCATCAGAGGCGCATCAGAGGCGCATCAGAGGCGCATCCAAGGCAGTCCCAGCGTTGTCCAGGCGCATACAAGACGCATTCAAGGCAGTCCCGGCGTTTTTCAGGTGCATCCTAGGCGGTCCTGGCGTCGTGCAGGCGCATCCAAAGCATATCCAAGGTGGTCTTTGCGTCGTCCAGGCGCATCCAAGTCAGGCCCGGCGTCGTCCAGGCGCAACCAAGGCACATCCAAAGAAGTCCCGGCGTGGTCCAGGCGCATCCAAGGCAGTCCCGGAGTCTTACAGGTTCATCCGAAGCATGTCCAAGGCGTTACCCGCAGCCGAGCCGCAGCCGAGCCGCAGCCGAGCCGCAGCCGAGCCGCAGCCGAGCCGCAGCCGAGCCGCAGCCGAGCCGCAGCCGAGCCGCAGCCGAGCCGCAGCCGAGCCGCAGCCGAGCCGCAGCCGAGCCGCAGCCGAGCCGCAGCCAAGGCAGTCCCTGCATCATCCAGGCGCATCCAAGTCACATCTAAGGCAGTCCTGGCTTCGTACAGGCGCATACTAGTGGGTCACGGCGTGATCCAGACGCATCCAAGGCAGTCCTGGCTTTGTCCAGGCGCATCCAAGGTGATACCAGCGTCTTTCAGGCCTATCCAAGGCGGTTGCGGCGTCATCCAGGCTCATCCAAGGCAGTCCCTGAGTCATCCAGCCTCATCCAAGGTGATCCCGGCGTCGTCCAGGTTCATTCCAAGGCGGTCCCGGCAACGTCCAGACACATCCAAGGCGGTCCTGGTGTCGTACAGGCGCATCCAAGGCGTTCCAGAGGTCACTAGACACATCCAAGGCAATCCCAGCATCGTCCAGGCACATCCAAGACTGTCCCAGCGCCGATCAGGCGCATCCAAAGTGCATCCGAGGTGGTCCCGGTGTCGTCTGGGCAGAACAAAGGCAGTCCCTTCGTCGTCCAGGTGCATCCAAGGCTGTCTTGCCATAGTCCAGGCGCATCCATGACGCATCCGAGGCACATCCTAAGCAGTCCCGAAGTCATCCAGGCCCATCTACGGTTGTACTGACATAGTCCAGGCGTATCAAAGACATATCCGAGGCAGTCCCGGCGTCGTCCAGGCGCATCCAAGGTGCATCCTTGACAGTCCCGGCGTTTTTCAGGTGCATCCTAGGCGGTCCTGGCGTCGTGCAGGCGCATCCAAAGCATATCCAAGGCAGTCTCTGCGTCGTCCAGGCCCATCCAAGTCAGGCCCGGCGTCGTCTAGGCTCAACCAAGGCAAATCCAAAGAAGTCCCGGCGTGGTCAAGGCGCATCCAAGGCAGTCCTGGTGTCTTCCAGGTTCATCCGAAGCATGTCCAAGGCATTACCCGCAGCCTAGCCGCAGCCGAGCCGCAGCCGAGCCGCAGCCTAGCCGCAGCCTAGCCGTGCCGAGCCGCAGCCGAGCCGCAGCCGAGCCGCAGCCGAGCCGCAGCCGAGCCGCAGCCGAGCCGCAGCCAAGGCGCAGCCAAGGCGCAGCCAAGGCGCAGCCAAGGCGCAGCCAAGGCAGTCCCTTCATCATCCAGGCGCATCCAAGGCACATCTAAGGCAGTCCCGGCGTCGTCCAGGCTCATTCCAAGGCGGTCCAGGCGTCGTCCGGGCGCATCCAAGCCACATCCAAGACGATGTCGGCGTCGTTCAGGCACATTCAAGGCGGTCCTGGTGTCGCACAGGCGCATCAAACGCGCATCAAAGGCAGTCCCAGCATCGTCTACGCGCATCCAAGGTCGTCCCAGGATCGTCCAGGCGCATACAAGGCGGTCCAGGCGTTGTCCAGGCACATCCAAGGCGTTCCAGAGGTCAGTAGACGCATCCAAGGCAATCCCAGCATCGTCCAAGCACATCCGAGACTGTCCCAGCGCCAATCAGGCGCATCCAAAGTGCATCCGAGGTGGTCCCGGTGTCGTCTAGGCGCAAAAAAGGCACTCCCTGCGTCGTCCAGGAGCATCCAAGGCGGTCTTGCCATAGTCCAGGCGCATCCATGACGCATCCGAGGAACATCCTAGGCAGTCCCGAAGTCATCCAGGCGCATCAACGGTGGTACTGGCGTAGTCCAGGCGCATCAAAGACATGTCCGAGGCAGTCCCGACGTTATCCAGGCGCATCCAAGGTGCATCCTTGACAGTCCCGTAGTCGTCCAGCCTCATCCAAGGGTGTCCTGGGGTCGTCCAGGGGCATCCAAGGCGCATCCAACGCTGTCCCGGCGTCATCCAGGCACATCAAAAGCACATCCAAGACGGTCCCAGCAACGTCCAGACACATCCAAGGCGGTCCTGGTGTCGTACAGGCGCATTAGAGGCGCATCCGAGGCGCATCCAAGGCAGTCCCGGCGTTGTCCAGGCGCATTAAAGGCAGTCCCGTCGTTTTTCAGGGGCATCCTAGGCGGTCCTGGCGTCGTGCAGGCGCATCCAAAGCACATCCAAGGCGGTCTCTGCGTCGTCCAGGCGCATCCAAGTCAGGCCCAGCGTCGTCCAGGCGCAACCAAGGCACATCCAAAGAAGTCCCGGCGTGGTCCAGGCGCATCCAAGGCAGTCCCGGTGTCTTCCAGGTTCATCCGAAGCATGTCCAAGGCATTACCCGCAGCCTAGCCGCAGCCGAGCCGCAGCCTAGCCGCAGCCTAGCCGCAGCCGAGCCGCAGCCGAGCCGCAGCCGAGCCGCAGCCGAGCCGCAGCCGAGCCGCAGCCAAGGCGCAGCCAAGGCGCAGCCAAGGCGCAGCCAAGGCAGTCCCTTCATCATCCAGGCGCATCCAGGGCACATCTAAGGCAGTCCCGGCTTCGTCCAGGCGCATACTAGTGGGTCACGGCGTGATCCAGACGCATCCAAGGCAGTCCCGGCTTTGTCGAGGCGCATCCAAGGTGATACTGGCGTCTTTCAGGCCTATCCAAGGCGCTTGCGGCGTCATCCAGGCTCATCCAAGCCAGTCCCTGAGTCATCCAGCCTCATCCAAGGTGATCCCGGCGTCGTCCAGGCTCATTCCAAGGCGGTCCAGGCGTCGTCCGGGCGCATCCAAGCCACATCCAAGACGATGTCGGCGTCGTTCAGGCACATTCAAGGTGGTCCTGGTGTCGCACAGGCGCATCAAACGCGCATCAAAGGCAGTCCCAGCATCGTCTACGCGCATCCAAGGTCGTCCCAGTGTCGTCCAGGCGCCACCAAGGCGGTCCCAGGATCGTCCAGGCGCATACAAGGCGGTCCAGGCGTTGTCCAGGCACATCCAAGGCATTCCCAGCATCATCTAAGCTTATCCAAGACTGTCCCAGTGCCAATCAGGCGCATCCAAAGTGCATCCGAGGTGGTCCTGGTGTCGTCCAGGCGCAACAAAGGCAATCCCTGCGTCGTCCAGGAGCATCCAAGGCGGTCTTGCCATAGTCCAGGCGCATCCATGACTCATCCGAGGCACATCCTAGGCAGTCCCGAAGTCATCCAGGCGCATCAACGGTGGTACTGGCGTAGTCCAGGCGTATCAAAGACATGTCCGAGGCAGTCCCGACGTTGTCCAGGCGCATCCAAGGTGCATCCTTGACAGTCCCGTAGTCATCCAGCCTCATCCAAGAGAGTCCTGGGGTCGTCCAGGGGCATCCAAGGCGCATCCAATGCTGTCCCTGCGTCATCCCGGCACATCAAAAGCACATCCAAGACGGTCCCAGCAACGTCCAGACACATCCAAGGCGGTCCTGGTGTCGTACAGGCGCATCAGAGGCGCATCAGAGGCGCATCAGAGGCGCATCCAAGGCAGTCCCGGCGTTGTCCAGGCGCATACAAGACGCATTCAAGGCAGTCCCGGCGTTTTTCAGGTGCATCCTAGGCGGTCCTGGCGTCGTGCAGGCGCATCCAAAGCATATCCAAGGCGGTCTCTGCTTCGTCCAGGCGCATCCAAGTCAGGCCCGGCGTCGTCCAGGCGCAACCAAGGCACATCCAAAGAAGTCCCGGCGTGGTCCAGGCGCATCCAAGGCAGTCCCGGTGTCTTCCAGGTTCATCCGAAGCATGTCCAAGGCGTTACCCACAGCCGAGCCGCAGCCGAGCCGCAGCCGAGCCGCAGCCGAGCCGCAGCCAAGGCAGTCCCTGCATTATCCAGGCGCATCCAAGTCACATCTAAGGCAGTCCTGGCTTCGTACAGGCGCATACTAGTGGGTCACGGCGTGATCCAGACGCATCCAAGGCAGTCCTGGCTTTGTCCAGGCGCATCCAATGTGATACCGGCGTCTTTCAGGCCTATCCAAGGCGGTTGCGGCGTCATCCAGGCTCATCCAAGGCAGTCCCTGAGTCATCCAGCCTCATCCAAGGTGATCCCGGCGTCGTCCAGGTTCATTCCAAGGCGGTCCCGGCAACGTCCAGACACATCCAAGGCGGTCCTGGTGTCGTACAAGCGCATCCAAGGCGTTCCAGAGGTCACTAGACACATCCAAGGCAATCCCAGCATCGTCCAGGCACATCCAAGACTGTCCCAGCGCCGATCAGGCGCATCCAAAGTGCATCCGAGGTGGTCCCGGTGTCGTCTGGGCGGAACAAAGGCAGTTTCTTCGTCGTCCAGGTGCATCCAAGGCTGTCTTGCCATAGTCCAGGCGCATCCATGACGCATCCGAGGCACATCCTAAGCAGTCCCGAAGTCATCCAGGCCCATCCACGGTGGTACTGACATAGTCCAGGCGTATCAAAGACATATCCGAGGCAGTCCCGGCGTCGTCCAAGCGCATCCAAGGTGCATCCTTGACAGTCCCGGCGTTTTTCAGGTGCATCCTAGGCGGTCCTGGCGTCGTGCAGGCGCATCCAAAGCATATCCAAGGCAGTCTCTGCGTCTTCCCGGTGTCTTCCAGGTTCATCCGAAGCATGCCCAAGGCGTTACCCGCAGCCGAGCCGCAGCCGAGCCGCAGCCTAGCCGCAGCCGAGCCGCAGCCGAGCCGCAGCCTAGCCGCAGCCTAGCCGCAGCCTAGCCGCAGCCGAGCCGCAGCCGAGCCGCAGCCGAGCCGCAGCCGAGCCGCAGCCGAGCCGAGCCGCAGCCAAGGCGCAGCCAAGGCAGTCCCTTCATCATCCAGGCGCATCCAAGGCACATCTAAGGCAGTCCCGGCTTCGTCCAGGCGCATACTAGTGGGTCACGGCGTGATCCAGACGCATCCAAGGCAGTCCCGGCTTTGTCGAGGCGCATCCAAGGTGATACCGGCGTCTTTCAGGTCTATCCAAGGCGGTTGCGGCGTCATCCAGGCTCATCCAAGCCAGTCCCTGAGTCATCCAGCCTCATCCAAGGTGATCTCGGCGTCATCCAGGCTCATTCCAAGGCGGTCCAGGCGTCGTCCGGGCGCATCCAAGCCACATCCAAGACGATGTCGGCGTCATTCAGGCACATTCAAGGCGGTCCTGGTGTCGCACAAGTGCATCAAACGCGCATCCAAGGCAGTCCCAGCATCGTCTACGCGCATCCAAGGTCGTCCCAGTGTCGTCCAGGCGCCACCAAGGCGGTCCCACGATCGTCCAGGCGCATACAAGGCGGTCCAGGCGTTGTCCAGGCACATCCAAGGCGTTCCAGAGGTCACTAGACGCATCCAAGGCATTCCCAGCATTGTCCAAGCTTATCCAAGACTGTCCCAGCGCCGATCAGGCGCATCCAAAGTGCATCCGAGGTGGTCCCGGTGTCGTCTAGGCGCAACAAAGGCAATCCCTGCGTCGTCCAGGAGCATCCAAGGCGGTCTTGCCATAGTCCAGGCGCATCCATGACTCATCCGAGGGGCATCCTAGGCAGTCCCGAAGTCATCCAGGCACATCAAAAGCACATCCAAGACGGTCCCAGCAACGTCCAGACACATCCAAGGCGGTCCTGGTGTTGTACAGGCGCATCAGAGGCGCATCAGAGGCGCATCCAAGGCAGTCCCGGCGTTGTCCAGGCGCATACAAGACGCATTCAAGGCAGTCCCGGCGTTTTTCAGGTGCATCCTAGGCGGTCCTGGCGTCGTGCAGGCGCATCCAAAGCATATCCAAGGCAGTCTTTGCGTCGTCCAGTGCGCATCCAAGTCAGGCCCGGCGTCGTCCAGGCGCAACCAAGGCACATCCAAAGAAGTCCTGGCGTGGTCCAGGCGCATCCAAGGCAGTCCCGGTGTCTTCCAGGTTCATCCGAAGCATGTCCAAGGCGTTACCCGCAGCCGAGCCGCAGCCGAGCCGCAGCCGAGCCGCAGCCTTGCCGCAGCCTAGCCGCAGCCTAGCCGCAGCCTAGCCGCAGCCTAGCCGCAGCCGAGCCGCAGGCGAGCCGCAGCCGAGCCGCAGGCGAGCCGCAGCCGAGCCGCAGCCAAGGCGCAGCCAAGGCGCAGCCAAGGCAGTCCCGGCTTTGTCCAGGCGCATCCAAGGTGATACCAGCGTCTTTCAGGCCTATCCAAGGCGGTTGCGGCATCATCCAGGCTTATCCAAGGCAGTCCCTGAGTCATCCAGCCTCATCCAAGGTTATCCCGGCGTCGTCCAGGCTCATTCCAAGGCGGTCCAGGCGTCGTCCGGGCGCATCCAAGCCACATCCAAGATGATGTCGGCGCCGTTCAGGCACATTCAAGGCGGTCCTGGTGTCGCACAGGCGCATCAAACGCGCATCAAAGGCAGTCCCAGCATCGTCTACGCGCATCCAAGGTCGTCCCAGGATCGTCCAGGCGCATACAAGGAGGTCCAGGCGTTGTCCAGGCACATCCAGGGCGTTCCAGAGGTCATTAGACGCATCCAAGGCAATCCCAGCATCGTCCAAGCACATCCGAGACTGTCCCAGCGCCAATCAGGCGCATCCAAAGTGCATCCGAGGTTGTCCTGGTGCGTCTAGGCGCAAAGAAGGCACTCCCTGCGTCGTCCAGGAGCATCCAAGGCGGTCTTGCCATAGTCCAGGCGCATCCATGTTGCATACGAGGCACATCCTAGGCAGTCCCGAAGTCATCCAGGCGCATCAACGGTGGTACTGGCGTAGTCCAGGCGCATCAAAGACATGTCCGAGGCAGTCCCGACGTTATCCAGGCGCATCCAAGGTGCATCCTTGACAGTCCCGTAGTCGTCCAGCCTCATCCAAGGATGTCCTGGGGTCGTCCAGGGGCACACAAGGCGCATCCAACGCTGTCCCGGCGTCATCCAGGCACATCAAAAGCACATCCAAGACGGTCCCAGCAACGTCCAGTCACATCCAAGGCGGTCCTGGTGTCGTACAGGCGCATTAGAGGCGCATCCGAGGCGCATCCAAGGCAGTCCCGGCATTGTCCAGGCGCATTAAAGGCAGTCTCGTCGTTTTTCAGGTGCATCCTAGGCGGTCCTGGCGTCGTGCAGGCGCATCCAAAGCACATCCAAGGCGGTCTCTGCGTCGTCCAGGCGCATCCAAGTCAGGCCCGGCGTCGTCCAGGCGCAACCAAGGCACATCCAAAGAAGTCCCGGCGTGGTCCAGGCGCATCCAAGGCAGTCCCGGTGTCTTCCAGGTTCATCCGAAGCATGTCCAAGGCATTACCCGCAGCCTAGCCGCAGCCGAGCCGCAGCCTAGCCGCAGCCTAGCCGCAGCCGAGCCGCAGCCGAGCCGCAGCCGCGCATACTAGTGGGTCACGGCGTGATCCAGACGCATCCAAGGCAGTCCCGGCTTTGTCGAGGCGCATCCAAGGTGATACCGGCGTCTTTCAGGCCTATCCAAGGCGGTTGCGGCGTCATCCAGGCTCATCCAAGTCAGTCCCTGAGTCATCCAGCCTCATCCAAGGTGATCCCGGCGTCGTCCAGGCTCATTCCAAGGCGGTCCAGGCGTCGTCCGGGCGCATCCAAGCCACATCCAAGACGATGTCGGCGTCGTTCAGGCACATTCAAGGCGGTCCTGGTGTCGCACAGGCGCATCAAACGCGCATCAAAGGCAGTCCCAGCATCGTCTACGCGCATCCAAGGTCGTCCCAGTGTCGTCCAAGCGCCACCAAGGCGGTCCCAGGATCGTCCAGGCGCATATAAGGCGGTCCAGGCGTTGTCCAGGCACATCCAAGGCATTCCCAGCATCATCCAAGCTTATCCAAGACTGTCCCAGCGCCGATCAGGCGCATCCAAAGTGCATCCGAGGTGGTCCTGGTGTCGTCCAGGCGCAACAAAGGCAATCCCTGCGTCGTCCAGGAGCATCCAAGGCGGTCTTGCCATAGTCCAGGCGCATCCATGACTCATCCGAGGCACATCCTAGGCAGTCCCGAAGTCATCCAGGCGCATCAACGGTGGTACTGGCGTAGTCCAGGCGTATCAAAGACATGTCCGAGGCCGTCCCGACGTTGTCCAGGCGCATCCAAGGTGCATCCTTGACAGTCCCGTAGTCATCCTGCCTCATCCAAGAGAGTCTTGTGGTCGTCCAGGGGCATCCAAGGCGCATCCAATGCTGTCCCTGCGTCATCCAGGCACATAGAAAGCACATCCAAGACGGTCCCAGCAACGTCCAGACACATCCAAGGCGGTCCTGGTGTCGTACAGGCGCATCAGAGGCGCATCAGAGGCGCATCAGAGGCGCATCCAAGGCAGTCCCAGCGTTGTCCAGGCGCATACAAGACGCATTCAAGGCAGTCCCGGCGTTTTTCAGGTGCATCCTAGGCGGTCCTGGCGTCGTGCAGGCGCATCCAAAGCATATCCAAGGCGGTCTTTGCGTCGTCCAGGCGCATCCAAGTCAGGCCCGGCGTCGTCCAGGCGCAACCAAGGCACATCCAAAGAAGTCCCGGCGTGGTCCAGGCGCATCCAAGGCAGTCCCGGAGTCTTACAGGTTCATCCGAAGCATGTCCAAGGCGTTACCCGCAGCCGAGCCGCAGCCGAGCCGCAGCCGAGCCGCAGCCGAGCCGCAGCCGAGCCGCAGCCAAGCCGCAGCCGAGCCGCAGCCGAGCCGCAGCCGAGCCGCAGCCAAGGCAGTCCCTGCATCATCCAGGCGCATCCAAGTCACATCTAAGGCAGTCCTGGCTTCGTACAGGCGCATACTAGTGGGTCACGGCGTGATCCAGACGCATCCAAGGCAGTCCTGGCTTTGTCCAGGCGCATCCAAGGTGATACCGGCGTCTTTCAGGCCTATCCAAGGCGGTTGCGGCGTCATCCAGGCTCATCCAAGGCAGTCCCTGAGTCATCCAGCCTCATCCAAGGTGATCCCGGCGTCGTCCAGGTTCATTCCAAGGCGGTCCCGGCAACGTCCAGACACATCCAAGGCGGTCCTGGTGTCGTACAGGCGCATCCAAGGCGTTCCAGAGGTCACTAGACACATCCAAGGCAATCCCAGCATCGTCCAGGCACATCCAAGACTGTCCCAGCGCCGATCAGGCGCATCCAAAGTGCATCCGAGGTGGTCCCGGTGTCGTTTGGGCAGAACAAAGGCAGTCCCTTCGTCGTCCAGGTGCATCCAAGGCTGTCTTGCCATAGTCCAGGCGCATCCATGACGCATCCGAGGCACATCCTAAGCAGTCCCGAAGTCATCCAGGCCCATCTACGGTTGTACTGACATAGTCCAGGCGTATCAAAGACATATCCGAGGCAGTCCCGGCGTCGTCCAGGCGCATCCAAGGTGCATCCTTGACAGTCCCGGCGTTTTTCAGGTGCATCCTAGGCGGTCCTGGCGTCGTGCAGGCGCATCCAAAGCATATCCAAGGCAGTCTCTGCGTCGTCCAGGCCCATCCAAGTCAGGCCCGGCGTCGTCTAGGCTCAACCAAGGCAAATCCAAAGAAGTCCCGGCGTGGTCCAGGCGCATCCAAGGCAGTCCTGGTGTCTTCCAGGTTCATCCGAAGCATGTTCAAGGCGTTACCCGCAGACGAGCCGCAGCCGAGCCGCAGCCGAGCCGCAGCCTAGCCGCAGCCTAGCCGCAGCCTAGCCGCAGCCTAGCCGCAGCCGAGCCGCAGCCTAGCCGCAGCCTAGCCGCAGCCGAGCCGCAGCCGAGCCGCAGCCGAGCCGCAGCCGAGCCGCAGCCGAGCCGCAGCCGAGCCGCAGCCAAGGCAGTCCCTGCATCATCCAGGCGCAACCATGGCACATCTAAGGCAGTCCCGGCTTCGTCCAGGCGCATACTAGTGGGTCACGGCGTGATCCAGACGCATCCAAGGCAGTCCCGGCTTTGTTCAGGCGCATCCAAGGTGATACCGGCATCTTTCAGGCCTATCCAAGGCGGTCGCGACTTCGTCCAGGCGAATCCAAGGCGCATTGATGGCGTATCCAAGGTAGTCTCGGCGTCGACCAGGCGCATCCAAAGCTTATCCGAGGCGCATCCAAAACAGTCCCGGCGTCGACCAGGCGCATCCAAGGCAGTCCCGAAGTTGCCCAAGCGCATCCAAGTCTTATCCAAGGTGGTCCAGGCATCATCCAGGCACACCTAAGGAGGTCCTGGTGTCGTCCAGGCGCATCCAAGTCGCATCCAAGGGGCAATCATGGCACATCCAAGGCCGTCCCGGCATCGTCCAGACGCATCCAAGGCCGTCCTGGCGTCGTCCAGGCGCATCCAACGCGGTCCCGGCGTCGTCCAGGCGCATCCAACGCGGTCCCGGTGTTGTCCAGGCGCATCAAGGGCGGTCCAGAGGTCACACAGGGCATCCAAGGCAATCCCAGCGTCGTCCAGGCACATCCAAGACGTTCCCAGTGTCGTTCAGGCGCATCCAAGGTGGTCACAGAATTATCTAGGCGCCTTGGCATTGTCCAGGCGCACCAAAGGCGGTCCCGGCGTCGTCCAGGCGCAAGCAAGGCGGTCCAGGTGTTGTCCAAGCGCAACCAAGGCGGTCCCGGCGTCGTCCATACGCATCCAAGGTGATCTCGCTTTAGTCCAGGCGCATCCATGACGCATCCAAGGCGGTCCCAGTGTCATCCAGGCGCATCCAAGGCGGTCCAAGCATCATCCAGGCGCATCCAAGGCGATCCCGGCTCCATCCAGGCGCATACAAGGCGCATCCCAGGCGGTTCCTGCATCGTCCAGGCGCATGCAAGATGGTCCCTTCCTCTTCCAGGCATGTCCAAGGTGCATTCAAGGCGGTCCAAACGTCGTCCAGGTACATCCAAGGCAGTTCTGACGTCATCCAGGCACACCTAAGGCTGTACCAGAGTCATCCAGGAGCATCAGACGCGGTCCCGGCATTGTCCAGGCCCACAAAAGGCTGCTCCGGCGTCGTCCAGGCGCATCCAAGGCAGTCCCGGCGTCGTCCAGGCGCAACCAAGGCCGTCCCAGCGTCGTCCAGGCGCATGCAAGGCAGTCCCGGCTTCGTCCAGCTGCATCCAAGACAGTCCCGGCTTCGTCCAGCTGCATCCAAGGCAGTCCCGGCATGGTCCAGGTGCATTCAAAGTGATCCCGGCGTCGTCTAGGCGGGTACAAGGTGGTCCCAGCGTCTTCCAGGCACATCCAGGGCAGTCCTGGCATCGTCTGGGCACATCCAAGGTGCATCCAGGGTGGTCCTGGCGTCCATTAGGTGCATCCAAGGTGCATCCGAGGCACATTTCAAGCCACATTTCAAGTCGTCCAGGGGCATCCTAGGTGGTCCTGGTGTCGTCCAAGGGCATCCAAGGTGGTCTTGGCGTCTTACAGGCGCATCCAATGTGGTCCAAGCATCGTCGAGGCGCATCCAAGGTGATCCCGGTGTCATCCAGAAGCATCCAAAGTGATCCCGCCGTCGTCCAGGCGCATCCAAGCTGAGCTTGGCGTCAACCAGGCGCATTCAAGTCTGTCCCGGCGTCATCCAGGCGCATCCAAGGCTTTCCCGGTGTCGTCCAGGCACATCCAAGGCAGTCCCAGCGGCGTCTAGGCGCAATCAAGGCGGTCTCAGCGTTGTCCTGGCGCATCCAAAGCATATCCAAGGCGGTCCCGGCCTCGCCCAGGCGCATTCAAGGCGCATCCAAGGCAGTCCTGGCGTTGTCCAGGCACATCCAAGGCAATCCCGGCGTCGTCCAGGCGCATACAAGCCGGACTCGGTGTGGTCCAAGCGCATCCAGTGCGATCCCAGCTCCATCCAGTTGCATCCAAGGGGGTCCCGGCGTCGTCCAGGCGCATACAAGGTGGTTCTCCGGCGGCGTCCAGGCGTGACCAAGGCGATCCCAGTGTCCAAGCACATCCAAGGCGCATTCAAGGCAATTTCAAGGCAATTTCAAGGCTCATCCAAGGCGGTCCAAGAGTCTTCCAGATGCATCCAAGGCAGTTCTGACGTCGTCCAGGCACATCCAAGGTAGTCCCGAAGTCATCCAGGCACATCCGACGCGGTCCCGGCATTGTCCAGGCGCATCCGAGGCAGGCCCGGCTTCGTCCAGGCACATCAAAGGCAGTCCCGGCGTCGACGAGGCGCATCCAAGTCAGTCGCGGCGGCGTCCAGGCGCATTCAAGGTGGTCCTGGCTTCGTCTCAGCGCATCCAAGGCGGTCCTGGGGTTGTGCAGGCACATCCCAGGCAGTCCTGGCTTCGTCCAAGCACATCCAAGGCGGTCTTTGCTTCGTCCAGGCGAATTCGAAGCGGTCCTGGCTTCATCCAGGAAATTCCAAGGCAGCGTACCAAATTGCTCAGTGCAACAACAACAACAAAAAAAACACCATTGCAGAAGACCTACCTGCAGTCGTGGATATAGTCTCCGTCATGCTGCCTCATTTACATTAAAAAAGAAATCATTTTATTTACTTTTGTTTTGTAGGATATAATGTTTTAAATATTGTGCCCCTTACTTTGAATTGAATATTAATTATTGCTGTTATTTCATTTAATATTATGTTTGCTCATTATTTTATTGTATTTTCTTCAGCATAAAATGGCAGTTGGTCAAGAATGTTTAGAGTTTAAAACTTCATAATTTATTTTTTAATTTCAGGCAAAGTGATGCACATTCAATCTGTTTTGTTAGACACGAAAACAATGTTATAATAAAGTTATTCTTTACTGTAAGTTGATCTTTCCTTTTTATTTAATTTTGTTTGCTTTAATCATTGAAGAATCATTAAAGTTTAATGTTAATAAGGGTACAAGTGTGGGGGGGCTCAAGATGTTTTTTTCTCCCTGGGGGGCATCAGGGAATTGATTGAGCAGCACTGAACTAAGCGCAGGCGCAGGGCATGGCAGGGCAGGGCAGGGGTGGGCAGGGTAGGGCAGGGCAGGGGTGGGCAGTTTCAACCAGATGCGGGCACATGACATAGCCGCACACAAAAGACTTATGCTAGTTGCGTTAATCTGTCGATGGTGTTTTCCACCATTGACGCGTTGGCATCAAGCTAACCAACCTTAGCATTCATCACATTTTCTTCACATACTGTGTCAAGTCTGTATTGGGTGGTTCGCAGCCACCAAAATATTTGAGCCACTAAGCTTCAATCAGTTTTTGGTATACATAATATATTGTATGCTGTGAGTATTATATTTTCTGCCTACAAGTGTTGCTGCCAAGTTTGTGTTCAAATATCAGTTATATATTGGAGTTGTAATGACTGTAACAATCTAGAATTGTTAGCATGGTTGTGTTAGTCTGTCGATGGTGTTTTCCATAATGCGTTAGCATCAAGCTAACCAAGCTTAGCATTCATCACATTTTCTTCACACAGTGTCAAATCTGTATTGGGTGGTTTGCAATCACCAAAATATTTGAGCCCCTAAGCTTCAATCACTTTTTAGTATACATAATATATGCCTCTGAGTTTAGTTATATTTTCTGCCTACAAGTGTTGCTGTAAAGTTTGTGTTCAAATATCAGTTATATTGGAGTTATATGACTGCAACATTAATCTAGAATTGTTAGCATTGTATGTTAGCATTAAGCTCAGACAAAACTAAAACATCCGGGAGTTGCTAAAATACTTGTCATACAGTGTGACTTTTGTAAATGAGAAATAATGACTTACTTGTTTGCTGTTCTTCTCAAGTATTCAGATCATAATGGCTGACGTAATTTTTGGAACTCCAAATGAACATATGGAATTTACAGTAGACCATTGAAAGGCAGGCAAATGCAACTCGTGCAGCCCCCTAAAAAAAATTACAAAAGGAAAATAGTTCATTTAATTTATTTTTTACGTTATAAAAACCTACAGTCATAGCATAATTGAAAAGAATGTAAAGCATTAAATAAAAACAGCTTGCACATAATGATTTCATGCTTGTAACAGACTTGAGCCTATATATGGTCTGCAGAAACGAGCAATCAAAACTAAACCACGTTTTCCCTCCTGTGTTCTGACCAACAGCCGGGGGTAAAAAGAGCATAACCATCCGAGCCAACCCCCGATACAGTCCTCAGGCTCCCCAACAATAGCGGTAGCAGTTTGCATTATTTTATTGCAAAGTTTTTCCTTATTCAGATTTGTTTCAAGATTAGTTACAGTTAGACTTCACTTTAATGTTTAATGCAGTTATTGCAATTTTGTTGTTTTATCACAGTAGATTGGTTTATTTACATTTTAAAAACCAGTAGCCATTCATTTACAAATATAATTTAACTTTAGTTTACATATTTAAATGTTCAGATATTAAGATGTGACACAGATTTTGCATGATTTGAAAGAGGCAAAATAATATGCTTACTCTTTCAAATATATTAGTATAATCATTTGTTTCAGATGTAATTATTTTCTGAATAAAAATTAAATTTGGTGTTCAAAAAGTCATTTTTCAAACCTGAGTCTTGAAAAAGAGGGGGTCGTCTTGTAATCGGGGTCGTTTTATATTTGGGCCAATACAGTAATATGAAATTAGATTAACATTACTTCTCTAAAACGCTTAAACCCTCAAACTTGGCCACAATATGGCAATATTAATATTCCAGCTGGTTATCAACACTTTTGGGCAGTCAAAGACACTAGAATACAGTATGAACATCAATTGAAAACGAAGCAACACGGCACATAATATTTTCAAATAGACGAGATAAACACATTTTTCACGAGACATACTTTTAGGTTTGCCCATATTTAAGGGCAAGCCTATAAATCATTCTATTACACACCATTTCCATACATTTGTAGAGCAGTTTAGAGGGAAAAAATCGTGAAGTATGGTAGGCCAAGCTACAAGCTAAAACTCCGTCGTGTTGCCCCGAATATGCTGTGTTAGCGCTAAACTACGCGCGAACGAGCACAATTACTACAATACTACCAATATTAGTACAATAATCCATCGTATCATTTAATAAAGTCGTTTATTATTAAACTCTCCATATTATTACAATTGTTGGTAGTAGTTAACATCGTTCTTACCTCATGCGTTTCAACGCAATTTAAAAAGGAGACAGCCGCCAATTGATTACACACACCTGCGCAGTTCATAAACTCGGCCACAATATGGCAATATTAATATTCCAGAATATTCCAGCTGGTTATTAACACTTTTGGGCAGTCAAAGAAACCAAAAATATTGTATGAAGATCAACCAATTGAAAGCGAAGCAACACGGCACATCATATTTTCAAATTAACGAGATAAACACGTTTTTAACGAGACATACCTTTAGGTTTGCCCATATTTAGGGGCAAGTCTATCAATCATTCTAACAGTACAAATCATTTCCATACATTTGTAGAGCAGTTTAGAGGGGAAAAAAATGTGAAGTACGGTAGGCCAAGCTACAAGCTAAAACTCCGTCGTGTTGCTCCGAATGCTGTGTTAGCGCTAAACTGCGCGCGAACGAGAACAATTACTACAACACTACCAATATTAGTACGACAATAGTTCATCGAATAATTTAATAAAGTTGTTTATTATTTAACTCTCCATATTATTACGTAGGTAGTAGTTAATTTACAATACATCGTTCTTACCTCATGCTTTTCACCGCAATATAGAAGGGAGACAGCCGGCATGTGATTACACCTGCGCTAGTGTTGGCCGGTGAGTGAACGATTCGGAAGGAAAAGTAACGACTCTTTTCAGTGAACGAATCACTTCCTAAAGTGATTCGTTCCTTTTTCCTTTTATATAACTTTAACCAGTAAATGTCAGTAATGCCCATTGAAGCTGGTGCTACCCAGCCGTAAAACAAAACGAAGAAAATCAGCCAATCAGCCGGGTGAGAGACTGTTGCCAACGAATCAGTGTGTAAGTGTTGTATTATAGAAAGAATCTCTCCACTGGGAAGAGGTACAGGAGCCTGCGCTCCCGCACCACCAGACTCGCCAACAGCTTCTTTCTCCAGGCTGTTAGGGCCCTGAACTCGCTACCCCCTTCTGAGTAGCGTGCGGCACTGTTGCGCTATTTTCGGGAATGTCTGCTGTACGCGCACTTGCTCCTTTTTTTTTTTTCTGCTCCTCTTAATTATTTATTTATTTATTTATTTATTTATTTATTTGTTGTTGTGTTATTTATTCATTATTTATTCAGCACGCTTTTGTTATACTTGTTTACTGTTTGTCTGTTGTGAGCCATGTCTTGTCACCGTGGGATAGGGGGGAACGAAATTTCGGTTTCTTTGTGTGTCTTTGGCATGAGGAGAAATTGACAATAAAGCTGACTTTGACTTTTTGACTTTGAGAAATGTGTTAATTAACCCAGCCAATTATTATCATATATAATAATTTCGGGGTAGTTGTATTGTTTAATGTTTATGGGTTATTTCCACTGATATTATTTAAAAAAAAAAAAAAAAGCCTTATCATTTTGTGTGTTTGTGTGTGGGGGGGATTCGTTGAACGATTCGTTTGAACGAATCTTATGAGTGAGCTGATTCTAAAGATCCGTTCACCTAAAAGAACTGGAATGCAAATCACTAACCTGCGCATTACGAAAGGCCCAACCTAGTATTCAGTTAATTACTGATTTAAATGAACCATATGAATAAAACGAACACGATGAAATTAAATAAAGTCGTCAAATAAAATACTAGATGGAAAAAAGGCCAAAATAACTTTGTCACGAATACGATGCGAATTGAAGAAATGAAACACCGCTTCCTTCATGCGTGTTGGGCTTCCGTTGGTGTGCTCTGTGCAAGTGGCTCGTTTGCTTTGTGAATTGAGCATTTAGACAATTTAAAAATATAAATCCAAGTATATATATATATATATATATATATATATATATATATATATATATATATATATATATATATAAAAAAACTTTTCCTCACCCCCCGTGGGTGGTCTCTTTTTCCCTTCAAGCTCGGGTCCTCTACCAGAGGCCTGGGAGCTTGAGGGTTCTACGCAGTATCTTTGCTGTTCCTAGTACTGCACTTTTCTGGACTGAGATGTCAGATGTTTTTCCTGGGATCTGTTTCAGCCACTCCTCCAGTTTGGGGGTTACTGCCCCTAGTGCTCCAATGACCACAGGTACCACTGAAGTCTTAACTTGGCTTGGTCATTCTCCTCTGGGACTTCCAGATCCAGACAGACAGAATGGTAATGGCGAACCAACCGGACATTGTGGTGGTGGACAAAGAGCAGAGGAAAGCCGTTGTGGTTGACATAGCCATCCCAAATGATGGTAACATTAGGAAAAAGGATCATGAGAAACTTGAGAAATATCAAGGGCTCAGAGAAGAGCTGGAGAAGACCTGGAGAGTTAAGACTTCAGTGGTACCTGTGGTCATTGGAGCACTAGGGGCAGTAACCCCCCAAAAACTGGAGGAGTGGCTGAAACAGATCCCAGGAAAAACATCTGACATCTCAGTCCAGAAAAGTGCAGTACTAGGAACAGCAAAGATACTGCGTAGAACCCTCAAGCTCCCAGGCCTCTGGTAGAGGACCCGAGCTTGAAGGGAAAAAGAGACCACCCACGGGGGGTGAGGAAAAGGTTTTTTTTTTTTCACGGAAGCTCCTAACCATGCATGGAGGGTTCCATCCCAAGTCCAGCACCCTGAGACTGTACACTAGCCGTAAAGAAGGAGGCCGAGGACTAGCGAGCGTGAGAGCCACTATCCAAGATGAAACATCCAAGATACATAAGTACATCAGGGATAAGGCCCCAACGGATCACGTGCTCAGTGAATGTCTCAGACAATGGGCATCAAAGGAAGATGAGGTGCTGGAGGGACCATCATGGGAGGACAAGCCCCTACATGGGATGTACCACCGAAACATAGCTGAAGTAGCTGATATCCAGAAATCCTACCAATGGCTAGAAAGAGCTGGTCTGAAGGACAGCACAGAGGCACTGATCCTGGCTGCACAAGAACAGGCCTTGAGCACCAGAGCAATAGAGGCCCAAATCTACCACACCAGACAAGACCCCAGGTGTAGATTGTGCAAAGAAGGTCCTGAGACAATCCAGCACATAACTGCAGGGTGTAAGATGCTGGCAGGTAAAGCATACATGGAGCGCCATAACCAAGTAGCTGGAATCGTGTACAGGAACATCTGTGCAGAGTATGGACTGGAAGTCCCAAGATCCAAGTGGGAAACACCTCCAAAGGTGGTAGAGAATGACCAAGCCAAGATCCTCTGGGACTTCCAGATCCAGACAGACAGAATGGTAATGGCGAACCAACCGGACATTGTGGTGGTGGACAAAGAGCAGAGGAAAGCCGTTGTGGTTGACATAGCCATCCCAAATGATGGTAACATTAGGAAAAAGGAACATGAGAAACTTGAGAAATATCAAGGGCTCAGAGAAGAGCTGGAGAAGACCTGGAGAGTTAAGACTTCAGTGGTACCTGTGGTCATTGGAGCACTAGGGGCAGTAACCCCCAAACTGGAGGAGTGGCTGAAACAGATCCCAGGAAAAACATCTGACATCTCAGTCCAGAAAAGTGCAGTACTAGGAACAGCAAAGATACTGCGTAGAACCCTCAAGCTCCCAGGCCTCTGGTAGAGGACCCGAGCTTGAAGGGAAAAAGAGACCACCCACGGGGTGTGGGCAAAAGTTTTTTTTTTTTTTTTTTATATATATATATATATATATATATATATATATATATATATATATATATATATATATATATATATATATATATATATATATATATATATATGGGATGGAACCCTCCTCCTAACCATGCATGGAGGGTTCCATCCCAAGTCCAGCACCTATATATTGTATATATATATATATATATATATATATATATATATATATATATATATATATATATATATATATATATATATACAAAGCAAACAAACCACTTGCACAGTAAAACCTCGTTAGCTCATAGGTAGTTTCAGTGTTGCAAAACTAGTACAGAGTACTCATTCTTAGAATTTTAGATTGTGCAACATCATGTAAAATGGGCATACATTTGTGTGTAGTTGGTACTCAGCTCAAATCTACGGCATACTGTACATATGTGCATCTCTGTGCATGTATGTTTGTATCAGTGTTTGGCCCTTTAAAAGGAGAAGATAACGGGAGCAGACATTATCTGCTTCTGTCGTGTCGGCTTTGCACCAGGTCCCCCACACTGTGGTCTAGTCACACATGGATGCCAAGTGGGTGTACCTGAACACATCGCACACACACATACACACACACACACACACACACACACACACACGATTCCGCCACTGTGGTTGCAGAGTGACGGCTGCCAGTAACAGTTGGTACCGTCGCTGGTGCTGGCTGACCGCCACTGTGCATTAACCCCCCCTCCCCCCTCACAGCTTCCCTTCTTTCTTCTTTCTTTCCCATTAACTCAAAACCCACCAACAGTTTCACACGTAGAGTAATATTGTATATTTTAATCGTTGTATCCACCAGCTCAGCTTCAACCACAAGACAACAAATCCTCCTTTGGTTAAATCTATAATCCTGCTGCCATTTTTTATTTTTCACATTTTTAGTTTCTTTAGCACATACAAGCTGACCAAGTAAGTAAAAGTGTCAGCATCCAAAGAGGAACAAAATTAATTCCATCATCACTCAAACAGCCCAACAGCTACATGCTCTCTCTACAAAAAAAATGATCAAGCCATCATAATCATCAGGACATGGAACAGGTTTGTAAGAGTGTATCAGGTCAGCTTGTTGACCCAGCGTACCTGACCTGGCCAGTCTCCTGTAGCGACCAAGCCATTAGGCTTTGGACTAGTGTTGTTACCTTGGCGACAAAGAACTATAAGTCTGCCAATGTCATCATCACTTGGACGTGGATATGCCCTGGAGTGAAGATTGTGTGCTCACGTGATTTACAAGCACGATTGCAGGACTCCAAATGTGGTGAGAGTTACTGTACAGGTTTTGGGGAGATAAAAATCATTCAAGTGGTTTTAGCTTAATGAAATGGTGATTCGCATCGACTCTGTAGAATCCTCAACAATTTATGTTTAGTAATTAAAGTGCTCGCTGACATTTTACAGTCAACACCTTTTCATTTATGTGGCGTAGTGCTGGAGAATGTCAAAATGAGTTTCTGACAAATATGGATAAGTGGAGGTATAAGAGAGGCTCTGCTCTGCCCCGCATCCAGTCTACATGATAACAATCAGGGTCCTTGATCAGGAGCACCATTGTGTCCTGTAATGCTTGTGACCTTGTGCCCCACTGTTGACCAGGTGCTTGTTCCCTTTGGACAACCCCCACGACACTGGTTGCTTAGCAACCAGTGACCCGCTGGGAGTGTGAATGCATTCAATTGTCAAAACACTTTCCGAAAGGAAAGATAATATACTTCCAATTAATACTTTCACCTAATACAGTTAGTGTTCCTGAAATCATGCTAATATCATCAACATCAAAATGTAGCTCTAACATTTGGGCTGATTCAAAAAATTATCAAAGATGAATATGTGTAGCAACTCCCAGTCTGATAATACTGGCACATTAAGTTGAGAAGTTAAATACTAACTGCAGACATTGGATCAACCCTGAGCAGGGATGTTGTAATCCGTTAAGAGACGATTCACTACTATAATGGCAACCCACATGAAAGCGGAGATTACGGTCAGAAGTCCCCGAGCACCGGCAAATGCTCACACCACATAAAATGCACCAGAGGGAGAAGCATGTTACATGTATCACATGACCTGCAATGAGCTGTTTCCTACTGCCTCCTGTAGCGCACAGGCAAATATTGCCTTACTACATTATACACCATCATGACAAATTTCTGAGATTGGAGCAATAACTGGGGTATCTGGGGGATCATTTTCCTCCCAAGGGATCATAGGATGGTGATGGAATGACACTATGGCTCGAAGGCAAGAAGTTGAGAGGAATTTTTTTCATACCCCTGGTGAATTAAATCAGCTGCCTGAGGGTGGGGGGAAAACTGAAACATGGGCTCATAAAAGGGAAACAGCACATTAGAGCCCAGCCAGACGTGGGGAATCGTGATTATGACATCTATTGTGAGCACTAACATTAAGAACTCATTTATACCACGTCAACCTGTACTGCAGGAATGGTCTGCGAAGCCATTAAAACCATAATTTATATTGTCTGCTTTTACTTAATGTTCGAGAGCAGAAAGCAAACATACTACTGTATACCTGCATCATCATACATGGATTTGCTCTGCTGTATTTTTCCCACACATCTCAGTCCTCCGAGGTCAGCTGCTCATTTGTTGTTCCAGTTGGTGCAAAGCTTCTTAGAGCAGAAAGGAGATTACATATTAACAATTGTATAAACAGAAAACACTGCTAAATCACCATGACCCACTTTAAATGCATACAATCAAATAAAGGTACTTTCAAACCCAAATCTGTGTGAGAAACTGGGTTTTGATCTGGATTTTACAACCATACACAGAATACGGTACGTTGCAGAGCATGAAATGGTCTAAAAATCTGTAGCTTAACTCAGCAGCAGTTCACATCCACTAGTAGTTCTCAAACCTACTGAACAATACTGAACACGTCCATTCATGTGTTTGTCTTTTCCCATTCCTCTGGACAGATTTGGGAGAGATGAGGGTCCAATGAAACTCTGCTGCCTGGGGGAGAAACATAGAGTATAATCACAAGTCATTCCCAAGTGAAACAAACGTCCCACTGCTGCCATTAAAATACATACCTAAAGGCTGATCGGGCAGTTTTTGTCAAGAGACATTTGATGTGCAATCGTGCAAATGTATGCAAAGATCAGGGAAAAAATATCAGACTATTAAGAGCACAGTGTGAAATGTGCTGAGGGCCGAATCTAGAAAATATTGAGATTTACTTGTGTGTTAATGCTGCCACCCAGTGTAAGCCATCGGCTATATCGCAAAAAGTTCCTAGAAAATGACTTGCTCCAGCGTAAGTAAATATATATACATATTTCACCATTGACATTAGAATTTCTGTCTCGCACTCTTTTGTGTGTGTGTGTGTGTGTGTGTGTGTGTGTGTGTGTGTGTATATGTGCGTATGTGTGTGTGTGTGTGTGTGCGTGTGTGTGTGTGTGTGTGTGCGTGTATCCATCCGTCCTTCTGTCGAAAACATGTAAAACACAAACTGCCTTTCATAAAAATATAGATATAATAAAATGTATTTTGCCCCAGGAATTTTCTTGTGTACTTTACCTTGCACGTTGTCACAGCATGTGATGCAATTCAGTTGAGATCAATGAGAAAACATTATTTTACACTGTGTGCTTTATTCTAGGGGAGAAACACCAGTGCAAAGCTACGTGAAATAAACTTAGACAGGTGTTCTAGCTTCTTGATCATTTTTAACTGTGACTCTTCAAAACAGATCAAAAGATTTTCTCTGAGGAACTGGCTCAATGATATCTCAGCCAAAAGTTGGGTTGTTTCAGATTAATATAAATGCTGAAATACACAAAAGTAGAAACGTGTTGATGATAATGGCCAGAGAGGGAAGAATAGTATATGTATTGATAGCATGCAGATGTAGATGTGGTTGATAGGATCCACGTTACAACAAACTTTGGCGTCTGGAATACCTTCGGGCCAACTGTTGAAAAAAGTTGTTTACTTTCAAACAGCAATGGGCAGTATTTTAATATGAATTTGAATCTTAACAGACGTTCATCACGCAATGATAGAAGTATGGTTACCAAAGTGTCTTGCATGAAATAATTTTTCAAAGTGACAATGAAAAGTGCTCCTTCCCTCAATTCCTACTTGCTGTATTTGTTTGTCAGATTCTTGCCAACAGTAGTTAAATGTTAAGTTTGTGTTTTATTTTCTAATTATAGATTATGGGTGAAGAAAATAATAATGATGTCCAAGATGAGACTTAATTTATTGTTTTGTTCCATCATGATGAATTACTTGCTATTTGTTGCTTTATGTAGTGTTTTTTTTACTCTTTATTCTGTGCTCTCATACGCTTTCTCAAAAAGTCTGTTTATGTCGGGTTGCTTGGTTTCTTTCTCACAAAACGCCACACACAACTAAGATTTAAGAGCTCTTCCTTTGAGTGTAAAACAGTTGGTATATTTTCACACAGCAAATGTATGAGAAATCTTCACCTATCATGACATTTCGACACATTTGATGTCTATATATATTAAAGACGCAATACGAAATACGAGACAATTAGAAAAAAAAATGGTGCAACCAGATGTACTTTAATGCAGAGGGAAAAGATACATTAAAATCTATATCGACTAAACAAAAGTTCAATCAGCAAGCTCATCTTCTAATGTTAATTTGGCTTCTTGGCAAATTTTAACTACGACTCTTCATTACAACTGGAACGATATTTTCGTTGAGGTCCTCAACCTCCATCTCATCCAAAAGTAGAGTTGTTCGTGGCCACATTGCTCGCATCCATGTCCACAAAATTGATATAAATCCTGAAATAGACAAAAAGAGAGAGTGTGGATGTACTGTAAATGGTGAGGAGAGAACAATTGTGTTAAAATGGTAGTGACCATCTTATCTCATGATAATAGATGGTTAGCATAATGTACCTGTCAGGAGATACACCCAGGTGTTTGTTGAGAAGTCCACACAGTAGCTTAGAGTACTGCTTGTTATAAGCAGAGCCGATCTTCCCAATGCTGTGGAGGGAGCAGAGTGCACACGGGTCTCCCTTCCCACCAAACATCATCATTTGCCCCGGGTTGATATGCACAGCAATGTACTGATGCATACAAAAAAAAAGAGAGAACAATTGGGCGGATCATTCAATTAATATCACACACAAGGTTATCTATTTGTACCCCCCCCCCCCCAACAAAAAAGTTTTTAGTTCAAGGGCCACATTCACCCAAATTCGGTATCAAATGGGCCAGTTCAGTACAGCCGATGCTGAATAAACAACGGGTATAACAACTACTCGAAATTATGGCTTTAGCTTCGGTGAAAATGTTTACAAGTCAATTCTGAATATATTCATTTCGAAATTTTCAGTGTATTAAAATAAATCATTTCTACAGTATGGAATTATTTTCACATAAACGTTATGTCTGTGACATTCAATGGACAAAAAAGGCAACAGAAACTTCAAAAATAATGAATTAAAAATGCAGGTAACGTGTTATTTTATTATTTGCAAAAATCATCCCAACCGGCTGGATTGAATCCCTAATGTGCAGTGTATGGGCCGCGGGTCGTCGGTTTGACACCTCTGGGAAAACGCGAACGACTCAACTCAGCATAAATGACATCAAGAAAATTGCTCAGACCTTGGGGATACTGCCAAATCATCTTGTCTGTCACATTTTTCAGTATTTTTAATGAAGAGAGATATATAAACTTAAATCACGGTATTAAACAAGACACATTGTGTAGTTTCTGAAAAGCAAGATCAGCTGAATTCAACACACCACAGTCATTCAAAAGAATACAGTAACACGGAAACTTCTACATGTTTATCCTTGTATGTCCTGTATAATATTTTGTAGAGTCTATAATATATAATATATGTCTATAATATAGACATATCTGCAAATAACTCTGAAACAAGTAAGAAAGCCAGGTGATGAACAGTAACAGGACGAATGCGTGTCGCTGTCATACCTGTGCAGGCTTGCCCATAGCTTTAGCCAGCTCCTCGGTAACTTCTGACAGCAGGGCCTGCGGCACGCTGTCTTGAGCCACGTTGGTGTTAACTACAAACATCGGCATGGTTTCCACACGAACAATCTTCGGTTCTTTCAAAAGACAAATCTCTACTCTCTCTGACTGACTGGAAGAAAACCCCGAGCTCCGGAAGCTGCGAGCGATGGAATCATAGATCTAAATGTCGCATCTCGTGGTTTGGCCCCTTGCTGCAATACGTCAGCGCATCTGCCATATTTAAGGTGACAGAACCGCCCGTAATCTTGTTATTAAATGCACTGAACCCATTCAATAAACAAACTAAATACATTGGGGAAATAGGTAGGCACATAAACAATGTCACTTTTCAATGAGTATACATGTTTACAATGAACTCCCAGCACATTCACAATTTTGCGAATACTTTTAAACTATCGTGCATTATTGTCTGTTTTTGTGCTCAGACCAAAACGTTGTTAAATGTAAACGTTTTGCTTTGTCAACATTTTGTGCCATTTTAGGGACAAGGAACGCTGTTAAAGTAAGGGGAGGAGCTATATGCAGTCAGGCCGTAGCCTTGTCAAATAGGAAAAAAGCGATTTGCCGACATCTTATGGCAGCTATAGGCAACCACACCTTAGAGGTTTATGTAACTGATCCACAACTATAAATGTATATCATTCACTGCTGCTGGGATAATGAATATTTTAATGAGTAAGGTACTAATCATAATTATATCGATCAACAGCAAATTTCAATCAGCGATGACTTTATTTGTCCCTATATGTGTGCAGGGCTCTCCTCCGGACCTTCTATGACTCTGTGGTGGCCTCAGCCATCCTCTACGCTGTGGTCTGCTGGGGTGGGGGCAGTACTGACCGGGACAGGGGGAGACTGAATAAGATGGTCAGAAGAGCGAGCTCTGTCCTGGGCTGTCCCCTGGACTACATTGAGGTTGTGGGACGTTGATTAAGCTTAAATCCATCATGGACAACACCTCTCACCCCCTCCATGAGATTGTGCGGTCCCTGAGCAGCTTCTTTAGCGGCAGACTTTTGCACCCTTGGTTTAGGAAGGAACGGTGTTCTGCAGGTCCTTTATTCCCTCTGGTGTCAGACTTTACAACATCCATGCCACCTGATAAAATGAATGTGTTTCGTCTCTACTAGCAGCACTTGTGTTTGTCCTTGTCTGTTATTTACCCTTTTTTGTAATTCTGGCACTTGTTTTATTCTTGCACTCGTATTATTCTTGCACTCAAATGCGCTGCTGTGACAAGTGAATTTCCCCGCGGTGGGATGAATAAAGTTCAATCAATCAGTCAATCAATCAATCAATCAATCAATCAATCAATCAATCAATCAATATTTATTTTGAGTAAAAAAAAGTTGACATTTTTTTAGCGCATCAGGTTTTTTAGGTTCTAGGTTTTTTTTAATAGCTTGTGCGGTATGGACTAAACCACCTGTACTCTTAATTCATAAATATCTCAATAAATATGGTACTACGTAACATAGACCATTTTTATGCTATTATGAAAACATTAGGCAGCACGGTGACGCACTAGTTAGCACGTCCGCCTCACAGTTCAGAGGGTGCGGGTTTGATTCCACCTCCGGCCCTCCCTGTGTGGAGTTTGCATGTTCTCCCCGTGCCTGCGTGGGTTTTCTCCGGGCGCTCCGGTTTCCTCCCACAACCCAAAAACATGCAGGATGGGTTGATTGAGCACTCCAAGTTGTTTTCGACAAAGTCAACAATTCTTGTTGCTAAAATGATGCAAAATGTACAAAGACAATAAAAAGTAATTGTTCAGTCTGGCGGTTTTACTCTCATGATATGTGGCTTTGCTGTAGACGTTTGGTACATCTAGCAGTAAATGATTTAATCTTCTGTAATTGCTGCAGTTTGTCCCATCCAATAAGGCGTACAAATCGACGTTGACGATTGCCAGTCAAATGTTTCCATGCTCATAGCGCGACTGCTCTTGTCTGCATGGCAATGACGTCACTGAGCACGCGCAATGTGCCCACTCCCCAAGCATCATTCGACAGCGTTGAGGGAGGCGAGGGCGAAAACAGTCGCGGTGGGAAGCAGCGCTGAAGTTAGATGGCCCTTTCCTTTGTCGCCGTCTTCCTCTGCTTTCGAATTGGACTCGGGCTGTGTCGGAAACGTTGAACCCAAGCGACCTCTTTGCGATTTACACGCATTCACCCAAAGCATCCAAACAAACGGTGCGTATTTGAAGGCGAATTAGCCTGCTGGCTAATTGGACCCCCACGTAACGTTACGCGGTGGTTGCTGCTCCTCTGTTTGTTTTTGCATGATCCCACTCGAACACATGATGCTAGATTGCGATTTATACATATTTTGGGACATCGTAACAATCGATAAACCACACTTGTTGTGAATGTTGTGTTGTGTCGTGTGTATTATAAGGTGAGAGAAGGAAAACTGCTCCAGCGTAAAAACTGTTATAATTTGCAGTACACAAAATCATTTTTTATGGATTACAATTTGCGATTTGAAAAAAAAAATGCTTAAAATTCCCGTAGATAGCATCAAATCCCCAGATAAAAATCAGTTCAAGTGAAGCATCATGACGAGTTGACGTCTTTGAATTTCGGGGGTTTGCCCGGGTTGCAAACAAGTTCCAGGGAGTATTCAAAGTATGTTTATGATGTGCTGAAACGAAATCATGTGTAAGTTCTTATTTTTAATGACGGCTAATGGTCTAAAATGAGTTTGACTTACCAAAATGTTTAGGGATCAGAGAGTGTGGTGTGTTTATATTTTAATCTAGTGATTCATAAATAGTTACACAACCTTTACACTACATTTTACATTTCCGTGTTTGACTGTTTCTCCCATTCAGTAACTTGCTGAAAGGTGACGGACGATCACTCTCCTTATTTTCCCACCCATATTATAGAAACAGCGACATAACTGAAGTTTGCTTGTAATTAGGGCTGAACGATTTAGAGAAATAATGCGATCCCCGCTCAGGTACGAATATTTTTTTTTTGCAAGGTTCTCTTTCTTTGAAATTTCCAACAACTTTTTAACTTATTAAACACTTCAGTCTTTTGAGAGTTCACTACTTAATGAAATTTTAGGCTCACAAAACAAAACAACTAAACCACAGCACTCATGAATCAAGGTACCACTGTGTTTTTTTTTAGGTCGTAGTTAAGTACTTTTTATGTTTTTGCCAATGTCTACATGGCTCTGTCGCTGATTACTGTATTAATGTTACCAAGGTAACAAATCCATTTTCATGTCTAGCTTCTGTTCAGACCCTTCCCTGCGGCAATGGAGGAATCGGTGACCACGTTTGAGACGCATTTGACGGCGGTCATGGACGGCCTCATCCGGGCGTCCGTATGCGAGATCACCAAACTGTTCCAGGAGACAGTGGCGGACTACCTGGTGGAGCTTTCCCTTAACCGGAAGGAAAACGACGCTCTCAAGCTGCGCCTGAGGCTCACCGAGAACAAGTTGAGGACGGAACGCATGTACGGCGCCGGCTGGGCTGCGAGCCGCCGCAACGCCGGACCCATTGTCGCGGAAGAAGGACGGCACAAACGGAAAGTTGAGAAGGAACGTAAGTGGAAGTGATGAGTTCCACGTGGGTGTCAGCTAAAGCTGAACGATTAATTGTATTTCCAATAGCGTTGTGAGTTGATCAAACACAATTTTCTCACTGCAGGTGAGATGGCGGTTTGACTGGTCATACTGTATTGAGAGCGGAGCGGAGTTTGAGGGTTGGTGAGAGCGAGGGAGTTAGTGATAACAAAAACGCTGAAGAAATCCATTTCTGTGTCAGCGACATATATTGCTGAGCCTTAGAATACAGTATATACGGTACACATATACTGTAGTGTGATTTACAACAAAACTTGATGTTGATGATTGTCAGTAATTTCCCATTTTTTTAAAAAAAGAAACACAACCTTTCCACATCTTTTGAATTTATATTTTGTTTTTACTGAACTTCAAGTAATATTGTTCGTTATTCAGATACCTGTAATTGTAGTGCTGTAGATGTCACGGTGCTTTATTTTTCCTTTAGTTTAGTATTGCATAATACATAACAGATCGGATTGTTTGTTGAAACATACATTATAAAAAGACATTGAAAGAAAATCTCTAATTGAATTGCAATTTGGAGGGAAAGAAAAAAATTCAATTGTTTTCAATAAATGTTCATCATTGTCATTCATGATTGTTAAAATTTGAGAAGCAGGGATCTTGCTACATAAGAAGGCTTATACCGAGACACATCACTTGTTTTGTTGCAAACCATCTGGCTAGAGCTCATCCCTCCCTCCCCCCTTCTCTTCATCTTGCTCCCTCTGCCTGCTCCTGTCCTCCCTTCACTCTGTGCTTTGCATTCTTCCTCTCTCCTTTTCCTCCACCCTCCCTCCATCCCCTCTTTTCTCTTCTCTCCTGTGTGCTGTGACGCTCTTTTCTTCTCCCTCTTTTCTCTCATTTCTTCTGTGGCTTGACAAACTCTTCTTCCCTCCTTCCTCCTCTTCCTTGTCCTCCTTCACTGCCTCCGCCTCCCTCTGTCGTCTCCTGTGTGCTTTGAGACACTAGTCTTCCCTCCTCTTCCTTCATCCTCCGCCTCCCTGTCCTCTGTGCTTTGACACTCTCTTCCACCCTCCTCCTCATGTTCCTTTCCCTTTGCCTCCTCCCTGTCCTCCACCTCCCCCTTCTCTCTCCTCTGCTCTGACGCATTCTTCCTTTTTCCTTCCCTCCTCTGCCTCCTCCTCCATCTGTCCTCTACCTCCCCCTCCTCTCTCTTTGCTTTGAAGCTCTTCCTTCTTCCCTCCCGCCATGGCTCCTCTCCCTCCCCCACCTCCTTCACTTCCCTGCCCCCTCAGTCCTCCTCCCTTCCTGCCCGCCCCCGCCTCCTCCTGTGCGCTTTGCTTCTTTGTCACGTCTCTCACGCACTCCTCTTCCTCTCCTCATCCACTACAGCAATTAGGCATACTCTCTCCGTCTCCTCTTCATGTACTTCCTGTCGTCCCCATCCCGTTTACTCGTCAGTCCAATTCTCTCATTTTCCTTTTTAAGTGCTACTCCCCCACACACCTTGTTTTCTCCTTCGTCCGTCGCTCCTGGCCCTCCAATCATTTCCTCCCACTCACTCTCCCTCCTCATCCTCACATTTCTCCATCTAGCTTGTCTTCATGAGTTCTTTTCTCCTCAGCAGGCAAGTCAAAGAAGGGCCCTGCAGCAGCCTATCGTAGAGGCTGGTCTGGAGGCATGTGGGAGGAAGGCGGAGGAGGCGCAATCGCTGGAGGAGGTGCAGCAGCAGCAGCAGTGGTGGCAGCAGGACAAGGAGAGAAAGATTCCAAGCAAATGTACCTCATCCAGCTCCCCAGGGGTGACGAGGATGAGGAAGGCATGGTGCGGGATGAGGAAGGGGAAGGCAGTCTCGGCTGTGAGGGGGAGGAGATGACCAGCATAAAAGAGGAGGTGAGGGATGAGGAGAAGAAAGCAGCAACACTTCTTTGCATCTGTACACAAAATAACAGGAGAGTTTTGTTTGTGGTCGGATCGCTGCAGCTGTGCTGACAAATAGAGGACCAGCGATTTGATTTCAGAATGTGAGCTCTCCACGTCACAGGAGCATGGAGCATTTCTGTCCACTTAAAAGGCCCACGCAGTGAAGCACCTGTGCAGTCAGTCAAAGCATAATAATTCGTCTGTCTTACTGAAGAGCATCAACCAACAAGTTCTTCTCCTTTAGCTGTAGCTACACACCAAGTGATGGAATTGAATAATTCAGTACCTGCAGACCGTTTGGAACTCTATTGTCTGCGACTTGACACATAATCAAAATTCCAGTTTGCATTTCATGATCTTTTGCAACAATAGCATTTATTCCTGGTCTACGGGAATAGCTGCTATACTGTGGAACAATGCCGTGAGCACACTTATGCAGTAGCTTCTGCCAGCCAAAGCTCACACCAAGACACTCACGCAACCGCACACAATCGGCGTCTCCTTCACTACTTTACTGAAGTTCATGAAGTTTTAAATGGTTTCTATATTGTGGATTTTTATCTATTGCGCACAAAATTTTACTCAAACCATAATTATACAACGATGTGTGTTGCTGAGCAAAGGCAACCTTAATGAAAAAAAATGCTTCTCTATTTTATTTTGCTTGGAAAATTGCTCATTATCCTCTGTGCTTCTCCATTCAGTTTACCCAGAACGAGGGATATCAGCCGGCTTCTCTCAGGATGATCAAGGAGGCTCTGAAGATGGATCGGCCAAACCACAACTTCCGGGATATTTCCGGAGCTCAAAGTGAAGGTAACAAGCCCCAGTGTATACTTATTACTGACTAATAGAAAACAAAATACATGGACCCACAACAACATTTGGTGTACTTGCTCAATATACACCTGAACCTAGATTTTACATCCTTTGATTCCATTTGACTTTCTCGCGCGATTTGGTCATGGACCTCAATTGATTTTGTCGTGAATACATTTTCAAGTAGTATTTTAAATGGATGCTATAAGGACCGTACGAAGCTAAATGACTAGCGCGTAAACCTTAGCGCTAGTGAGTCGATGAATTTCCGTGACCAATTTAAAGGCGTTTGATAATAAGAAGTCGGGCTGTTTGATATTTATGACTGCTTTATGACATTGTTACGGACAGCTGGGATTGTTCTTGATTCCGAAAGGGGCAAATTTGCAGAATCATCTCATCCACACAGTCACTCACAAATTAAAGAGCGTGGCCAGACACAGTAGTAGAATAAGTGGCTGCTTCATTCTCTACATTGCTGAACCTCACCCATAATTCATAAATATTATCAAATATATTACTATATTACACATTATTATTATTATTATTATTATTGTTAAAAACCTGATGTACCAGCTGTAGGGGACAAAAACTAAGGCAGATTTGGCGAAAAACTGAAAAGTGTACTTATATCTCTAATTAGAAAATTTAGAAAAAAATGGTCCAGTGCATGATTTGTGGTACAAAAAGGATATACGTACACGACTTACAAAAAGTTAGGCGTCATGGACTTTTGGGTGAAATTTTAGGAGGGACTTAAAATGCACTCTTTTGAACTTATCTGGCAAACTGGTTAATGCTTCACTACTTTTTCTAAAACTTGGTGTTGTCTCCCTAGGAGCTGAATGACGAGATTCAAAACTGGTGTTGAGTATTATATATTGTGCAAATGGCCAGAGTGTTGTGGCTTGGTCACTGTATTTGGTGCTCACTCTTCACATGCATCTCCTTGGCAGATTATCCCTTGAGCCTCACATCCGCCAAGAAAGAGGACAATGACTGGGACATGGGCACGGTGGAGCCATCGGAGGGCGGTATGACTGTGGACGAGCTGAGGGGCCTGGAGTCTGCACTGAGGGCCGAGCGAGGTCGCGAGCAGGCTGCTATGACGGCCTCCCAGCCCGTGGGCCCCACGTCGGAGGTGGCGTTAGGGAGCAAGCTCGGCTTGCCTCCCAAGTACATCGGACTGGACGGCATGGAGCAGGACGGAGATGCGGCGCCACAGCCGCCCACGCTGCAGCGAGAGGACCAGTTAGGCAGAGGCCGGGCGAAGGACCGCGTGAAGGGCCACACGAGGCCAGGGTCGCTCGGGTCAGGCAGAGTCAGGAAGATGCGAGAAAGCGATTTGGCACTGAACGGAGAGGATGGAGCGGAGCAAGTGGAATCTGAGCGCCTGCAGCCGTCTGCAGCAGGAAGCGCGGGCGAGAGCGGCGGCGAAGAGGACGCCGCCCCCGACCTGCTTCACTTCTGCCCTCAGTGTGGGGGCGGCTTCACGACAGAAGCTGAGATGGAGGAGCACCCCTGCCCGCTAGGCGGCGCCCATTTACAGAACAGTGTTGGTGAGGAGAACGTTTTCCCTTGTGCCCACTGCGGAAATACATTCAGCCATGCGTGGGCGCTCAAGAACCACGAGTGCGCCTGTGCTGCCGAGAGGCCTCACTGTTGCGAGATCTGCGGTAAGCGCTTCACGCACTCTCGTTCCCTAGAGCGCCATCATCTGGTGCACACGGGCGAGAGGCCGCACCAGTGCCCGTTGTGCGGGCGTAGCTTCAGCCGGCTCGGGAATCTGGAGCGCCACCAGAGGATCCACACGGGCGAACGTCCTTACGGATGCGAGGCGTGCGGCAAGCGCTTCAGTCGAGTGGAGTACTTAAAGAGACACCAGCTGATTCACAACGGCGAGAAGGCTTCAATGCAGTGCTCTGCCTGTGGCGTGAACTTCTGTGATGTGGAGCAGCTGAAAAGCCATCAGTGTTTTTGAAAAAGAGTTATGTGGAAGAAGCAGCTTTTTAACTGAATGTGGTAGCATTTAGTTGACTAACGTGTTTCTCAGTGGTTTGTGGTTCTTCAAGTCCAACGAGACTTAAAGGAACCTAAGCAGCTATGAGCTAGTCGGCAAGCTATCATTTCAACCGAAGCTATTCATATTTGTATAAAGCCTGTACGTATTTATTAAAACAAAATGTACATTTATATGTTTGTATTGACACTTGGAAGAGGTCAGTGTTTTTCTCCACTTTAGAGGAATGGCTGTATTTTGTACATTTGTCTATGGTCGGCATTGAGAAATAAACACTTCAGTCCGTCAGAACACACTTGTCATGTAAAAGGTTTGTTTTATAGCTGGATTAACACCTTGGACTGGTTGCCTCTTAACACAGCGCAAATAGAGCCAACCATTCACCCCCCCAGAGTGGGTACTGAACCTGAACTGCCTGCATGGAAGTCAGGCGAGTGAACCAACAGTCACCTTAAGTAAATGCTGTAAAACAGTATGAATGATTGAACATGTTAAGATTTGACATGAGAGGGCGCTTAACTTGGAGTTGCTATTGAAAATGATTGGGATAAAATAGGAATGTGGGGGAGGAACAGATGTTGTTTCTTTGCAGTTTAGATTTATTGTAAGATCAATAGCAGTCAGGCATTACTTTCAGAACTACATTGCAATGATTGCAATTCAGAACAAAATGATTATGTTGATTAAAGACAGTGATCACAGACCGGGTCGTTTGCAGTATGCATAGCTACTGACATTGACCCTCAAACAAACTGATGGGCATGTTCACCCTTTGTGCCAGGATGCCCTCCAGGATGTTCAGAGGCATTCTCCTCACATCGTAGCCCCGAAAGGAGGTTCTTGTTTTGGGGTTCACCGGCACAATCTCCTCACCACTGTTGCGGTCGTTTCTGCCTACAGCGGCATACGTTGGAAACAGTGGCTGGACATCCCGAGGGAGTTTGGCCTTATAAGACGGGCAGCAGTAGGCGGACCACATGTACTCGGGAACAGACACCCTGTTTTTGATCCAACGAGCTCCATTCACATAAGGCATGGCTCCTGTAATCACGTACATGGGACCCTCACAAAAGGCCTTGAACTTCTTCAGCACTCCTTTTTCCCAGGAATTCCAGGGCCCCGAGTTGGAGCCTGCCTGCTGAGGGACAACATTGGTCAGTGTGAACGTGGCCACACGGTCCTCTGTGGTGTTCTGGTGCATGCTGGGATTGAGATGACCCCGGGTGTAGTTGGAATTCATGTAATCCTGAAGCACTGCTTGACTTTCCATCACGTTCTGATCCACTGATATGTTGAATGGTTTCATTTCAGGGCTGGCGCGGGAAAAGGCTAACTGATTGACAAAAAAACAGGGCACTTTATTTTAGTCGTTCAGAAAAATGAAACGTTTCTGCAGTTTAACTTAGTACATGCACTCATTTGCTTGGGTACATTGGGAATTAAAATGGGCTTTATTTTTTTTAATTATATGGAGCATACATTAGTTTTTCAAGAATACAACCTAAAATATTCACTATACTGAAAAAAGTCTCAAGCATGGGAGAAAATATGTTTTGTAAAGCAAATGATGAAATTCTGCATGTCATCGATGCTCTCCTTTAAAGGTTTCGGAAGGCCTATCGATACCACAAAATGTTGTCAAAGCACAGCTTTAGTCAAAATCAAGTGTCTAAACTCATTTCAATATAGTAGTGTAGTTTCTTGGTAATCTCAAGGTGTCACAGGATAGTGCTAAACAACTATTTTTCTCTAAATGAAGAGCCTCAATCAATCTAAACATAGTTTCTTGTCACAAATCTGACCCAAGAAGATGACAAGACATTGCTTCTGTCGAAATCAAACTGACTACTTTCTTGGCAAAAATATGTGCCAAGATGGCAGAAAAGTACTACAGTCTCTTTGTCGAAATGAAGCAGAATTCAGTGTTCATTTTTCTTACCTGCGGCTCATACATCCAGGCAGAAGTGGGCCGTTTCCCATCTGCAGAGCTGATTACATATGCCGAGTACAAAGGCGTGCGATGCTGACGCTGGTACATGCTGGCAAAGCGGAACTGGTTCTTAAAGCGCTGGCATATGGGCTGGTATCCCACTGCATTTACACCCTTCGGTGGCATTCCCTTATAGAAGAAACCGAGACATTTGGAGAAGTCCTGGCTGAGTTCTCCGAAGACCAGATTATCAAAGCAGCTCAAGAGCAGAAATAAAGCTCCAATGGAGGAACGCATGT
This sequence comes from Syngnathus floridae, assembly GCF_059516105.1. Taxonomy (NCBI): domain Eukaryota; kingdom Metazoa; phylum Chordata; class Actinopteri; order Syngnathiformes; family Syngnathidae; genus Syngnathus; species Syngnathus floridae. The sequence goes on along the minus strand of NC_142413.1, from coordinate 17,463,158 downwards.
GGGTTGAATGAGACATTGCGCTCAATGTCTACGAGGGAGATACATTTGAAGATCATCAGGGTTTCCTTTATATGCAGACAGAAGGAACTCCCTGGGTGACCCAGCCCCCAAACTGGTTTGCAAATTTCCCCTCTTGACCAGCAGACTCTGTCTTCTGGGAACTATAGAATATCCTTACAGTGTCACTAACCTCAGAAAAGTTTAGCAAGGCGCGTTACAAAAGTCAAGACATTGAGGTTGGTAAATTTGACAAAACTTTATTTTGATAACACTTTCACAACCGCTGCCGCTGTAACAATGACTCTTTATTGTATTATAAAGACTCCTTTCACCATTTAATCAAAGATGTCATGATGACATCACTTACGTTTACTACAAGCTGGGTTTGAAAGTAGAGTTAAGGTGTAAAAAACAAGTGCCTTGTCACCATAATAAGGTGGAAAGCATGCATAACAATACAAAACACAAGACAGTGACAACATGGAAATAAGTAATAATGCATTAAATACTAAGCGCTATACATAACTCTTCCCTCCATTTATTTAAATGAACTGCCACATTACTTCTCAGGCAGCTGCCTGCAATTGTTTTGCTTATTTTATAATGGATGAACCTTGAATGTAGCCAAATTAAATTTAACTGTCTGTGCCTTTGCTGAAGTTATGATTGGCAGCAAGTGTCGTGATGTGTTATACATGTGCTATACATACCGAGCTGATCTTTTATGGTGCTCCCTTTGGCTCCTAAATGTGTGTATGATTTTGGAAGAAGCCTGATTCTGATCTGATTCCATGATTTGTTTTTGCTTAGGCTGCCATGACACATATCTAAATTGAGTAAAATGTTAGAATTGTCACTTGAGCCATGACTCAATTCTACACCATTGATGTATGCAATTAACAATCAGTACACGAACTAATCGAATATCAAACATGTCCAGGGTTAGGTCACTTTGGTGGAGGGAGGGCTGAGTTTAGGGTATTCTTGCTCAGGGTGTATGACGTAAGTGCCACATTCATGAGAGGCTTTTCTTTGTCCTGTCTAGTTTCCTTTTTGTAACTCTCTATTACATTTAGTCATCAAAACTTCCCTTATCGTGGGAATCACACATCAATGACCTAAATACGTAAGAACTCTGTCTGATTACCGTTCTGTTATTTGGGGGGAATTCCTCTGTTTCTGACACCTCTTCCAGACTTAGTTCCTAAATGTATGTATTGTTGAAAGAAGATGGGACAACCATGTGGGAAATCTAGCAAAAGGTTGGCGTGCCCATGTCGTGTCACGTGAGTAGAATATGTGACACGACCCAATGTGTTGGCATCAGCATATGTCTGAATTTAAGTCACATTTGATTTCTTTCACAGCACCCTTACAAATGAAGAAATGGGTTTAAAATGGATTTACTGAGGTCATTACAAAGCTGTTGCTGTCAGTAGAATATTGTTTGTTTGTTTGTTTGTTTGTTTGTTTGTTTGTTTGTTTGTTTGTTTGTTTGTTTGTTTGTTTGTGTGTGTTTGTTTGTTTTATTAAAAATATAATTTTACACATTAGACAATAATGTGTCTTTTATAAGATTTTTGTGCAGACTTTGACAGTTTATGTTCTATATCTAAAAACATTCTGGATATGTAAACGAATCGTGAAGAAAAATACCCGTAGGACCTTTGATGATAATTTGGTATTTCCTGGTGATTATGTAAGATGGGAAGAACAGAGATTTGTCATTTGTTACAGTCCCAAATAAAACCTGCTGAGTAAGATGTTTTGACTGTGTCATTCACCAAGCTTCATACGGCTGAGTCGGAATTTTTGTTTTTTATTCTCCACCTTAACACTCGGGTTGTCGATGCTTCTCTCTGCAGAAGATAAAGACTTCCTGAAGAAATTTGGAAGGCCTTCTCTGACGGCGGTAGAGAAAAAACGTGACAATCACCGGGGTGCCTAAAAGCAAATATGTCTTTTTCCAGAAAGCCACATATAACCCTTCTTGGGATCTTCGTAAAAAAAATTTCACTTTGAACATTAAATATCTTGACATTACGTGTATTTGACTGAATATAGATTGAAAATGATGTGCAAAAGATATTTTGTTTTTAGTTTTTGCATCTTTTGATACTTGAATTTAATATAACAAATGTTAATTTCGTGCCCTGATTATTGTATTACTGGAAATTCAGATTCAACGCGTGGGTTTGTCTTGTTGGGGTACGAATTATCATTGACTAATTGTTACAGCTAATGGAAAAAAATAAAAATGTAGATGCTCAGTGGTTTTTAAGCACGTCCATAATTTTCCCACCATTCACAAATATGCTATTTTCTATTTTTGTGAGCTTGCATACTTCCTTGAAAGAACAACTTGTTCTGCTGTAAATATCTCCCTCTAACGGTTGCTTGTGACTGTCATGAGGCATTTAGCAGCAACTGGAGCACTCGCCAAGCCTGTTGCTGCACGTCTTCAGTGGGGTTGGTTCAGGAAAAAAAAAAAAAAACATACTCAGGCCACGCCTTTTCTGCCTCTTACCCTGGAGTCAACTTTTGCATTGACAAGTCCACAGAGACCCTAAAGGACAAGTCGAGTGAGTTTCCTGTCTCCGAGTGAGGACTATGTGCACACGGGAGGACAATGGAAGAGGCCGGCGCACTTGAAGAACTCCAGTCGGAACTTACCTGTCCAGTGTGTCTGGAGCTCTTCCGCGATCCTGTCATCCTCGAGTGCGGGCACCACTTCTGCCAAGTTTGCATCATTCAGTGCTGGGAGGCCAAGGCGGAAGAACAGTCCACTTGCCCAAAGTGCCGCAAATCTTGCGCGAGGAAACTGCGGCCCAATTCGCTCCTGTGTAACGTGGTGGACAGCGTGCGTCGAGCCCGGTCCATGGACTCTGCCGCCGCTTCCGCGGGTGGGGCAGGCACGCTGCCGCTGCCACCCGGCTGGGTCCCGGAAGATCTGTTGGAGGAGCGAGAACCCGGGTCCAGCATGAGCAGCATCGCCTCGTCCGTCGGACACTGGCCGCGCCTGTTCGGAATGGACATGTGCGAGGAGCATGAGGAGAAACTCAAGCTCTACTGCGAGGATGACCAGCTGCCGATATGTTTAGTTTGTGGCATGTCCCGGGACCACAAGACGCACAATGTCATCCCCATCAACGAGGCCTTTGAGAACTATAAGGTATGCGGTATCGCTCTCTTTCTCTCAAATGTACTCCACTGGAAAATTAGAAAGTACCGCACATCATTAAAAATCATAATGTACTGGCTCTAAATGGTTATAAACACACTGTATGCATAGCCACAAGCTTCATTCTGTTAGGTTAAAGATGTAGTTTTTAAATTTGAAAGTCAGATTTATATGCATTTAATTTAGCAATTCTGTTATATACCACTAGAGGGAGGCTATTTGGCACAAGTTGTAATTGTACCACACTTTGAGAATCATTGAATACATAATTTAAGAAAAACTTTGGTGTAACTCAAACAATTTAACCTCTTCCATGAAAACAGTATTCACAATCATTCTAATGTGTAAGTGCCACATAAAGTAGAGGTTACTTATTCATTTAAAACGGAAAAACACATTACAATGCGAGACCACAGTTTCAAACTCAGGGCCTAGGGGCCAGATTTGGCCTGACATTTCTTTTTATGTGGATCGATGAAGCAAACCTTGTGCGTCAAAATTTTGAAACAAAACAGATTTTGAAAGCAATTTTTGTTGATCCCTTTTTCACGGTAAATTGAATAATGGGTGAACAAACTATTTTCCGTAACAACAGATTTCAAAACAAGTTATCCATCAGTTCTTGTGTATATACAATAATAATATGAGGAGATTAAATATTTGCATGGTTTCACAGTCATCATGGCCCTCTGCAGAAAACCATAACTATAATGTTGTCCAAGACACAGATGAGTGTGACACCCCTGGTCTGGACTAAATTCATTCTTAATTACTTTGTTGTATTTTTCAATGTAATTAGGTTAATTTTAATTTGCCTTAATTTAATTTAAAGTCTACCGTGAGCAGCACCACCCAGTTCAAAAGTGCAAGTTTTAAAAGAATTGTGTGTAAGCTAGTTCCAACACTGAGTTGATTAGTAATGCATACAAATAACAGATGACTTGGGGACAGACCAATAGGACTGCTTTGCTAAAATAATCTGAAATTTACCATATTTGGCACCATATATGCGCACATACAGTACATGTTTTTTAATACACACATGCAGTGTATACAAAGGTTTTTGCTGTAGTGACACTAGAAAAACTAGCTTGTATATGTATCCCTGTTCTCAATAAAAAAGAAATAAATTCTTTGCTACTTACAAATTGGGAAAAAAATAATGGGTGTGCTGATTGACAACCTGACCTACTTTGTAATTATATTCGCATGTCTCTTTTGGCATTGACAACCAGGACTTTCATAAACCATTGGATGGTTTGAATGCTTTTCAAAAAGCAGATCAGCCAGTTTGCAGCCTCCAGCCACTTGAGTGTTTTACAGGAATTCAGCAAGCCAGTGTGAGGTCTGACAACTCCTCCTCTTGGACCACTCTGATGAAAAGTGACTTTTTTTCTCTTTTCTTTTTTTAACTGGAGCTGAAATGGCAGTTTTATCTTAGTTCCTTAGTTAGGCTTGTGTCATATGAGTGCCATTAAGGAGGAGTGTTTTTCAACGAGGAAAGGTGGGGGTGGGCGGAGCTTATCCGTAATCCAGTTTATTTCTGCAGTATTTTGAATGTGTCTCTTCCTCCCTGCAGGATAAACTGTCTGTGGCTCTGGAGAGAGTTCAGCAGCAGTCGGAGGATGCCTCACTTTTCCATAAAGAAACTAATGAAAAAATCCTTCTCATTAAGGTATGTTTTTGGATGATGACAACGAGCCTTGTCCACTCGCACGAGTCCTCCTTGGGCTGCCTTAATTAAAAACACAAATGAACATCTCACTGAGACAATTTTCAGTCAGCACATAGCAAAACATCCGCTTGGATAAAAACAGGTGGATTTTGCCTGTTCAATTCATATTCCACAAATGAAACACTGAACACTGTGTTTCGGTGAGTTGGGGCACACAGAACATATTAAAATTTGGGGGTTGACTTCGCCGTTAAAATCCTCACAATTACATCACACAGTGATAGTTGAACAAGAACGGCCTTGCAAAATGCACATGGAGACTCAGACATGATGCAATGGATGTGATACATAAGCAAGTCAAATCATGTCTTTCACTCTCAGGCACACACGCACACAGGCACGCACGCACGTACACACACACACACACAGACACACGCACACGCAGTAGCCAAGTGGACATAATTAGAATTGCATGCCGCATTGACTTCATTTCGGCTGGACTGCTTTTTACTCATTACTTTTTACTCATCGTCATTCAAAGTAGAGTAATGTGTGTGTGTGCGTGAATGTGTTGAACAGAGATATGAGCGTAAGTAGCACGTTGACTGTTTGAAAAGTACCAGATAAGTCTACATACATACACTATCTTGGCTCAAAACTACGCCTCTGAAAAAATGTTCATATTTGCCCTTTAAAAACTTAACTCTATTTGTCACGCCCCTCTGTTGTTTGACCCAGTTTTAATGCACATTCACTTATTTTCACTTCTATTTCTCTTTGCATGAAAGGATGTGAGTAAACAACATAAAAGGGGAAGTTTGCCAACTTTCCTCTTCTTGTCTTTCTGTTTGTTTTTGGTGTTTCGTGTCTAATTTGGTGTCATGCTTGACCAACACAGTATATCCTCAGAAGGGCAGCATTTTGTATATGAAAGCACTGCTATAGCACTGGCAGTAATTCCTTACAACTTTGCCAATGATCCAATTTCACTTCAAGTGCATGTGTGGCTTCTTTTCACTCAGGAGCGATCAGGGGATCTGGAGGACATGGTGACTGTGGAGTTTGGCCGTCTGAGGGAGTTCCTCCAGGAGGAAGAGGATCGCATCAAGCAGAAACTGCAGAAGCAAAAGGAGGAGAAGCTCAATGAGCTGGAGGAGGCGCTCACAGAGGCCACACAGCAAAGCAGCCAGCTGGAAAGCGCCGCTGACCAGCTTCGCCTCAAACTGATGGAGGAAGAAAACCCTGAGCAACTCAAGGTGGGAGAGCGGAGATGTTCAGTGATGTCAGTATATACTGAATGTTGATGCGTTACGCCATCATGCAAGTACAAAGGAAGTGATGTGTTACAAACCTGCATTTATTTCCTTCTGTTTTAGGGAATTAAAGATTTTATTGGCGGGTGAGTACCATCACTGTAATTATGGATGATTTTTTTTGTGTTCTATGAGATTACATTTTTCTTACCATTTTTAATTCATCATTCATGCACCGTTTTGAGGTCAACTTGACTTGTACTGCAGCTAATTCGCCACTAGAGGGCAGACTGACCTAGGCCAAGGCATGGGCAAAGACCTTGTCTAAAATCATGTGAAATGAAATAATTATCAAAATTAAGAGGTTTCATTAGATAGATAGATACTTTATTGATCCCATGGGGAAAATTCAGTGTTCCACTATTAAGGCTCAGCTGCAAGTTATAATAGTAGTCCATAGAAGACCTCAGTTTACAGAGTGTGGAACAGTCACTGAAGTCTTTTAATTGAAGAGCAAAAGCAAACATCTAACTTTTTGGGGTGAAAAATGTTGTAAAATCGGTTATTTTTATTTCTGGATCAAGATTAAAGCAAATATGATTTATTCTGGAAATTCTAAGGTAGTAGGAATTAAGCAATTAAGAGGGCTTGAATCACAAAGAATGAACTGTGGCCACTCATTTGCAGCTGCAATTTGCATTGCCGTAATGTCTTATTCACAAAGAGTATTGAACTAATCATATACTGTACCAGCGCAAACACACCCACAGCAGAGTGCAGTTTGCTGCTGATTTTCACCTGATCGTGGCAAAGTATAAAGGCAGGTATTGTGCCAATGGTAGTCAGGAAGTAAAACTTCATGACTGCAGCTCGGGGTCCTGAGCAAAGAGCTATGAATAAAGAAAGTCCAGCTTTGTTCATCATTGGCTTTATTAATAAACATTACCTTCATATTTTTTGGCTTCGGTTGTCGCTTTTGGAATTCTCTGTCATTCTTTCTGACTTTCCAGGGCTGAGAACTTGTTTGAGCGCCCCCCGGAGGTGAGTGTGGATCTGCAGTCTGGAGAGTTTGTGGGACCTTTGCAGTACAGGACCTGGAGGAAAATGATGGCAGTGTTTCAGCCTGGTACAAACCCACACACATGGCACGGCCTAGAGTTTTGATGTGAGTGAGAATGTATTTTCCCTTATATCCTTAGCTGTGACCGCGGTGTCATTGGACCCGAACACGGCCTACCCCTGCCTGTGGGTTTCCTCATGTCGCACCAGGGTTCAGGTGGGTAAAATCCAGCCCAACCTGCCCAACAACCCGGAACGCTTTACTCGCTACAACATCGTGCTAGGCACGGAGGCCTTTTCCTCGGGCAGACACTACTGGGAGGTGGAAGTGGGCTCCAAGACGGCGTGGGGTCTCGGCGTGGCCCGAGCCTCCGTCAACAGGAAGGATGAGATCAACCTCTGCCCAGAGGACGGTTTTTGGACCATGGTGCTGAGGGACAACGGAGATGGCACCTGCGAGTATGAAGCATGCACGGACACGGAGGAGGATAGTTTGTTGTATCCGGCCAAACCTCCCAGGCGGGTGGGCGTCTATCTGGACTGCGGCCGCGGTGAGGTGGCCTTTTACGACGCCGGAGACATGAGCCACCTGTTCACCTTCTACGATGCCAAATTCAACGAGCCAGTTTACCCATATTTTAATCCCTGGCCTATTATTAAAGGCTATAACTGGGAGCCGCTGACCATTGTCACGCCACACTGGGGATAGTTGAATCAGCACATTTAGATGCAAGATGTTGAAACAAGATTTCTGAGTCAATGTAATGTGTTGCGAAAAGCTTCATGTTGACAGTGAACTCCCGCATATTTGCGTTTTGGTTTTTGCAAACTAACCTATTTGTTGATTTTTTTTTTAACTATACTCCGTTATTTGCTGAAAACTTACATGACAAATGACAGTATTCCTTTGCTGTTGGTGTCTTAGTATTGATGTGAGTTGAGGAGCATTATTTAGACCAAAAGTAGTAATTTGCCACCATTTAATGGCATCAGTATAGGGAATTATAGTACAGTCCCTATCCCTCATGAATAGCAGGGGTTCACTGTAATGTGCATAGGGAAAAAACCATCAGCAACATTAAAAGGACAAAAGCAAGCAAATAGCACAATAAAGGAAACAACACTCTTGCAATCAGTATTTATTCATATTTTTGCCATTGGGGTCCGTTAACATGCCCAAAAACATGATTATGCTGGTGAAAATGCATGATCGTATTTTCGATGTCGCATTTCAAACATGACCCCTAAGAACTCACAAAACGTGCTTATGTTGAAACGTTGTTCAACATAAAATTGAATGGCCATGTTCATTATAAGAGGATGCCCAAAAAAGCAGATTCTGGGGCTCATGTTTAGACAAACATCTCTGAAATTTGCTATACGAGGCGCAATGCAAAAGAGACTAAAACGTAAAACTGATTTAAAAATTGGCAGTAACTCAATTGGGAGTTAGGTGTTTGGGGTAAGAAAAGAATGTAGAATAAGAGGGAGTACATCAAAAAATGTGTTACCAGGATGGCTTTTGAATTTTAGGACTCATTTTTGTGCAATGTGCTCGTATACTGGGTTTTACATTATTATTCAAATTCTTAACTAACTAAAACTTTTAATCCATGCTCTGTGTCACTTTTTTTCAAGTTGTGAATTTCAATTTGGGCCTTAATTCAAAATCCTTGATTTTCAGTTTACAATGAATATATTTAGACTTCTTTTTTTGCCCTTACAATTATGAAAATCCAGCTCACTAATAGGACAACCTTCTCACTGGTATTTTCCCCCCCACTAAATGGACAAAAAGCTCATTGAGCTCCAAATTGAGGTCCATGTATTAGTATGCTATTAGTCCTCACAAGTGGGACAACTCTTGCTCTCTAGTAGGACAACAACATTTTACTGCTATGTCTTAATTGACAGCAGTGTGTAGTACCAGTACTACTCGTGACAGTCCAAAATTCCACGAGTTAACGTCAACTGATTCACATGTAGTAATACTAGTCGTGTGTACATCTTTAAGTGAGCCTTTATTTATCAGGCACAATGTTTTTTGTGAGTTACTGTTATAACGTATTCACATAGACGAGGCAGAGTTGTAACAAAAACCATTACGGGGGTAAACCTACTGTTTATAGTTTCACCCTACTGCTGTGAATATCTTATATCCAAGTTAATCCACTGATTAGATGTCACCTCATATGGCATTCTACGTACTTTTCCAGTGCCAGCTTGATAAATAACTTTTGGGCTAGTAGAGCCAATTGGATATCTGTCCCCTGCAATGCAAACAAATAAATAATGAGAAGAAGAATGTGTATATTATTCATGGCTGATTGGAGAGTCCTTTTATTGGCCTCCAGGGTTAGTCAAGGTGTCTTGATGTCTAATTTGATATCACTGCAGGCCAGTTAACACGCAGTAACACAAGCCCTGGCTACTAAATTACAGCTAGGGTGATAGGGCTTGGAGAAGGCTCTTTTTTGATTCCGGTGTATGAAAAAAAGCTCCATAAAGACAATTTTTGGAAGAATTTGGTGTGGAAAAACAGCCCTAATCTTAACACTATCTACGAGGCAAAAGTCTGAACGGCAACATTCACAAAATGTGTTTAATCCATAAATCAATTCCTTGAAAAACTTCCATCGCAAATTACGCAAACAGAAATATACCACAACTCAGCTTTTGGAGAATGTGATTGTGGAGCTGAGCATGTGTGCAAGTAGAGAACACGTTTTACTATGTGCATTGTGTTACTTATGTTTTATGTTATCATCTATCACACAGATGTAAAAAGAAGCCATGATAAAACGTGTTACTCAGCAATAACTGTGACGCACAGTTTGCTGTGCCATATACACCCAGTTCTTGTTTAATTGATGCCAACTTGTACTGTAACTCGAGCCACATTGTACATCCATCTATTTTCTAGACCACTGGTCAAGATCATTCTTTGGAAGATGCAATGTGCAACTTGGACTGGTCATCAGTCAATCACAGGGCACATGCATACTAACAGTCATTCAGACTACATTCACACCTATGGACAATGTCAAAAAAAGCAAGAAACAAAAAGTTATGTCACGTTAGAGCATGACCAAATCGTTCAAGGGCAAAACGACAACGAGGAGATCTATCCCCATGTGATTTGACCAAATTTGCTTTTCCAGTAGCGGAGCAAAGTGGTTTAATTTTTGAGGGCGCATAATACGGTACATTGATTATCAGCGCCTGAAAATGCATGTAATGCATGTTAATCAAATGCTCTACTCTATTTTTGAATAGTGCCGACCCTTGTAGAGAAAATGTCACGAAAAATACAAGCTCTAATTTTAAATAGCCGTGTGCTTACTTCACTGTTTCCTGTAAAAGTAGCTCTTTGCCTCGTCCCAGGATTTAAAAATGTGTTTACATACTTGGCTTTGTAATCTAAAAATAGAGATGAAACAGTCAATTGTGCTCATGTATGTGTGTGTGCTCACTGGTGCTTGTGGGATGAGATTATGCATGCAGGAACCACTTTGAGGTGATGTGTTTGAGCCCAAGCAAATTATTTGATAGCAGCTGAGTTTGCATGCAAAACAAACAAACAGAAAAAAAAAAAAACAGGAAATCTGTGTCGTGTAACAAAACGGATAGCTGACCTAGGAGAATGGGAAATAATCCAATTTGTGTCCCAGCAAAGGCTTTGGATATGAAAAAGGGAATCTGAAGGCGGATAAATGTAGAGCGAAAGGAGAGAAAATAAAAATATTACTATGCGGTGAGAGTTTGGTTTGAAAAATTCCCAGATGTTAGAAACTTTCCATGGAAATAACCAGGACTTTCGGAAAATTCATTGAAATGTGTATACCAGGAATTTACTAAATTGAAGTTCTGGTGAAGTGAAAATTTTTATAAGCAATGCAAAGGAAAAAAAATAATCCAGGCAGGATGGCTATTGTGGCTGCTAAAGTGACTGTTATCCTAGATGGCTATTTTGAAAAAGAGGAGGCAGTTAAGAAGCAGCTTTGGTGTGCTGCAGGTAGAAACTGTGAGACCTAAAAGCGCAGGAGGTATAGGGTGTCACCTAAAAGGAAGCAAGATACAGACTGTGGGCTGAGGTGCAGGAACTTAATCCTGCGGCCAAGACAAAAGCTGATGATAAAAAGCCACGAAGAGAGAAACTTATACAGAAGAAAGCGCAGTGGCGGAGGAAGCGCTCGACTTGGAGCGGGTCCACAGGGTCAAGGATGGGAAAACATTTGGATTCGAGCTTCAGCACAACTATTAGAAGCAACTGTTGAGGAAAAGCCATAAATCTAATGACCTTTTTTCAACCAAATTTGTACTGGATTTTTGCACTTTCAAAATAAAAACAGAGACGACATCATCTGAGAGACGAGAGAGGGAGGGGGAGGGCAGGAGAAAGAGAGAGAGAGGGAGATAGAGGGTGCGTGTGCCTGTGTCACATCGAGATGTTCATGATCATTCGCGAGTCGACGGCTGCAGGAGGCGGTGCTGCAGCCATGAGCGTGCCACAGGAGAGGACCGCCAAACAGGTGTGTGTTTACGCCATATCCTCCACACACACAATCACAAATTATTAGGTATGTTGTACTAGGAAAAAAAATTGCACTGATATGGATTTCCATCCAAGTATTTTATTAGAAGTGTTTGGTTTTATTTTTATGGACCTTATTTCAAACCTGGGGAGTGGTGATAAGCAATGTTATGCAATAGTTGTAGACTACTACCACTACTAGTAATAATAATAATAATAATAATAATAACGATAATGATAATGATAATGATAATAATAATAATGATGATGATGATGATGATGATGATGATGATGATGATGATGATGATTGATGATGATGATGATGATGGTGATGATGATGATGATGATGAGGATGATGATGATGATGATAATAATAGATGTGAATTTGAGTGTGAATGCTCGTCGATATTCATCTTGCAATTTTCTGTCCATGGGTGCATCTCGCATCTTGCCCATCTGGAATAGGCTTCGGCTCCACCTCAACTCTAATGAGGATAAGCGCAATACAAAATGAAAACTAAATGGATTATGTGTTATATTTAAGATAATAGACCAAAATACAACTTGAATTGTGTATGTAGACATGCCGAGTGGTCTTTCTAGTATTTGGTACCTTTCATGTTGCTAAACAAGATTACCAAATTATGATGCCGTGCAGTTTCTGCATCCGTATCAAAACATTAATTGCCCTTGTGTGTGTGGGCAGGAGTGTTTGAACACCATAAATCTTGTCTCATGTTGCATTGTGTGTAAGAAAAAGAACATTGATTTAGAAAGAACTGATATTATTATTACAATGAGGGTCATTTTAAAAAAGTGACATTTGTTTCCTTTAAGAGTAAACCAAGTCTGACCTGAGGTTCTCAATCTGCTATTCTCACCACAGGTGCAGGCTGCAATCAAAAAGAAGGTAGAGAAGCAGAGAAAGCGCACCGGTGACCAGGGAGGAGTCATTACACCAGACATCCAAGTGTCCACACCGCATCACCTCCCGAAGACACTCTCTGAGAACGGGCAGACGTTGGAAGAAAGGCTGGAGCAGATGATGGAAGGAGCACAAAGGAAAGACAGCAGCAGAGAAGAGGTGGAGCAGTCGGAGCCTGTCGACTTGCTGCCTATCGTGGACTCTGTGTTTGGACAGGTAGCTCATTGTCAGCTGTGGTGTGTGTTTCCATTGCCCCCTTAACTAAATAAAACCAGGCTGCATACAACAAATAGTGCTATTAATATCAGTAAAACACGGCATCTATCTAAGAGGGGGGAAAGACGTTGGAGAGGCCAGAATACGATGAAAAACAGGATATGGGAAGGGTGTGCAAAGTGAATGGAGCAGAGTGCTCTTTGCCACTATGAAATTCTTAAATCTATAAAATGCATATTAAATTTGTCCAGAAAAATAATTGCCACTATGAAATTCTTAAATCTATAAAATGCATATTAAATTTGTAGAAAAAAAAAGAGAAAATATCCTTAAGTGTTTTAATATGGACTTTTCCCAATCCAATGACCTCTTGATATTTGACCATTTAGAACTTTGAAATCAACTTTTAATTCCTTAAGCCAGATCAGAGGGGTTATCTAAGAAGTCAGACATTAGTTCCGCACAACACTCAACCATCAAAACATATGTTTTCTTTTTTTAAATTAGGGCAACTGCTTCATAAACATGAATAGATGGACAGGGTCTAATAAAAGTGTTAAGCACTGCACATTATACAGTGGTGTCTCAAATAATGAGTTTCATTTGTGACCATGCTCATCTCAAATTATCTTTCCATATTGAAATATATTCAGAAGGAAAATTCTAGATGAATACATACGTATCTTTCTTTGATTAATGTTTGATTGGACAGTAAATGTCAAACCCCTAAAACATGAAATTTCTCTCCTTTTGCAGAATTATTTACTAGCACACAAAACTGCTGCTGGTTTGCTACTATATAGGTTCCTATCGCAAATATCTGCTCGAACAGAATGACGGCTTGCATTTTGAAAAATCATTAGTCGCGTTACTTGTAGTAAATTGAGATACTCTACCACTGTGCAGTGAATGCTCTCTCACATCAGACATCTTATATGACTAGGTAAAACAGCTACATCAAATATATTGCATCTCAGTGCATAGTGGGCGAGATAGCGTGTGTCGGTGAGGATTTAAGCTCCTTTACTTTAGGAAACATTAGGAAAGTGTAATCCGTAACAGATAGCGTCATGCTCTCAGCCAGAGATATGATGATACAGCCATACCTTGGCAGCCATTGCACTCTGGCTTGCCAGTTGCCATCCCATCGCATCTTATGTCACTCACAGGATGACACAAGAGAAGGCAGCGACACAAGAGAGGGCTTTAACATATTTGTGTACCTACATGTTGCATCTGTCAGCTCAGAAATAACGGATTGTGGTGTTGGAAACAACATAAATAAAACAAGAGGGGATTAAGATGGCTTGTGAGTCATTCTGATTCCCTCTTGCTCTGAAGAGGATGTAACATGCTCACGTCAGCAGGAAATCACCAGAAAAAGAAAAACAGCTGATGTCAGTTATGATGCCACAGGTTTAAAAATAAGCATGAGAGAGTGTCAGCACAATCAGGAAGAAGTGGAAACAAATGAGCGTCTCTTAATGAGGAGCTCATTTCCTGCTTGCACTGATGGACCCTCAGCCCACACAAAGTGAACGGAAATGTAAGCGTTTGACATTTCTCCAAGAACACTCACACACTCATACTTTGATGTAATGTCAATTCATTTGAAGCAAAAAAGTAGAGAACCTTCAATCTCACTTCAAATCAGTCATCTTTGCTAGAGGCTAATTTTTTATTGACAATTCCAAACAGCCCCCGGCCCTTTTGTATTTTTTTTCTAAAATGTGAGGAAAAGCCATCCAGCAAGCATCTTGGCCAGAAGCTCACATATTAGCGAGAGGCTAATAAAAGAGATATTCCATGGGGTCAAAAAGCACTTGCACGAGAGAATTCCATTTCAAGTGCCCCTACATAAAATAACTACATAAATGTCTTCATACCAGCATAATTTGCTTGTGAATCCTCCTCTTTTTTTCTTTCATCAAAACAGCGCACCCAATTGTTTTGATCTTTGTAACTTTCCTTTTCCACCATTCTCCCAAAACCCCACCCTACATCTTTTCTACACTGTGCAAAAAAAGTCAATTCCCCAAAACAACACCTGTCATGAAGTGAATGGAGCTGGGCGACCAAATGCAGCTTGGACCAGGGTTAATTGAACGAACGCAAAAGACAAACTATAGATGCTCGACTAGGGACGTGAATAACTGAACAGAAAGACAAAACAAAACAAGACGAGAACAGACAAGCAACTAGAAGAACGAAGAAGACGTAAGACGCAAGCAAGCCGACAGGGAGTGACACGCAGACAGGACTTAAATACAAGAGGCAGGTAATGGCAATTACACTGATTCAGAGCACAGGAGGGGAGGGGCGAGCACACAGACACGTGAACCGAAACTATGACATTAAAACAAGGAAATGAACTGTGACAGATCTTGACAACACCAATAATTGACATATTATGACACATTCTTTAATATTTTGTGCTGGGGATACACATTTGAAAATTCTCACTATTTGTTTGAATTTCAGTTATTCTTACCACAATAATGTAATAAAGTTATGTAATACAGTTATGAAACTTTGAGAATTTTTTTTCAAATATATCATTATCACTGAACAGACCCAACAAAGTACTATAGTTCATTCAAATTTGAAGGGCCACTCTCTCCCTCCAATAATTAAAAGAATGCAGAAATAATCATTATTCATGCACATTAACATTGCAATCCGATTAAAAGCTTCATATTAAATAAACAGATTGGACTGGTGGGACACCTTTCTCCTGCCCATCATTCAGAAAGCGATGCCTCAAAGGTGTTTGCCCTGACAATGTTACCTGAGTCCAACCAATATATCGGTATTTTTTTTGTTCTTGCTCTTGCATATTGGGCTACGTCAAATGAGTAAGATCAGATAATGACGACATAGTTAGTATCAATTACCACTGAACCCATCCGGCCCTCATCCCTTACACTATACATTGTCAATCTCTGACTGACAGCTCTTGTTAGAGGACACCAGTTGCTGATCATCTGACACCAGATCTTTACTCAATGCACACACACACACACACACACACACACACACACACACACACACACACACACACACACACACACACACACACACACACACACACACACACACACACACACACGCACACACACGCACGCACACGCACGCACACACACCTAATTTACATAATGAATTGAAATGCGATAAGAAGGAAATGAGCAGCTAATTAATCAGTTATAATGGTATGAGCTAGCTGCTGATCTCAGTACGTACGTATGTCTCCCACTCAACTCATCTGGGTGAGTCATTGATGAGTCCAGACCGGTTGTTGATTAACCAACATGAAATTACTGAAACAGCGAAACCGTGGCAGGAAATTAAGTAAGTGACTTAACTGACTAACTGATTTAACTGTCACACAATTTTGAAAGCATTGTAACTATCAAAAGTGATACTGGTACCAGTATTGCTAATTCACCTGAAGAACTAATGCTAATCTTTTCACTGTAAGGTTTTAGTAAGATGCAATCATGAATAAAGAGCTAAGTTGCATCATCAGGTGGCAGCCTGCGCTGAGTGAGAGCATAGGCCACATGAGGCCCACCAGTCTGGGGATGCCAATTGAATCCGGCCCATCTTGTAATGATTCAAATCATCGACAGCAGGAGTCACAACAGTTATTATTGCCATAGCCAGAAAATTGTTGGCCAGTAATACGCTCCCCTACATTCATTTCCAACTCAACAGACCATGGCACACACTCATTCACTGACGTTATTGCCATAGTGTTCAATGTGTGGATGGCCAACCCTAGTAGTGAAAATTAATACATTCACCTCAAATCCATATATTTTTAGTGATGAAGTGTATGCATCCAACTTTTAAAAATCATTCTCTACTTAGCTTATTTAATTAATTGTGGCAGGGATCGGCAACATAATCCCCAATTTAAGAGTTTAATTCATTCCACCATACTTGTAACTTAAACCATTGATATCTCAAAATCAATTTTTCCCAATGAAATGAATAGAAATAATATTTATCTGTTCCACATCCCCCAAGAACGCATCACAATGTTTTAATGTCTTCATTCGAAAAAATGACACTGAATTGTTAAATATGAATACAGTATATTTAAAAAAGTATTAAGAAAATCAAAAAGGCAATCTTGAGAAACAAACTGGTATTAAGAAGTTTACATTTATAGTCATGCACTCAATTCACTCACTCACTCACTCACTCACTCACTCACTCACTCACTCACTCACTCACTCACTCACTCACTCACTCACTCACGCACGCACGCACGCACGCACGCACGCACGCACACACGCACACACACGAACGTCCCCTTTTTTCTCTGGCGCCCTCTCGTGGCAAGATTTGCATACATCACCAGTCCAAAAAAGATATGCAGTACAGGTTACTTATTTCAAAGTTGAAGCAGTTATCTTCTATTCTCGTGACCGGTTTTAACCATTATGTTTTAATTTTTGTCCTTTTTCATTATCCTTTTTCATTCATCATCGTCAATGTTCACACAAAACTGCATCGGTGACACCACAATTGCTCCCTTAATACAAAATGCTAAATGCTTGGGGTTTTTCTATTTAGTTTTTTAGGTTGTTTTTTTTTGTGAAAAAATTTGCTGCACCAGCCCTCATATTACGAGAAAATTGTGTTTCAATCATCGCTTTAAAATAGCAAATAGATGCAGAGTTCTTGCTGTTTTTTGTTTTATTTTCCCTTGTACCCTTTCAGCTCTCCTTTTCATCATCACATCCACTCCTTCAATCTGATACAGCAACGATTAATCCCCTTCTGTTTTTACCCTCTTAATTCTCTCCCTAAAAGCGATCTTGCTGCAGATGAAGTCATTTGGGTGCTGATACAACATATGTGAGATTGATGGAGAGACGCTCGAGAGATTACAGTAGTTGAGAAGTGTAAAAAGAGAATTAGAGATGCATCACTCAAGTGAAGCATCCAGTTTGGTTGAGGGCGCTTATTTTGGTTCATGTATGCAATGACACTAGGATGGGCAAAGGTGGGCGGAGTCAATCAGCCTTGTGATTACTGGCATAGATTAGAGGCACTCTTCATCACTGAGTGGCATCACATCATCACACTATGGGGGAACACTTGGAGTTTTTCTCCACAATGGAGCAGCTGGAGTTTTGAAACGAGCAGCTAGTAAGGAGACAAAAGGGAAGAGTGTGAGGCAAGTAGTGCAGAAAAGAAGAGGAATATAGGTTGGGAGCTTGGGTGATGGGCAACTGCACCAAATCATCCATGAAAGAAAAAATGAGGACGGTAAGACTTTAAGTATCATAACTGGCATAGAATATTTCCTTATTTTGAACTAACATAGCACACTAGCATGCAGGTTTAGTTAGACCGCCATTTAACCAAGGGAACTGTAAACTCGTCAGAGCCCATTTGAGTTTGTATTTCAGGTTTGTTTTATATTACAAATGACTGAACGATAAAACGTGTATTCTAAGATTTGTGGGTTAAAAGTAAAAGGGTTGTATGACTGGACATTAAGAAATGCATCACGGAATGTAATTCCCCAGCGGTTGTATGTTTGTCATCCCTTGATCCTACCCTAAGAAATTTGGCAGTTTGATCCTGGACATGTTATGGAGTACAAGTCTGACAAACATACAACATAATGCAATTCCATATAAAAAATGACTTTGAATATTGTTGTTAATCAGCTTTTAAAATAATATTTCCTTTTTAATACTATCATTGCATTAATACTGTTATGGACATTATGTTTTTGTTGTAACTGCAATTTTAATTTTATAATGCCCCTTATCTCCATTGGTTGGCTCCGGGACCTCGCAATTTGACTTTGACATACTAATTATTTTTCAAAATCATTTTTTTTTTAAAATATCAGTATTCCAAACACGGTGCAACTTTTGACTGTAATTTGGACGCAAGATGACTCAAGAGAGCGTCAGATCCACAAAGAGCAGACATCATAAATGTGAGGGCATGGGACCCAGTCGGCACAAAGGTTTCAAGTGGGTCACAGACAAGAGCGCTATTGATTAGCTAGCCGGCACACTATTGGTAGAGTCTAAACGCAAGCTAACAGTATGTGCTTTAATTCTTGATCCTCTGGGTCGACTTGAAAGTATGTCACAGGCGTCACAGATGCTTCAGTAAAATGCAAAGATGGCAACCCCGATTGGACAACGACAACACATTTAGAAGACGTTGCTGTGTTCAGTAATGCAAAATGACTTTTATCCGATTACTCAATTAATTGGTGAGATAATCAGTACAACGTAGCTTATAAAACTATCCGATAGTTGCAGCCACAGTTGTCACATCTTGTATCAGTTTTAAATTGGGGAAAACTGTCTCTTTTAATGACTGCGGTGCCTGTCAGTAATTTTGAACTAAAAAGGTTCGAAACCAGTCAAGTAGAAACATTTCCAACGTTTCCTTGAAATGAAAATTTCTCTGAAAGATGTCGTTATTATGTGTCAGCAAACATGGCTGACTGAAGACAAGGCTAACAACCTGGTCTGCCTCTAAAGGGGTTGTCAGTGGGGGGTGAAGTGAGGGGCTTCAGGGGCGTGCGACAGCAGGAAGAGCAAGACGAGGAAGTGGAAGAGGATGTGTTCAAAAATCCTTTCGGGACGTTGGTGAAGAACAGCAACATGCTGCACAACATCGCCGGCCCCGCCTGCATCTTTCTCAAGCAAGGCTTTTTGCTGACGCTCGTACGTAACAAGCTGTGACCCACCGCCCCCATCCCTGCTCATCTTCAGCCCTCCATCATGGCCAAAATCTACCGCATCACCGCTTTGGGGTCGATCGTTCCGAGCCATGGATAAATGATTGACTTTTGATTGTGTGGCACTCACCCCTTGTGTGTTGTGGTACAAAACTACTGACCCACTTCTAGGTTGATCTTCCATTCCATCCATCCATTGTGCTTGTGCTTGTTGGGGTCAGGGGTGACATGGGGCCAATCTGGCTAACTTTGTACAAGAGACGGGTTACATCATGGAATGGTTGCAATTTGCAAGCAATCTAAGTAATCCTTAACGTTTTTGGTGTTATATGCGGATTTTTGAAAACGCATCTGAAGGGCTGCAAATGTCTCTACATACATATTATTTAACTATCAATGAACTTTTTTTTAATTACATGAAATTGCTCATCTATTATACAGATTTGTTTAAAAAAACATTTAAAAATACTTTTGAGAAATCTAATCCCTACCTAATTTCTGCATTTAAAATAGTTGTATTGATTCTTGTGCTAGTATTTTGTATTTCTCGAGATTGTGAATTTTGTGTTTTCCTTAGTTTTAAATTATTAGCATCCACATGACAACAAATAAAATGAAATAAAATCTACAACATTTTGTGCAATGAAGCTTGAGTTTATATGAGTTTAATTTTTTTTAAAACCGAATTACTGAAATAATTCAAGTTTTCCAAGAAATTATAACTGTAACTGTAACCCTCCGTTCATGGTCAATGTCACCATTATCATGGCATTAAAAAAATTCTTAAATATATTTGTTATAAACCTATTAATTAAATTGTTGAATGAGCAACAGAGGTTAAGACCTTTCAAATTGATCGTCATTGCTTCCAACAGGATCGAGAGCTGAGACCAGAAGAGATGGATGGTGAGTTTTTTTCTTTTTTTAAATACTACCTTTCCTCTTCTCCATCAAACTGAATAAGATTACCTGACTTGCACTTTTAAACATGTGCGTTTCTTCAGAGCTCCGTGAAGCCTTTTTGGAGTTTGATAAGAACAAGGATGGCTTCATCAGCCATAAAGACCTGGGGGAGTGCATGAGGACCATGGGATACATGCCCACCGAGATGGAGCTCATAGAATTGAGTCAGCAAATTTGTGAGTGGACCACAAGCACATTCAGCAGAATGTATTTGTTTGTTGTTGTTTTAATTTTGCTGATTTTTAATAAAATGTCAAATGCGTCTGTTCTACAGGTGGAGGCAAAGTGGACTTTGAGGATTTTGTGGAGCTGATGGGACCCAAAATGTTGGCAGAGACTGCAGACATGATTGGAGTGAAAGAACTACGTGATGCATTCAAAGAGGTCTGGATATTCTGCTACTATTTCTTATACATGGTGGTTCGGTTTTGATCAAATGCACTGTGCAGTGAAACACTGCATATTTGTGGTTTGGAATTCACAAATTTGCCTATTTATGCAGTATGTGAATTTCTTTATGGGGGGGGGGGGGGGGGAGCGCTTTGCTTGATTATTTGCAAAAATAACATATTTTTTGGTTTTGTGCTCCGGCTGAAAACATGTTTGGTTTGAAAATTCTCTCCAAAAAATGATGGATTCTGTCTTTGGGCCCAGTTTGATTCCAATGGTGACGGTCAGATCAGTTTGTCTGAGCTACGCGAGGCCATGAAGAAGCTGATGGGAGAACAAGTGACCAACAGAGAGATAAATGAGATTCTCAGAGACGTGGACCTCAATGGAGACGGTTTGGTAGACTTTGAGGGTGAGAGCTGAATTCTATTTCCCTTTTGTGACTGTGTCTCTAAACCCAACACATTTAGTTTCTGCTCATTTGCTTCTTTCAGAGTTTGTGAGAATGATGTCCCGTTGATGTGCATCACACGAGCAATGGCATTTAACACAAAAACCAGGGATGACTCTACACATCTTTGTCTGTAGTTCTAGCATTTTATGTTGCTATATAAAAATATCACCAGTATATGTATATAATTTAAAAACAAAAGTGACAGAAATTGTATAACAGGAATCTCACATCACACATAAAAAAATAAAAGTTTTATTTTTATTTCCAATGGCTTCCAATGGCCAGGTGTCCTAATAGTCATGTCCATACACTGTAGTCAAGATGACATTGCTGACTTTCTGTGTGTGTTTTTTATACATCAAATATTTGCATGTAACATTCTGTATGTAAATCTGTAATAAACATGTTTTAAATAAAAAAAACTGTGTATTTGTTTTTTAAAAAAAAACAAGAGTATCGAAGCAGCCAGCGTGATTTTACTCACTTTATTCTGTTTTTACTCCAATAGACCAACATTTGATGTTAAAAGGTACGATTTGGATCATGCTTAAGCAAATATTTGATTCAAAAACAGATAATCCAATTGGCATCACACAGAGCTACAATGGTTTCTGAATGGTTTCAAAATCAACAGTGTTGCCCAGCATTGGCCATTTAAATTCATGACAAGCTGTTATATGGTTTTCAAGTAGTAAGTCACCTGACATCAACATCTTTGAAACAATTGTTGTTTTTATTGAAAACTTGGCCAGGATTCTGTACAGCAGAGTGTATGTGCAATGCACAGGGGCCAGAGCAGGAGGTGCTAAAGACTCTTTATCCCATAGTGCATTGGACCCTGAATCACGAATCTTGTGTAAAATTGCAATAGGTGTCTTGTTCCTTCTTCAGAGCTTTGTAGGAGAATGAAGATAGGGACTAAAAATTAAAAAAAAAAAAAAAAAAAAAAAAAAGGCGGGAGAGAAAGGGGAGAAACTAAGCTCAGCCCATAGGGGAGAAAGAGAAAAATGGACAGTGAGAAATAGATATCCTTTCCACGAGATGAGGTCCAGGTCAAGGAGACCCTCACTGCTTTTCGGCCGTGATCAGGTAAGGCCTTAGACGTCTCTTCCCCTTCCCCTCTTCTTGCGCCCCTCTCCCTCACTTCCGCTCTTTCTCTTTCTCTCCTTTCCCGAGCCTCACTTGCTGGCCAAGGTGTAGCAGCCTTGTTGGTGCCACTGCATGTCGCGGATACGGCGCACAGACTGCAGCTGAGGGGTGCGGGCGCCGTACTCGTTGAAGTGCCTGAACTCGCCCTTCTCCAGCAGGTACTGACTACCACGGTAGCCGGGGAACTGGTAACCTACAAAGCTGCGAAGGGGGAAAAAAAAAAAAAAAATCACACATATGTGAATGACGGAAAGACGACGGCCGGCGTTTGTCTTGCGGCGTTCCACTGTGAGCTGCACTCACGTTCCGCAGCTGACGATGATGCTGCCCACTCTGTCGGTGAATCCGTAGGAGAACAGGCTGGGGACGTCATCGTCCATGATCTCCATCTTGCGGCCCTTGAACTCTCCCACTTCATGCAGGCAGATCTTGTGCTTATCAGGGTCCTGTTAGGAAAGACCCAGAGAAGCTCAACACTGGTGATTCACTGAGATGGAGAAGCAAAGAAGTGTTTTTAGAAGTGGGAGGGGGGGTACCATTCGAACAGGCCTGAAGGACAGGAGGTAGTCATTCTTCTGACAGTTGCTCCAGGAGTCCCAGCGAGGATACTCGCCCTTCTCCAGAATATACATCTCACCGCAGAGATTTATCTGCTCAAAGCCCACGAATCTGCCAATCAAAATGGCATTATATCAGCTCACTGCAAAGACACAAGTTGACAGGGGGGAGGGGAGGGCACTCACGGGCCGGTTTCCACACGGAGAGAGCGCACGCGTTCCATGCCCAGCTCACAGATGTTCATCACCTCGCTGCTGATCTCAATCATGCGGCCCTGGAAGTTCTCCTGGTCGAACACCAACATCTACAACGAGAAGAGGCAACGCACAGTCACGTTTTTCACTGAAGAATTTCATGTCAGAGAGGCTCTCACCTTGTAGGAAGTCAGGCCGATCTCTGACTTCTTGCTCTGAGCAGCCTTCCCATCAGTCTGGGAAGAGGATTTGGATTTGTCACTAGACATGATTGCTGGGTCAGAAAAGAAAGGGACAAAGTTATATAGTGGCACAGATTGTGTGTGTGTGTGTACTGTGCATATGTGCGCCTCACCTGATGCTTACGCCGAGCCTCACTCAAGAGTGTGAGCGGCCTGGGAGCACCCCTCCCTTTTATACGCTGGCGCCCGCAGGAGAGGAATTAAGGCAAGTGAAACAAATCTGCTGAGGTCAGAGGCGTAACACAAAAGAAAAGACCGCATCATCAGAGGGGGACGGACACACGATGGGCGGAGCCAGTGTGGCAAGGTGGGCGACATCCAATAACCAACACAACCGATACACTGTGCATACCTGGCTGAATCAAACTTACTCGATAGACTTGAAAACACGCTGGTATAAATTGTATAGATAAAATATAAAACATAATATGCTTTTTAATTATGTTTCAGTTGTTTAATATTTATGTTTATCATGCTAAGACTGCTTCACACAAACTTGGTTTGCATTCAACTGCGATTTATCTATGTGGAACTCTTCTCATAAACTTCTGCTGAGTCCTGAAATGTGTGGAAAAAAATTGTGGACTCTATTGAAAAATTTAAAAAATAAAAAATGAATTACCTACATAGTCTACTGCATCCTATACTATATGAATATTATAGCAACTGTTATTTAATTTATATTGCGTTGTTGGATAAAATTGCACCTAATGGGCTAGACAAGAAAACATTGTTGTGCAAATTAGTAACACCATCATCATCATCATAACGTTTCTCAAACATTGACATGTTTAAAAGGTTTTCAAGCTGATCAATTTGACAATTTATGAATTGTGGTGAATAGCCTCCCAGCCTTTAGGTGCCCCCTTGTGCTCCACTCTTAATCCGCTCACTCTCCACCCTTATCAGCGATCCTTTGTGCAGCCATACACGCTGGATTGCTGACCGGGGTCCGAACATACCGGACCCTCTTTGTCTTTTCTCTATGATATGTGCTGAGGTGGTCACAGCGGCCTGGGGGCGCGCCTCTCTGCGGACTGCCAATAGTGCAAGAGTGCGCATGGCCTGGCGTGAACTCGCCGCTGCAGGAGAGCCCCACCCACAGGCCATCCCTCCTCCACCAACCCACCCTGCATGACCTGCCTACCCATATAAAACTGAAGCGCCAGGTCCTCCCAAAACTCTACGCGAGGCTGGCGGCAAGTGTGTTCCACTCCAGAGCTCTTCCGGTAAGGTCCTGTCTCTGCTCCAACTGCAAGCACAATACATGTCAAAGAATGGCTGCACTGAATAAAGGACAAACTATTAAAAATATTGATGTTTTTGTGCATGATAGAACTAAATCATTTTCTCATAAATTCGTGTTTTTGTCGCATCAGGCGTAAAGATGTTCCGAACTACAAGGTCACCGATGATGCAACCCCTGGCCAACTCAGGAATGGGCATGGCTCCCTTCTTCAAGGTAACACTGAGGAGTGAAGATGAGATTGTTATTTACATTTTGGCATTTATGATCTGATATTGCCTCGACAGGTGACTGTTTTTGAGCAGGAGCATTTCCAGGGCAAATGCCTGGAGTTGACCTCTGAGTGTGTTAATATCCAAGACTGTGGTCTGGACAACATCCGTTCCATCAGGGTAGAGAGCGGCGCGTAAGTCTCGGCGATGTTTTGTCACCGAGGCCGAAATGTATCAACCCTGTTAGGATTAGCACCTTGAAATGTTCACATGGGTAGTTGCTGGAACACTCACGTCAAGAGTTTTTTATCTGTTTGTGAAGCTGGGTCGGTTTTGAGCA
Organism: Syngnathus floridae; assembly: GCF_059516105.1. Taxonomy (NCBI): domain Eukaryota; kingdom Metazoa; phylum Chordata; class Actinopteri; order Syngnathiformes; family Syngnathidae; genus Syngnathus; species Syngnathus floridae. The sequence continues at coordinate 17,437,843 of NC_142413.1, read as the reverse complement.
CCATGACTTCCAAGGCCAGCAGTTGATCCTGGAGAGAGGAGAATACCCCCACTGGGACTCCTACAGCGGCTCCCTCTCTTACCACGTTGAACGCCTCATGTCTCTGCGTCCCATCTACTGCGCTGTAAGTATACGTTAGACCCGGAATGGATCTCCCCACGCTTCCTCGTGATCCAAGATCGGCTACCGTCTTCCAGTCTCACCAGAGTAGCCGCATGATCATCTTTGAGAAGGAGAACTTCATGGGCCGCAGCGTGGAGATCTGTGATGACTACCCCTCCCTGCAGGCCATGGGCTGGCTGACACCTGAAGTGGGCTCCATGCACGTGCAGTGCGGCGCGTAAGTTTCCAGAGAGCTGTCTTTCCTATTCTGAATTTGGGAGAGTGAGTGTCCTCGCAGAACATTTGGCCTTTTACATGGCAAGTGAGTTTTAAAATGTTTTAGCTTTCTTCACCTCACTTTGGCAAATTAAAATGAAACCAGTGCTGCCCAAGCTTTACTGAGCCAAGTCACCCATTTTAAATTAAAAAGCGCTCACACCAAACCACCAAATAGAAATGTTTGAAAGAGTACAATGATATGATGATCTTGTCTTAGTTTAGACCTTTCTGTGATGCAAATATTGCTCCATGTATGCCAACGTTTGACTTTGGAAGGGAAGTCCTACTATTTGCGTCCTCCCACAGCTTTGTATGCTACCAGTTCCCTGGCTACAGGGGCCAGCAGTACATCATGGAGAGCGAGAGACATAGTGGTGACTACCAGCAATGCAAAACCTGGGGCTCTCACTGCCAAACTCCCCAGATCCAGTCCATCAGGCGCATCCAGCACTGAGAGGAAGACAAGACTGACATAGCAGCTCCTTCCTACCTATGATCTCCTCTTTTCTGTCTCCTCCTCATTCCTACAACCCACTCCACACTGCTCCACAAATGAATGTGAGAGACAATATAGCACTGCTAAAGCACAGGGAACTTCGCAGTCCACACGCACACACACGCCAACATACGTACAGTAGATGACACTCGGGTAACGTGTTTTTTTATTTGGTTCGAGGGCCCAACTCACAAACACATATTCTGAGCTGAAATTAAAGGCCACTTGAAGGAGAACTTCCAAACTGTGGCGCAGCTCGTGTGTGATCGTTTTGTGTGGAGGAGGTCGACTCACAGGTTGATAGCAAATAAAGTCATTTTCACCTCAAATATGTGTAGCCTTTTAGTTTTTTCTTGAAATATTGGCTCAGGTGCTACTTGGTGGAAAGAATCTGAGAACCATTGCAATAAGATATAATTGTCATTAAGAGAACCTGCATTTGATTGAAAATGATTGACCATGAGGAATATAAGTGCTGATTAACGAACAGGTATGTTTTATCAGATGACAGAATGCCATTCTGTACTGAGCAGAATGATGGAGTCCAGTGTTTGTTCCATTCCTGACATCTTCTTCTTTTTCAAGTTAAGGCTGAGACGACAGTATTTCTACGGGTTGCAGCCAGGTGGCGCACTCCACTCCGCTACAATTGCAATTTAAAAAAAAAAAAAGAGACAGTTCCTTTAACAGAAGATTAAACTGGGCCACTTGTATTTACAACAAATGAGCAACTTTTAAACAGTATCACTAGTGTCGTTTTCAACTCAACCTTCCCTTGTATGCGGCACAACAAACCGAACATGCCGGTAATAATCCACGCGGTCAACTGAAGAGCAGATGCCCAACAAAGCAGTCTTTTCTGTGAAAATTGAGGTGACTTACTAGGTGTAGGTCAAGTAAAACACTTATCCTGATGCTACACGTTAAAATCTGGTCCTATTGAACTCCATTAGCGTCACTAATGCAACTCAAAGAGGAGAGCCAACTTGGAAGACTGGGACTAAGTCAACTAGCGTACTTCAACATGATAGATCCTGGACATAGCATTGTTCACAGCAAAGTCCAATGACAAAGAAGTCAAGTCCGCCCCTCATACGACGTCAATCTCTTTGTCAGTCTCCTCCTCTTCGTTCTCTGAAGACAGTGACCAGTTGATGGTGACCGGCTCGGGGATGGATCCCAAGGCTCCAATCACGTCGATGTCATCCCCCTCTGTACTTCCTGTTTCAAGGTTGACATCTGTTGATGAGAAAAACAAGTGGTGAAACACATGGACAGTTCTGTCAGCTTTCTTTTTCTATGTATTCCCCGCAGCTCGAGTCAGTACCTGCGTTCGTATCGTTGAGATCTTTGCTGTTATTATTTTCTGTGTTGGTTGACATGGTGGTCTCATCATATGACTTCACAGGAAGCGAAATATTTGGTTCCAAGTGCGTCCTCTTGGCTTCACCGCCGATATCCGTTGCCTCCTCTTGTGGCCGGTCTCGCCTCTTTGCTGCCCTCTTAGTTGCTTTGTTTTCACATCTGTCTTGAACCTCAAGTCTGTCACTATCACTTTCACTGGGAAGCGGTCTCTTCTTCTTAGGTCGTCCTCGCTTACGACCTGGTTGGCCCTTCTTAGGTCGTCCTCGCTTACGACCTGGTTGGCCCATTTGTGGTGGTAGTTTTTTTGAGAGTGACTGATCCTTTTGATAAGACAATGTCAGGGAAATCACTTATTTGAGTGGACCAAATATTACGCTGGTCAAATTTTTTTTTTACAACATCTTTTAATCAGAGTAGCAAGTAAACATTTGGAGATTCTTTTTTGTTTTTTTGCAGTTACTCTGAATGTTCCCTAGTTTTATCTCTAGCACACCAGGTTTTTATCATCAACACATAATAAGAATATCATACATTCATTATTTGCAATAGCACAGGTAAAAGAAGGCCATGAGCCAACTCACTGCAATCTGGGTTAACTTGCATCTAGTCCTGAGAGAATAAGCCTTTGCGATATCCGAGACTGGCTGATGCTTCGATGATGGCCTGGTCTTCGATCGTGCAAGATTCTGTTGAGGAATCACACCTTGATCAATAAACAGATTCTTTTTTTGACATGAATATTTGCATGCATACACAGTGTGTCCCTAAAACAACTCTTTGACTGCTTTTTGCACATGTATTCCTGAGTTTTATTTCAAGTACCAAACATCCTAAACAATGAAAAACGTACGATTTGTGTCACCAGAAGTACAAAAACATCAAAGATGGAGCGAAGTGGAGTTTTGTTTGGATTGAGGCCATGTTGAATTCCTTGCAGGTTCCCCACACCTCGTGGCAAAGGATTATCATTATTTGGGTATATCTCGAGATTTTCATGCCGCAAAACCAGCGTCAGTCAGAATAAGTAATTGGCTCAAGGAAGGTTGGGAAACTGTGGTCTAAACTTCAATTGAGTGATATTTTCTTTAATGTAACTCATGAGACGTATCTGTCAGTGAAAGAAGTCATATGCAGTCGAGAAGTGAGTTTTTGGGACAACCTGTGTATACTGTAATTAGTTGAGCCCACTTGCTACCTTGACTTCCTGATAGCTGACAGGATTCAGGGCGTTACACGTACTTACTTGCACCACGGGCAAGCACCGTAACCTTTTATCTCCTCCAACATCATTCCTTTGAGTCATGTCCCTCACTAACTCATGGATCCGTTCCTTTGCTTTTGCAGGAAGCCGTTTCTTTTTTCTGCGTTTTCTTGCAGTTTTAACTCTCTTGGTGGCATTGAGAGTACTTGCTCTTTGCGTGCTGCAGTGTTTGGACCTTGTTACCGGTCGTTTATGCCGTGGGCGGGGACAGCGACTGCCACCTTGCTCCGCTTGTGCCTCCATTCCAACACAGTTGCTACCGTGTTGCTCCAAGGACTGCAGGAAGTCATCCAGCATAGTTACAAAATCAACGTCCCCCTGCGGCTCCAGATGGACCACGTCGCCGTTTGCTCGTCCCGTAGCGACAACCTCTGTGAAGCCGTGAATACATGCGCAAGCATGACAGTGAGTGTTGCCACCACTGGTGCAACTGCAACTTTGGACTGCTGCAGGTGGCTGGGAGCATGGAGTGCTGCTGCACAATTTGCCATCCATTTCCCTCATCACTTCCTCAAAGAGACAATCTAAGTTTTCTGAGGGGTCCACACAAGGTGGAGGTGCAGGACGTAGGGCAGTGTGTGACACCTGGCAGAAGAAGGTTGTTAGAAATGCATTTTTGTTTTCAGCACATTTTTGTTTCCACACATTCAAAGGTTTAGAGAAGGTTAACTTATACTCACCTGTGAAGTTGATAAAGCATTTTAGATTTATTTGAAATTTGTTTACCTGGCCGGCTATCCCTTACCTAACTTATAATGCAGGTGTGCCTAATTTTTTTGGCCAATGAGTAAATAGTGAAAATGTGAAGGAGTATGTGTAAATATTACGCACTAAAGAATTGGGAGACCTTTCTGTAACATTTACAAGTGAAAATCCTAGAAAATCTAGTCTTGGGTTTGTCAAACTTTTGAGCTCAACATCCAGATGTAATTTTTAAAAGAAAACATTTTGTAGATGGGATATTCAATTGTGTACCCTGCTAATTGCAGTTGAAACAGACCAAACCCTGCCGCAAATTAATGAATAATGGACAGCCCATTCTAATTGCCTATGGATGCAGCAAGATGCCACAAAGCGTTGCCAAGCAACACTTCCCGTCGCATACATGGCGTGGCATTTCTATGCATTTCACGACCCGTGTTTGGCATATAAAAACAAATGATTCGAAATCTGAACTCCACCAGCAAAGTCCTCCGTTAGCTGGTATGACATTACCCAATCTGGTGTTTGTGCGTCTTTGTGTGTGTATGTCTTCATGTCACCTGTGTATCCTGCAGTGTTTTGTTGCTCCTGCCACGCGTCACGTTGTTTCCTCCTCCCATCCAGCTTTGACTTTGTCCACTTAGGCAAAAGTCCCATTCCTTGGGCCGCCTTTGTCGTCTTTGGGGGTGGCTCCATGCTAAAAGGTGGTGAGTCTGTAGGTACAATTTGCTGCCCGTGGCTCCTCCCCCCTGGCCTGTCCTCATAGCGGTCGCCTTCCCGCACCTCTGCAGGAGCGACTTGTGCCTCTTGCTCACGCCCACTTCTTGCACATCCACCGTCTGCGTCCACCCACCTCTCCCCCTCCCTCTTTTGCGAGCTTGTGGTCTCTGTGCTGGTCTTTCGGCTCCATCGCGCCGCCTGGGCCGGCCACGCGGCTTCCTACTAGCACGCCCCGTGTGCGAGGCCTCCTCGGGGCCCGCGTTTAAAAAGTGTCCGATGAATCCTGGGATGTCATCTTGATACTGCTCAAACTGATTGTCTTCAGCTCCTTCAGCCTCTAAAACTATGGATTCTGCCTGATGGTTGCTGAACAAGCTCAGCGACTCTGCAGTCCACGGGCTGTCCGGGTATTTGGTGTCAGAGAAAGTTTGAGGTTTTTCGGCTTCATTTAGCAAGTAGATGAGGGGAGTCGGAACACTTAGTTGGACATCATGATTGTCGGCCAGTCCTAAACTCTCAAACTGAGCCGCGTCAATGGTCTCATAGGTAGCCACGGACTGACAAGAGGGGATGGAGCTTGCTTGCATCTCTTCAGTCTCAGTCAGCGCGTTTTTTTTGCCACTTGGAAGCGTCTCTTCCCCCAGAATAGCGCTGCTGTCACTCACCTCCTGCCTCAAGTTGGAGACTTCCTTCTCATTGAGCTCCACTGGATCAGTCTGTACACCCACCTCAATGCCCACGCTGCTTTGCCACTGCCTCCGTGTGACCTCCACCAGCCCCAGGATGCCTAACTTGGCTGCTGCCGACACTGCCTCCTGCTTCTCGCGCTCCCCCTCCCCAGCCATCTCCCCTGAGTACAGCAGGCTGACCACATGGAGGAGAGAACTGGCACAGACTGTCCCAAATTCCACCATATGCTCTTGTCCAGCTGGAGGCGCTGGTGAGGAGGACAGGGCATTGGACAGCTGAGGGCTGATGGCCGAAAGGACACAGCTGTGGGCTGGGACTGAAACACCTGGGGGGTGGGGGGACGAAAGATACCATCAAGGATGGGTGATGTATGGTCATGCTTAGGCTAAGGCTGCCAAAGTCATCAAACACGGGCTGGGCCACATCAAACCTATGGTTTCCATGGAAAAAAAATCAGCTAAAACCACAAAGTTTCATACTTTTTCAGCTAAAACAGTCCCAGTCCATTGGTAGAAGACACACCTTCACCAAGGATGGACAATCCTAATTTGGATCAGTGCCAAATTGTACATATTTGATTGGTAACTGGGCCATTAACAAACAAAAGAACATAACTTTTTGTGAAGCAAAGAAAAATTATATTTTGTAGTTATTAAGTACCATTTGCCCGCAGCAGAGTGTCACAGAACTGTCGCTGCTGTTGCTGTCTCTGCAACTCGGCCACGAGGAGGGCTTCAAATCCGGGCTTTCGGTAGCACCACATCTCCCCATCAACTGGAGAGGAGCAAACAAGAAGTTGAATTTTATTTTTAAAGCTTGAAATATATTTTCAGTTGATGTGTGTGTGTGTTTGTGTGTGTGTGTGTGTGTGTGTGTGTGTGTGTGTGTGTGTGTGTGTGTGTGTGTGTGTGTGTGTGTGTGTGTGTGTGTGTGTGTACATTTATACATACAGATTCAACACCCTGTGCCCGATGTAGAAAATCAGCCCCAGAACACAACCAAGCCTCCTCCATGTTTTTTAAATTAGTTTGCTAAATGTTTGCATCTTGTAAACAGAGCTACTCCATGTTTGTCTCTCCCGGAAGGTAGTGGCATTTTGCCCCTAAAATGTGCTGTCAAAACTCCGTGCCACACTTCAACCCATTTATCACTAATATAGTAAAAATAAACATAAAAGTGAATATTTGCTTTGCTAGTCAAAGTACATTTTCTACTTGTTACTCTTACTAAATTACATATGAGCATGAGTTGGTTAAATGGCGTACTGGATAAATGTGCGTGGACGCGCGCTTTTTATAAATATTTATTCACTTTTACAAAATGAATACCTAAGTGCAAAACCCCCTTATTAAATGTTGATGGCGTGCGTATATTTGAAACTGTTGCAATTTTACATATCTTAGCATTTATGGAGAGCATACTTCCTTAAAATTTTTAACTACAAAATTGTTTTGGTGTGATTAATCATAATTTATAAAAACGAAGCTAAAGTAGAGAGTAACCACAATACTACCCCATATTTACACTTTGTGCTTTAACCGGGACAAAAGTTGTTATGCTGAATATTGACAATATAAAATTGGCAAAAAGAAACAATATTTCAGTGCGGACATTAGTTCAAGAAAAAAAAAACTAAAGGTTTATGGAGAACCCAATTAGCGTCGCTGCTAATATCCTAGCAAGAAGCTCATGGCTGTTACACTAAGTCACGTCCTCACGTTACTTAAGTAACCAGTAATGAACTGCACATATACGACTTAAATACGATCTGGGCATGGAATGTGAAATATCTTATTTACGCGTTCTTGTGAGCTTCCCTTTGCACGAAGCAGTGAAGATGACAAACGCGTAAATTGCAAGTGCACTCACCGTTTGCTCAAAGCTCACCAAAAAGACACGCTATTTCAAATTAATAAAACATGTTTTAAAAAAAAAAAAAACATATCAATAATGTACAGTAACACCAAACAGGTCTTTTTGTGTTCGAACGAGGTTTCTCACGTTCGTTTGGATGACGTCATCGTAGTTCTCCGCGGTCGTTTTTGGTGTAGTTTTCATCTTGACCACTGGGTGATAGTATCGTACAAACGAGATAAGGCAAATCAAAGATGACAAAGTTTGTTGATCGTGCTATAAACAAGACTGTTCAGGCTTCCTTTTCTAACCTTTTGCCTTAAGGTTGTCGAGTCAGAGCAGGTGTCCAGTATTAATCTCAAAACCTCAATTTTTATCAAACGGAATTGCTCAAAAATACAAATAAATAAGTAATAAATAAATAGACAATACTAAATTACACAGTCCTTTTTCCTGTGTGAAACAGAAGTCTCCAACACAAGCTTCACAAAAAAAGGAAAACTCCAGTTAACTTTTAGAGAAAAGTAGGAATATTCAACATAGTACATTCCAGGCAACATATTGTCACAATGAAAGGAACCTCTTTATTTTGCGAATTTCTTGTTTTGTTTTTCATATTAAAAAATTCTCATTGGAACGCAATGATATATTAAAAATATTCATGCCTACAATAAAAGACTGTTAGATTATGGAATACTCACAAAAACTATGCCAATTATGTGTGATTAATAACTACCGCATCGACCAGACAGTAATGCATGAAATCAAATACAGTTACCAGTTTTCAGTATCTAATGCCATCTTTGGTTGACCATTTTTTCAAATAAATAATTCAACATCATGATAGTGTTATTGTAGAACACATGTTTTTGCAAACTACACATATGAGATGAAGATGTATGCACTACCATGTTAGTGTTTAAATTTTTTGCAATATGTATCAAAACTAGAATGTCCCCAAACCTTTTAAATATACAGAGAAAACAGGTTTCTCCATTTTTCTTTCTTTTGTTTGACCACTAAGAAAAATTACTTAAAAAAAAAAGAAGCTGTAACAGCCCAAAGGCAATATTAAAGTGGAACTCTTTTGCACAGGGTGGTAAAGAGTTATCAACTACATAAAAAAATGTTAAGCATACTTTGCCTCCATCATAGCATCATGCTAAAAATGACAGGAAAGACACAAGTGAATAAATAGCATAAACAACACAATGGTGGGGAGAACCTGCTGATATTCAATTCATAATCCATCCATGCCAGTCCACTGTGAGGAGAGGCTGCCAGCGAGAGCACACTAATTCGTGGAAAGTTTATCCGGTTGGCTTGGAGTCGGCCTGGGCCAGCGCTGGTTAAACTTGACAAAGAAATGTGGGTCTTTGAATGGGCCCCCGAAGATAATGGCCTGCATGAGGTAGATGAGGGCCACCACCAGGAAGCAAATGAGGAAGAATGGGATAAAGGGCCTCAGATGTTGCCATGCCACACTGAACACGTAGCACAAGCTGTCGATCCCACCCTGCTTTGTCCTATGGGATGTGTACCGAAAGGAAGCCGGCGTCCCATCAAGTGTCTTGTCATCTGAGCTGGAAGGAGATGGACTTGAGGAATCAGGCGAAGCCATTTAGCTGAGAACTCAACTTTTCAACCAAAAACAGTTGACCATCCGGCAAAGTCCCCACATAATTCCATCAGTTTTTCTCCAAGGAGTGTCTTGTGATCACTTGTGCTGGATGTCACAGTATTTGAGCGAGATGGTGATAATGTGAGACCCGCCACAGGGAAGCTCTAAATAGATATGACGCGGAGGAGCGAGAAGTGTATGAGCTCAAATTTTAGGAAGGGAATGTTTTTAACCCAGCATAGGCTATAAACATCATAGAAACACAAACACACACATAAGGCACGCAAGATGGCTTCTCAGCAATCTGCTGACCAAGTGACAGCTGACATACGACAGTGCAATAAAAGTCATGGACACAAGTGCTATAAATAATAAATGAAAACACAATAACGCCACAACATTTATAGCAGTAGGATAGTGACCTTGAAAATGAACATTCTAAAGGCGCAGGCTATTTCACAACCACTGTACAGTGGCTCGTCAGTGTGGAACAAGAGATCATTAAATTATCCAATTTCATTTCAATGGACCAAAGTTATTATTTATTTTCTACAACTGATCTAACTTTTTTCCATTCATTTAACGGAACACGTTACACTTTTGCTTTGTTCAGCCTCGTTCACCCAAGGGCAATTGTGAGTAATTTGAGATGAACTCATCATTCTTTCAGCACATTTCAGCAGTCTCAGTGGTTTCACAGTATATTTACCAATTCCTCACTTGTTCTTGCTGTTTTTTTTTTTTTTTTTTAAATAGATGTGAATTAGCTGAAGTCCTGCCTCAATAACATATTCCTTTGCCGCCATTTTGCGACATCTTGGGGGCAGTTGAAGTGAGAAAAGGAGCTAAAAGGAAGCTAAAAGGAGAGTACTGCTTCTCCACCACGGGCGAAGAGCAGAGTAGACCCTGAACTGGTCACCAGCCAGTCGCAGGGCACATACACAGAGACAAACAACCATCCAACATCACAGTTTTGAAAGCAACTTAGGTAGCTAAAAAATTCCGTTTACCCCCATAATGCTATCCCGAAGTAACTTGACAAAGTGTCACAGTGCAATCTGAATGGCTGACACATAGAAACTCTACAGCAACTAAACATACGCAAGTGTTGTCTAAGAAAAGATCTTTATTTATCAAAACATCAGTATAACCAGTTACATACGTTATTGGAAAAAAAAAAAAAGATCAACATGTCAGAGCCAACTAAGGCAGGTATGAATGGTATATAATAATTTTACATGAATAGGCAACATAACAAATATACTGTGTGTGAAGAAATGGATGAAAAGTGGGAGGTAAGAGTGATCTCAAATAACGCTGTAAAATAAATTGCATAAGGATCTCATCCACCCACTGCAAAAAGAGTGAATGAATCGCAAATAGAGAAAAAAGTAGGAGTACAAAATAGAAACAAATGGATGACCTAAAGAAAATACACATCACACATTAAAATGCAACTCACAAACTGAACAGGCTTGAGTCTCCTCTAAGCAAATACATCTTGGATGGTTCCCTCTTTTTTTAAAAAAAAGACACCCAACATGTGAGAGTAACTGCAGGGCAAGTACAAGCATTCAGTCAATGAAAGACAAAATTGAATCTTACATGGTATTAGTGGTTTAGCGGTGTTGGTGACCAGTTTCATATCCCACAATCATTAAGCCAAATTTTGCATTAAAAGCAGACAAGAACTGTTATTTTCTTCCATAAAAGACAAAAACGTCTGGTAATGCACAAGAAACTCAAGGGAAAGAAAAGAGCAAGTTATCTAAGCTGACACAAGAACAAATGAACAAATGTATTGTTCTGGATCAGGCCATACAAAAACACACTTAGAAAAAACAAAAAGCTCCATCAGCGTCTGTCCCCTCCCATACGCACAATCAGAAACACATTTTTACTGTATGACAGATGAACGCACACCTTCTCTCTTGTCCACACGAGTGCCCACTGCACCGAGAAGAAGTCATTATAGACAAAAACAACTCGGTTACAAACGATGACCTCCAAGTGATCCCCACGAAAGGACCATTTAAATAAACCAGCCAACATGAATGCTGTCATCTAATTTTCTCTTTCTATATACAGTATATATCCTACAACGAAGTCTACGCACAAGGCCCTCGTTAGGATGCAGGCATTGGCAGCAAAATAACTTGGACGATATCGTCGACAATAATAAAACATACAAAAGCAGGACAACAAAGTAATCAAATGATTGTCAACAAATATGATTGCCTTTACAAATGTATAACTTAACACAAACTAAAATTCTGTTGCTACGGTAAATTGCCAATCATTAAAAGAGGTTTGTATATATTGATGCTGCAACATCTTTGCCTGCAAAACAAACCGTGTTCTTTGGATGCCAGACAGTCGTCTCCCAATCGTATTGGTCCGGTGGGAGATGGGAGAGAAGACAACAGACAACATCCCTCCCTCCCTCCCTCCCGCTCTCCTCAGTAGCAGTGATCAGGCAGGGACGGCACAGTCTGGGTAATGCACACGATCAGTTTTTCTGCAACAACAATGAGAATTCAAATTGAATTGGAAAATAATTTTAGGAACTTTTAAATGCCGTATGGTTTCCCTCGTAACACATAATATTTGCAATTTGTTAATCATAGCTTCCGTTATTCACCCCCAAAATTGCATGGACGCATGTGAATGAAGGTCCTGAGTGTTTATCTTGTGTGATTTTTTTTTCCCCCCCTTGACATGTGTGGTTGTCTCTCTCGTTGTGAAATTATAAGACAGGGAAGGGGGCGTGTTAAGGGTTGGTGTCTATATTGATTAATTGTGATTTTTTTTTTTTTTTTATCAACCTATTCACCGTTATTTGCTGAAAAGTGCTGCTTTGGCACCAGCTTGTGTCGAAGAGCGGGGAGGAGTTTCACTTAGTCGGGTCATATAAAAGTTGCTTTCCCACCATTTTGTGTCATCTATATTTCAAATATCTTTAGGGGATTCGAATGACTCAAGCCTTATCCCTCACGGGCGTCCAAACTACATTTCTAATTGGCCCCCTCCTATCTGTTTATGTATGTGGCCCTCATTGAAAAAAAATTGGACACCCCTGCTCTATAGCAACAGCACCACACAAAACAGGTAGGGCGTTGAATTTGTGGGATTAGCTGAGGTCACAAGTGTTAGCAACCCAACAACAGAGAACATAGTGTGGACCATTAGGTACATCTCAAGCAGGCTTCTGTTCTGCCAATAAACAATGCTAGACGTCAGAAGAGACCACAGGAACACTAATCAAGAGTTGCATGCAGGATAAGAAGTCAGGAAGACATACCATGCTGTTACATGCAGAGGGGTTGGGTGGGATGAGGGGGCTAACCATCATAGGAGTCCAAGAGAGGCAGGGAGCCCTTTCTTCCCCCATATACCCCTCTCTGAGAGTCAACCAGAGAAAGTGAAAGAGAGAAAAGGGAGGGAAGCTAGTGTTAGAAAAGGAATAGTTAATTGTGAGGATGTAAACAGTGAAAGTCAGGCACAGCCAGGGATTTGTGTTGTTGAGTGAGCGGTCCAACAAGTGGATGGTTAGTGTTTCAAAAGTACCGGAAAAGTGTCTGTGGTGTCGTCGAGGGTGTGTCTCCTCTCCCTCTGGTCCAGTGTCGAGTAAGCTTCTGAGAGCCGAAGAAAAGCACAACATTTCACTTTACACACACCTAATATGGATCTTAAAATAAAAACAAAGAAAAATTCTTACCAGAGCCGAGATCATTCAATGGAATCATGTTTCGCGTTTCCCCTGCGGGTGGAGAAAACAACACAAAACTCAAATGTGGACTCTGAGCAGTTACACACAATGTTCAAGACAAATACACACCTCTGTCCAGCAGTGGTGTGGTACTGTCCCCATAGGTGCCATTGGCCCTAGTGCTGGGGCCGTTGGTGGTGTTGGTGTTGACCTGGAAGTCGCTCTTCTTCCAGCCGTCTTTTTCAAGAGGCCGACGCAGCTCCTTGTGGGCCCACACGAGCTGCAGCACTTGGCCTGCCCCTCGAACCTCACGGTCGGACCGCTTGCTACATGAGAGACAATCGAATATGTCTAAAACTTTAACTGCCTCGTACACTAGCCAAACAACTAGTCTGTAATCCAACAGTGCATTTCAGCTTCTGCCAGGTTTTCTGCCAGTACTTAATGTGAGACGAACCATGACTTTAAAAGCAAGTCATGCTCCGTAAAAAAAATCTTTACCATGATTTTTGGCATACAGTTACAACCTAGCAATTATGTCTGTGCTTTCAGTTATAACCAACCCCCTGAGAGCAATCACAGCTACAACATGGCCAGTGATGAAAACAAGTTTTACACCATTGTCATAAATCTAAAAAGTGTCTCTGCTTCTTCCTTACCCGTCTTTGTTTATGAGAACAAGCCTCTCGATGCCCTGTGAAGCTCGAAGGGTCTTAGCTGCCTCCAAACTGTTGCCGAGCACCTCTGTGAGCGTGCTCAGCACGGACACCACCGTCTCCTCCGACAAGGCACGCCCCGACTGGTTCTGGCCACCAGGCAGGTTCGCCACAAGATGGGGCACTGCATGCAAACCTGCAGGAAAAAAATGCAAGTCAGCTTGTCACACGCATGCATAGCAGATGGAAAAGATCTAGTAAAGGAACATCCTGCAATCTTACCAAGAAGTTCACAGTTTCTGCTGTCAATGGCGAGGTTTCTTAGAGCACCAGACATCGCCCGCACAACGCGGTCGTTGCCGTGAGCCAGCAGCTCCGCCATCATGGGAAGACCCTTCTCCAGACGTACTGTGGCCCGGATGTAACGACCAAACTGATTGGAAACACACAAAAAAATAAAAAACTGTGTTTCACTTAAGTTATTATACAAGAAAACTCAAAAGGGACAAGCAATTGATGTGTTTGTAGAAGGACTTACAGTCCATCGACCTGCGCACAGGTTCTGGATGGCCCCGGCAGCGGCTTCCAGCACAGAAGGGTTCTTGCTCTCTCTAAGCAGCGACGTGTAAATCCGAACCACCTCTGGTTGGAACAATAGCTCGTAACCTGTCGCACATTTTTTTCCCCAGTTAACTTTATGCGTTAAAACACATTTAACTACCGACTGCCTTGAAACTTAGCAAAGACTGTTTTCTATTTTGTAGGACAATACTTATTAAACAGAAGCATATAATTCACAAGGCTTGAAGCAGGACTTGTGACAAAAATGCTCTTTCCCCCCCCCCATGCTCAATTTTACCGATAAACACACACCTTTAGCAGGCACTGTTCTCTTTGGAATGTCAACTTGATCTGCACTTCCATCATCTCCATCTTTCTTTCCTGTAGTCGCAAAAAAACAAAAGGGTGAAGACAGAACAAGCGAGAAACAAACATGCTTCCCAAAGAAAGAAAAAAAAAAGCATTTAAGTTTCCTTCCTGTGGTGTGAATGTGATCATGCAACCGGCGAGACAAGCACAGTGAGCATGCAAGTGGGGTTTGCAAAGCAGTGTTGGAATTTGTTTCTCAGGCCGGACTTACACTGACATAATTCCTATTCTTATATTTTTTTGCTCTCAAGTGGCACAATTCGGGAGATATTCATCACGGCAGCATTTAGACGGGAAAAATAGAATTGTATTCCTTCAGGTCAACAACATTTAATCAAACGAATGTGTTCCACATAAATATACCCAGTTTGGACGAGTGTCCCCTCAAATTTGAATACACTCAAATAAATTGGACACAAAAAACTGAGAAATGCACATTTCAACCCACAGTGTAAAGCCAGCCTTTTATCGCCAATGAACAGCATTCTGTTAGTTATGACCACGTCATCATAACACCAAGGAAAATCTTACCTTTGGAAAACCACTCATCTATGAGGACAGGAGGAAAGCAAGGAGAGCAGAGAGGGAGGGAGGGATGGAGGGAGGGAGAGGACAGAGAGAAGAAAGAAGACAGGAGAGTAAAAAAGTGCAACAGGGTAACCGCCACCAACAAGCCGGACACACCTTTGAACTGGGACCATGGGGTGATTTCAAGCTTACCTTTGCCCTTTCGAGAGCCAAAGCAGCCACCCTTGTTGGAGCCATGTGCAGGGCCCTGGTTGTTGGGTGTGGCTTCTGCATAGCGTTCACAGCTGGGGATCTCACGATGGACCTGATAGGACAGATTCCTCAAGAGGCACATGCAGTTCTCGACCAACTGCAGGAGAGATAAAAGTATTTCCACAAAAAGATTTAGTTTGATGGGCCAGTTCAAATGACGTAGCATATTTCTGAACTTGCTAATGACCTTATTGTCCACATCTTTGCGATTGATCTGCGACTGCACGACATACATCACCGAATCCACTAATCCTGTGCACTCTCTCAGCTTCCGCCGTGCCTCGCTGCGCTCTGAACTGACATTTCTGTTGTGCGGAGGGGACACATTATGAACATATAATTATGCTGGTCTAAATATGTCCCTCGGTCACGCTCCTGCTTTCATACCGTAGGCAGCCAGCAGTGTTGGTCAAGGCGGTCTCCCACTCCAGATGTCGCGGTTTGCAGCTTTCCTCTCCGCCGTTGCTCACTCGCTCCCAACCCGAGTGGGGCACTATCACTTCGTCTGCCAAAGCGTGCAGGGCGTGGTCCACTATCTCCATCTTCACCGAATCGTGCGATGAGAGGTTCCACAGTGTACCTGGGGTGAGAGAAACATTCCATTACTCAAGGCAACCAGATAGCATTCTGCCAAACAGATCATTTAAACAAACTGTTATCCATGCTTATTCTTCAATGACCAATTACAAGTACTATGATAGAGTAGCTGTATTTGAAAATAACCTTCATAAAACAGATTTATTTTGCTGAGTTGTTTTTTTTTTTGGGGGGGGGGGGGGGGGGGGGGGGTGAACCCACACCCTTTGGGAGCTGCTGAAGCATGCATCATTATGCTAGTTTTCAAAGAACCAGTGAGTAGAATTCCAGGGCATCTGCATACCGCATTTGAGTCTGCAATGAAGTGGTGCCTGTACTTTTCTTTCAATGAAATGTGTGAGTCATTTGTGTGGATAGGCTGTTACTTCATGTAAATTCTAAAACAGGGGAACTATGCATCATGTTTTGTCAGTAAAGCCTATATCCTGCGCTCTCTGTTTTGGGGCTAGAAAAATGCCATCATGTAAATATACCAAATATAACGGTTTCATTTCAAGAGGACTATACATTCATGTTATGTACCACTTGTATGGACATATACCCTCATAAGCCATTTGAACCTACAGACAAATTAGTCTTGAGTTTGTAAAGCTATGTTTAGGGAAGTGGGAGCAAGTCAGAAGAATCGCAGCATGGCCAGAGCCTGGTATCAAACTCCCAACCTCAGAAGTCAGACACCGGTGTGCTAACCGGTAAAACAATATTCCACCATTATCATTATAATTCCAACCACACCATAAATATTTTCCAGCAGCTGGCCCAATAAACTGATGTAATCAATCTTGCCTATCATTATTATGGGAATGTTTTTACACATTAATCTACCGAGTACAGTTCCATCTATCGAGAATGGTTCCTTGGGGGGAAAAAAGATAAAATACCTGTGATGGTGTCAGTGAGGTCCTGATCGTGGGTCTTCCTCAATAATCGAATCAGTGCTGGCACTCCATCACAGTTCTTAATCGCAATCTTGTTGTCTGGGTCTCGTCCATATGAAATATTTTTGAGCGCGCCACAGGCTGAGTGGTGCACGTCTTTGCTGGGGTGGTCCAGCAGTGACACTAAGGCCGGGATACCCTTCAGGCGCCGCACCTCCGACTTAACCTGCAAAAACCCAAATGAAATGAGCGACACAAACCAGAAGATTCAGGATGAAATGGCTTCAACTCAGTTTTACCTTGTCATTTTTGAATGTGAGATGCTGGAGGAAGGCTGCTGCGTTGGTTTTGACGGGATCCAGGCGGTAGTTGAGCATGGCGATCACTTCTGGTAGCTCAGGTTGTCTCCATGAGGCGGGAGGACCTTTCCTCAATGTGCTTTCTAATGAAGCCATGCTTCCTCGCTCCAGAGACATGGGAACACCCCAGGCATACGGATCAACTCCTCCCATATCACCATCCAGAGTATCTTCACAACTCCTGCATGGTGCGCAAAGATGTAAATGCTGTAATAAACGGTATGCGAGTCAAACTTGTGCATGTGTCTCTTCTGCTTTACCTGAGTCTTCGCCTGTCCATTCCACCAGGGCCAGGACCTAGCCGTGGCATGGTGCCGTAACCTCCGGGGTGCATCGGTGGAGGCCCCATGCCATACTCATCATAGCCCATGCTCCGCTGGTCATCTTCCAGACCATAGTGTCCATGTCCGTATCGCATGTCCATCGCTGAGCCCATGGCCCTCATTCCTCTGCCCACCTGGGGCTGTGCTGCATAGGGGTCCATCTGCTGGCGGCTTGGGGCCCGATAACCAGAATCCAAAGTTCTGTATCCATCAACTGGCCTGCAGAAAGAGAAAATAACTTAAACATTCTGAATCCAAGCGCTCATTTGGACACATTTTTCCCCTCCTCTGTGTTGCAAGAAATTTTCAGTTACAAGTGCGCTTCAGATATCTGTGGTAAAAAAACAACAGTAGAGCCACAGTCGCTGTTGCACTTTCAGCTGTTTACCAACCGGGACAAACAGCTAAATACCGCAAAATAAAATTATCCAATGTAAGATAAAACTCACACCGAGGCGCTCCTACGCAGACTGAACAGCCAAGGTGGGCTAACCTGTAGGTTACTGATGTCTCTTAATAGGCCACGCCGCTTAAAGGCACACATTCAACACTATAGTGATAACTTTCACAACATACAGTCAATTAGTTGGACCAAAATCTCTGCAAGCCAAGTTCGAATCGATTCGCATCCTGCCCTTTAGAAAAAACAGGAGTTGATTTTAATTTAAAACAGTTCTATTTGTCGATTAAAAAGTAACTAGAGCGCATCAGAGTGACTATTGACGTGGATAGGTAGGGATATTATTTCTACTACAGCCTTACCCTCTTACAAACAACATTTACTGTAATGTCTTGACCCTTGGTAACTCAAGTTTCCGTTGAAGTGGGGGTGAGGGAATATTGACTTCCCACATTTCGTGAGTGACAGATTAAATGTTACATTGACATGAGTGTGCGTCATTGTGACGCAATTGTGACACACATTGACAGAAAAGCAGAACAATGTCCCCCCCCCAAATACACACACACAAACAATACGCATGTACTAGAATTATTATTAGGGACAAGGAGTGTGCACACGAGGGTCCTGCACCTGTAGCGATCATCCATGTGTGAGCCTCTGCTCAAACTTGTGTATGCCTCTGATGGCGGTCCTCCCCTGTAGTCATCATAAACTCCTACAGGCCCATAGTGGTAGTTTCTGGGCACTGTGGCAGTCGGGTAGTCCCCTCCGACCTGTCTGTACGGACGGTCCAGTGTGGCACTGTAGCCACTCATACCAGACACGGACATGCTGCCGTTGATGGACATGGAGTCATTCGGCAGGACTTGGCGTGACATAGGTTTCTTCATCTGTGACAGGGATTTGAAACAATTTAGCTTGAAGATTCTTTCAGACTCAGAAATATTTTATTTATCCCCTTGGAGCAATGTATGCTAGTAAACGACCAAATTTGATCAACTGTCTTATTTACGTTACATTGTATAACTCACCCCATTGTCGAGCCGTCGTGTGGTTCCTTCTTCAGAAAAGACAGAGTGTGCTTCATGAGCGTCATCCTCTGGTGTGTAGCTGTCATCTAGAGCGCCGTGTGCTGGGTCCACCATTCTGTACTGTAACAAACCAACTCTTAATTATAACCACTAAAAACTCTTAAACATGCATGCACCCATAAACCAACCACATACTGTACCTGTGTGCCGTTTATGTAGGAGTCTGTTAATTTCAGTCGCTCAATGTCTGCATCCCCTAAACGCCCGTTCTGGAATGTGACACAAAGAGAATTAAAGATGCGCACAACCACTAACAATTCTACTGGGGCAGCAATAAATGTGAGGCAAAGGCATTTTCCCCCCAGTGTAGTCACTTATGAAACGCACAACCGTGATAAGGTCCTTCAGCCATGCCTGTGTGTTTATGGTCTGTGAATCACTGCAAGACATGCAGGAGGACATTCTGGAATGCAGCCATTTATCCTTACACTCTACTTCCTCCTGTAATCAGTTACATAATCTATGTCTGTCATTTTGTATAGATATATACCAGAGCCTTTACTAAGGCCAAGTGACCTTCGGTTTTACGCAACACAATCGTCTCCAATACTGTATGAGCAGATGAATCACCTTGAGATGACTACAACAGGGATTAAATAGATTCTGTGGCACTTCCTACAAGTTATGATTATTTCAAAGCATTTTCTATAGATATGCTTGCAGTTGTACTTTGACGGCAATGTCTTTTTCTTAAAATGGGAAGTGGGATTTCATGCGAAGGGTAAATTTCCTCTAAACATAGTCCTTCCCATAATTATCATCTGCTGTGCACTGAATTTAAAGAAAAACGGTTGTTATTCTCACAAGCAGTTAAATACAGTAAACATGAAGCTACATCCCCCATCGCCACCGTCTTGCCCTTTATCTTTGGGGCCCCCATCTAATCAAACATGTCCAAGGATTGGCAGAGTCAAAACAGTCTAATGAATGTCAGCGAGTCCAAAGGAAGAATAATATTTACAGATAGAATTTGAACTTTTTGTCCCCACTGACTCAGATGCCTGCGCTGTCTCTCAGAACACAGCACAACGTGACCCCAAAGTGCAATGACACAGAGTTCAGCACTTGTTGATAACACAGCTCAACAGCAAATTTTAATCAGACATGACTGTACGGGTCCCTAAACGACACCAATTTAAAATATACCATATTTACTTTTTTAAAGCACATCAGGTTTTTGCGATTTTCATCTTTTTGGGGGGGTTATTGAGTGACCAGTAAAACTTGTGCAGTACAGATTTGACCACTTATAGTAATTTATAGTTTCAGAAAAACTTCAGCTGAACTTACCCCCTTGATTCATAAAGATTGGTAAATATGATACACATTTTTTGTTTACATTAGGAAAACATGTTTGAGAGAAAAAAAACAAGGACAGTTTGAAGTTCACAGTCGTAAAACGTTGCCCAGTGTAATTCTAAAATATTTGGGTGAAAACTAAATAGGTGCATTTATACAAGAGCAGAGGCCTTTACAGACCAAGTTGGGCACATGCAAGGGAAATCAACCCTGAAAACAAAATCTGTTTGAAATATTCTATTATTGCCGTGGCAAAATTTGTTTTATCACCTTGATTAAAAAAGTTGAGATTAAAACGATTACAAAAATGAAGGTCTGCGTGCATGCGACAGAGATGACAGATGGCTGCATTCCATGACATGCCGTGACAGTAGGAAGAAAATAACTGAGATTCCATATGAGGGGTTGACAAAAGGTATGAGTCTGGTGTGTCACAGCAAAGGCATGCTACAAGTGTGAAACGATGATGATGATGCCATTAGGTGCCCCCCCCCCTTTTTTTTTTTAAATTGGATGAGACGTGCAGAACGCATTGTAAATGCAGACTGACATAACGGCATAATCATAGAGTACAGCACTGGTAAAAGGATGGGAGGATGTTTACTGGATTACTGAGATCAGTAGGAGAAACTGATGCATTAATTATGATTCTAGGAATGGGATGATACTGGTATTTAAATGAGGGTATTAACGTGGTAACATGGAGATAAAAGGCATCCACAAGAGGCTCTATTTTTTTTTACCTGTGTGTGAGGGAGGTGGAGACCCAGTGCCGAAGGGCTGGTGGCAGAGAGGCCCACTCTCCTCCTCTCCTCTTCCAACGCCCTGGTCAGCTGTTCAAACTCCACCTCCTGCTCCCTGACCGACTCCAGCAGAGCTGCTGCGCTCTCACACTGCTCCATACACACTACACCACCCCGAAGGGAAAGAGGGGGCGTTACACGTTATATATAAAATCCCAAGGATCCAGGGAATTATTCAGGAGCTAAAAATGGTGATTTTATTTATTTTCTTTTGTGGGTGTGTGGGTGTAATGGGGGGAGGGTCATCTTATCAACAGTTAATATAGGAAAGCAAACAGATCACATTTGTGTTGAATCAAAATAAAAACATTTGCATTTACTTTTGAAAAACATTGAGCAGCTTTTTTGATTATTTTCCAAAATTTACCCGAATTATTTCAAATTGTTAGTACAGGAAAAATAAATTACTGTCCTGTTTCGGGATAAAGGAAAGGAAATTTAAATATTTTCTTTTCAGACTCATCAATGAATCAACAAAATAATCAACAGATTAATTGATTCAAAGAATCATGAGTAAAGCCCTAGAAAAAGCAAAATTACGACTTCAATTTTTTGTCGCTGGGATAGCTAAATAAAAATACTAGGGCTGCAGCCATTAAATATCATTTTCATCCAGTTATTCTACAAATGATCCCATGATCTACCTAATCAGAAAATTTAATTTTGTATTATTAAACAACAAAATGCGCATGCTGGGTATTATTTGTGTGCCTATTTGGGGTCGCTATCTTCATGTTACACACTTTAATATAGATGCAATTTTGAGTGTTTGTGCCTTTAAATCGTGGGGAATGACATGATGAGCGAAGCAGCAGTCAGCAAATGAGCTCACGTTAGCAGTTGGGTGTTGACTGGCGAACTGAACTGGCTGTTGAGTAAGCAGTCTGCGTGTCAAGTGACTCGGTTTCAGTTTTGACCACAGCAGCTCAATCCACATATTACATGTTTAAGTCATTGCTGAATCCATCCTGACCAAATGCAGTTTTTTTTTTTTTTTACAGTACACTTTAACTAGCGGTGGTAGCTATACGATATAAATAATACAAAATTAGCTAACATGGATACTTTGTGTTGGCTATTGCAGACATACTGTTGTGGTATGTCAAAATTATTCTATTTATCGTTTCAGCCCTAGAAGATACATTTGTAGCAAATAAAAACATTCAGACCAATTCATTCGAATTGGACAAATTCCTGCTGAGTCCCTGATGCTTTCTCATAGCATACGACTTTGGAATCACTAATAATACTTCTATAGAAAGGTCAAGTTTTATACTGAGAGTCAGCAAACAGAAATACACACCTTCACCTGTGAGCGTGGTTTGACAGAAGAGGTGAGAAATCACACCAAGGCCAGAGTTGAAGCTCTAGTTGGTCATTGGTAGTACTACAATGAAGGGCCAAGCCCAGAAACAGAGAACTGCTCACAGAGACAGAAAACAAAGAGAGAAGTGTTTCAGTGAAGGATGGCTACATCAGAAAACGGCAACATAGTGAGAATGCCAAATTATGCGTCAGCGGGGATGTGTTTGCTCTCAAGCAAAGCGTCCTAGTGTTCAACATCCATCCACCTCGCCCCGCTGTTATCTTGGTTGAGCCCTCACAGAAACAGACACTTTGTTATACAAGCCCAACAAGTGGCCACTCACATTCTCTTATCAGGGAGGGGTACACCCTCAGGTGTCTGGTCAGCTGGCTCCCACAAGGTGAATAAACAACCAGTGCTTAGCAAACACCTGCATGACCAGTTCTCCGAGGTAGAAAGAGTGCGTGTGTGTGTGTGTGGGGCGGGGGGATTCTTTTCAATAGGTCTGTGTGTAGCCAACATGCACAGAGACATGGGTACTGTAAATGCAAACCATGTGGGCAACAACAAGACAATTACATTTAGGCTGCATATCTCGACGACAGTGTTCAAATTCTGAGGAGAGGTGACGAATTCGGTTACCGACGTAGGATTACGACAGCTTGTTATCTTTTAAGATGAAGCAAGCTGAGTGTCTGTTCCTGGATGTCTGTCTGATGAATGACTCAACACAACGCACAGAGACAGCCATACTTGAAGGCTGTGCTCAGTGTACGGAAAGCCAGCAAGGTAGGACGGCCTGATGAGAAAACAAGGAGTGTCTAGAAGGTATTTCACAACTCTTCAAGGAAATTTGTCAAAACCAAAACCGCTATTTGCGTGTAAAGGTATCACCGTGGAAAAGTCCTCCCACCTGTTGTGGGGGGAAGAGAAGAAGGGGGAAGTAAAAAAAAAAAAAAAAAAAAGACTACTCAGTGCCACACATGCCCATATATGGACACAACTAGGCCTGGGCTGTTTTATACCCTGCAGACAGACAGAGCTGCAAACAAATCCAACGAGAAGCAAGACGGGATGTGGAAAAAGACATGAGAAAGAGCAAGAGCAAACAAGGAGGTGGGTGGGGTGCAAGATAAGTAAAGTTAAAGTGAATTAAAGATAAAAGCTAATCTTGCATTCCTAACATTGTCTTCTGTCAAGTCAGCACAGCAGCCCACCCACTCGTCAACAGGCAAATGACCTTGGCGCGACCACTGTTCATCACACTCCACCGAACTGCTAGTTTACCAGCCCAATTTACACACAGACATAGACATCTACTCCTGTGGAGCTTGCGAATATGGACACCAGCGCCTTCCATATCTCAACTTGAGACAGAGTGAATAATCATCATTTGCAATGCATGTTACACACTATCTCCCCTTCAGTAATGAGCATACCTGTCACTCATACAAGATAAATTATAAACTATGATATTTCCTGGCAAACCCAGTCAGAGTTGTTATTTTGTGTCAAACACGGGACTTGCAGCTGTCCGTCTGAGGAGGGGCCTGCAGAACAACGACATGTTTGTGTGCAAATACGCCAAGATCGAGACGGGCGCAGAGCTGCGGCCATTCTCAACTGTATCTGAGTTGCGTCCGCCGCTCATCTCTCCCATTTGCAGCTGTTTCTTTTGGCCTTGGACGGTAGCAAGTGTAAGTGAACAATGAAAACAATTGCCTCTGTCTTACAGCCACTCCCCCGCCTTTCCCCTTTAACTCACTTCCTGACAAACAGGATGTTGTGGATTCAACATCAGAGGTGAGCGCACAAGAGATGCGAGAGCTGCCGCGACAAGCCAAGAATCCCTCTTCCGTTCTGCGCAGATAGGAATTCCAAGTAGCAGAGCGCATAGCGTGAACCAACCCTTCAATGGGAAAGCTCACCCTGTCCATCTACAAGCAACGCTATTGTACTCGTTAAATGCAATCAGTAGGGTGCAAATTTGTGTCAAAAAAATGATTCACACTACATTTTACAGAGTGAAAATAGCATCAGAAAGCGTGAAAATGTGAGAATGAAAACAAGTGGTGAAAATGTCGAGCAAATGGTTGACTTTAAAAAAAATGTCAAGCACGAACGCTACTCGAACATCTGATCACATCACGAGTGTCGGGTTCACCTGACTCTGAACTACCAGTCAGCATGACTCAGTTGGCCCTGCCAGACATTTGCGACCACACGTACATAGGCCACAATGTGGCATTTGTCGACTTCATGAAACTCAGCAGCAAACGCAGTTGAAAAGGAAATCTGCTATCTCATTGGCATGTTGCTGAATTTCATCAAAGTGATGCTATTGGTACGAGTTGGAGGCGAGTGTGGCTTGTGATGGGATTGAAGCTTTCGTCCACTAATCCATTTAGCTTCTCACATACATATTTACAGACATGCACAGACATGAGGCCCCTTGAGATTAACCTGCACACCTCAAGAGACCACACAATCCCAGGCATCAACAATCATAACAAGCGCATGGTCAAACATTTCGGCTATCTATTCAAATTTACCATAAAAATAGTAATTACATTTTTACTGGTGGCCATATAAATGCATTTTCAAGTCAGTAATACATTGAGCACCATGTTTTAATGCAAACAACTTATCTTTAGTTGGACCCTTACTGTACCTTGCATCGAGCAAATTAATTTAGCATGTGCTCTATTAACTTCTGACGCTGCCATTAGCAATCCAGGCCTTTCTCTGGATCATCTTGAGAAGTTCACCAACTTGCATTCTCCACCATCAACGGCACAAGTTGCCTCGACTGCTCTGACTGTCGGACAGCTTCTGAAAGTCTCCTTCACACTACAAGAGGTGGCGAGAAGCCTTTTTTTTTCTTGAGGATATAAAGGTGAAGGTTGGGGGAAATCATTTGTGAAGAGCTCTTTCCTGCATTTTATATCTAGTTTCACCGGTTCAGCATACCAATTTGCACCATGTGTCCGTTTGCAACAAGGCAGCAATAGTAATAATAAAGTAAAAAGTCAAAATGAGTCAAAAGGATCATGTTTTGTTAGTCTGGTTGACAGTTCCCCGCCCGTGTATCGCTATGAAAAGAAATTTGGGCAGGACCTGCCCAACAGGTTTATAAACTAACAGATCTACGCTAAGCAGCAAGACGACCACCACCAAAAATTGGACAAGGTTTTACTATAGAAGCTTTAATTTCCTATTCCGTAGTGATGACAAAATGAAGCTTCAAATTTGCTTCATGCACCTGTTGATGTATTTTTTGACTCCTCTAGATGGCACTCTCTGTTCAACTGGGCTGAAGATACACTGACTTGCCTTTCTTAAACCCCTTTAAACCATTGAGAGAGGTTGTTTTCCCATCACTACCATTTGGAAACTTGCATACTTGTGAGGCTTTTCTGTACAAAAAAAACCCCAACTTGATTTAAAAACTCTTCATTTCCACTCATCTGTTTTTATGCTTCTTTGATAACATGAAAAATGTCACAAACACAGCATTGTGTGAAATTGATTCAATGACCAGACTTCTATTTTGTCACTGCACTAAGTGGAATTTCTCATCTTGATCAGATTTTAGTTTAAAACAGCCTGTCATTTGTTTTGATTGTCATTTAATGCTTCACCACTG
The DNA here is from genome assembly GCF_059516105.1 of Syngnathus floridae. Taxonomy (NCBI): domain Eukaryota; kingdom Metazoa; phylum Chordata; class Actinopteri; order Syngnathiformes; family Syngnathidae; genus Syngnathus; species Syngnathus floridae. The sequence goes on along the minus strand of NC_142413.1, from coordinate 17,411,973 downwards.
GTATGCTATCAAAGAGATTTTGCTTCCTGCTGTACTAGACTTAAAGGAGCAATGTAACTAATTTTCTCACTGTCAAAACACAGTCTTGTGGTTGGTGGGAGGGAAAAAAACTATTCGCGTGATAGCACCAAAAGAATTGTTTTTTAAATTCAGTTTAGGTAGGCCTCAGAATTTTCAGTATTTCTCAACATATCCCCTTCAACCCTTTTGTTTGTCCACTACTTGGGGAACCCCTTCTTGGGTGGGCAAACAAGTTTTTGTTTAAAAAAAAAAAAAAAAAAATTCCAAAATAGGCTCATAAGGGGTCAAATTCCAAGGGGTTCTGTAAGTCACATCAAAACAAATGTCATTAATAAATACAATGACAACACATCCATGCTTTAATAAAGGGTTTTATATTCACAATTTTGTGCTTGATCCACTAAAATTGAGCAACAATAATCTTTTTTTTTTTTTACACATTTTTTGGGTGAAATTTAGAAATGGCTTGAATAATATATAAAGTCCAAAATGGGTATGATGTTAAATACTTCCCAAAATCCTTTTTAAATATTTTATACTACAAAAACAACCCATAACGCATGTCGATAAATAGGAAATGATCCTTGTATTACGTAATGATTGGACAGTGCGGTTCTGGCAGGGCCTCCACATATACGGCACCACCCGATCATGCGTTCCTCCCTTGCCAAGGTATGCGATCTGGACTGGGTATCGCAAGTTATTCAAAATCAGGTTAGACTCGTACACAAAAACACGGGTGTAAAATAAAATTATCAGGACATCATGTACTTAAAAAAAAACTTTGATGTAATTACTCATTGAAAAACTGAGACTAATACAAGTTATCCCCAACCAGCATTGCGACCAAAACAAGTTTGCTCAGGACCCACCCAACAGGTTCGCAAACTAAACAGCCCGAAGATGAAAGAGGCCCATCACCCCACAAAAAAAAAAAAAAAAACCGCTTTGAAGAAAACTTTACAGTTACCTCGCAATGCATCCAGGGTGCTCTTTAATTACCAACGTTGTCGTGGTGATTCGATCGTTTGCTTCCAACGCCGAGAAGTGCAAGCGAAGCAAACACACGAGATAAAATATCTAGGTCAATGCGCATAAACACACACCACTGTAAAAGGGAACAGAACCCAACTCAGTTGTTAACAATCATGTGAGCACCGATTCGCCATTTAAAGAATCATGGCTGTTCAGCAGTGCATAAAAGGCTGTTAACAGTTTGGAAAATGCATCAATCATAATATTGAAAATAAAAGACTATGAATTACAAACAAAAGGAGCGCCAGAGATACAGGCAAAAACGCTACTGCGATGATAAGTGACAAGTTTGGACATCAAATCAGGCCCACTCGGTTCGTTGTAGCCGTGTGACCTGCTTCTGCTGTCGTGCACCGTTAGCATCACAATAACCCACGATGGGTACTCGAGCTAACGATAGCCTAGCAAGCGTTCGATTCGCTCACTTGCCGTTATGTTCACACGCGCAGTCGTCAATAAAGAAAGGGTGTCGTGTGGCTTTTATCCATTTAAAACGTAAGCGTATGTCCGAAAGAAAAAGAAAAACAAGACGCTTGGACGTAAGGTTGCGCGAGGCGTATCGTATCGGTGGTCTCGAGATGAACGTGACCACTCCTTTTACAAACGCTGCAGCGTCTCCGCTATTTTGCGGACAAAAACGCCGCTATATAATCTCTTACGCAGCCTTAACACATGCGCTTACCTGATCGTCACAATGTGCTTGGATCCCTTCCAGATTACTCCGTGCGGTGTGTGTTTTGTCTGCTCTCCTTCTCCCCTCCTTTCCTGGCTTCTGGGTCAAGCTTGTTAACAACCAGGCGACATCAGAGAGGTCCTATCAAAGAGGGGGCGGGGTCAATGTGGCGCTTTTACCGTAATTGTAAAAAACACTGCACATGTGAAATTTGTAATTGCGCGCTGTTTGCTAATAACGGCAAGTCGGTTAAGCATTCACTGTATAATACAACTAGTGCGCTCTTTGTCCGTACAAGTACTAGTTTTTGTTGTTCAAGGCCCTTGCAAATAAATGCTCCAACAGCTAGCCATGAAGCTGCTTTTATGTAGTCAATATCAACGATATCCAAATAAAGGTCTGTGTAGTTTTTGTTGTACATGGCCCTTGCAAATAAATGCTCCAACAAATGCTCCAAATACTTTTTTGATCTTACTTAGTACAGAGTTGTCTATACCTGGTCCTCGAAGGCTATTGTCCTGTATGATTCTGATATTTCCCTGCTTCAATACACTTGATTCAAATAATTAGGATCATTATCAGGCTCTTTCAGAGTTTACAGATGAGCTGCTCATTTGAATGAGCCGTTAGAAGAGGGGAAACATCCAAACCATGCAGGATAGCGGCCCTCCAGAACCACAGCTACATGTTACTAGTGGCACAACTGAGCACTTGACAAATGTGTGCATACATTTATTCATTCTTTCATCTTTCCCAGCAGTTTACGGATAGCAGGCGGGCTACACCCTGAATTGGTCGTCAGCCAATTGCAGAGCACACACAGTTGAACAGCCCTTCACACTCACAATCACATCTAGGAAAATTTGGAGTGGTCAATTGGCCTATCATGCATGTTTTGGAATGTGGGAGGAAACCGGAGCACCCAAAAGGAAACCCATGCTGGCATGGGGAGAACATGCAAACTTCACAGAGGAAGGGTAAAGTCAGAATCAAACTCACAACCTCCGAACTGTGAGGTGGACATGCAAAACAGTCTGGAACCGTGCCGCTTATGTGCATGCTAGTGAGGTCAAGGAGAAAGAGCGCACCAAATTGTGATCCTAAAGCAAGGCCATGGAAAATATACTCAAGCGCCTTTCCGTAGTAGCCATGAACAGCATCTTTTTATTACTCGGATTTTGAATGAGTAATTTGGGATTTAAAGGCTGTCTCAGCAGGAAGAAAAGAGGGCCGCCTCCCTTCTCTCCTCCCACTTCTCGTCCACATGAACTCATACTGATGTCATTTCAGTGATTGCCCAAGAACAATAGCCTGGGAGGAAGCACGACGCTTGTGGAAATACACGCATGACATTCCACAGCCACACAACCAGAAAAAAAGTGCCACAAACTTAAACAATACAAGAGCCATCTGCTGTGGTACAATCAAGAGAAATAATCTGCTGTTCATCACTTTGAAAATACCAGTGTGATCATGCATGGCATTTACAATGAAATTTAATTGGAGTTAATGGTTCATGTTGGGATTTTTTAGGATTTAAGGTTTTTTTTTTTTTCTTCAAAGATAACTCCCCCACTTCTAGAAAGAAAAAATTCACAGGGTGGAAAGGGGAACACCATGTAAGGAATTTCCCTGTTTCAGGAAGTACTGTACATTGCATCAGTGCGGGCAAACTTCTGGACTGAATGGCTACGTTTCAATTTAAACAAAAAAAGGGGCAGATGGGCCAGGTCATTTGTAGATGGCAGAAGTTCAAAGGTTTATGTAAAAAAAAAAAAAACTTTAAAGAAAACTATTTTCAATATAAATTTATTTTGGCATGTTTGACATATTAAATTAAACAATTATAATGAAGAAAATGATATTTTTTCTAATTAACTGAATCAGAATCAATTAAAGACAGTTAGTTGACAAAAAATTTAATTCTAAATTGTTTAGGTCATAAATAGTTTTATTTAAAAAACAAAGTAATATAGTAAAAATATACATTTAAGTGACAAATATCTCAGTGGTCTCAGGGGAAATGCTCGTTGGACCAAAACTGGGGAAAAAAAAAACCCCAACAACACACAAATGGAGCAGCATGTATGATGCCCTTGGCCATACTTTGCCCACCATAGAGTGCAAGCATGAGTCACAATATTCTAGATAAGGCTGAAAAGTGTTTATGTTAAACCAAAAGAGCTACAACATTACTGGTCCAATAGGAACTACAGAAAAAAAAACTGTACAAAAGTACAAAAAGTTCAACAACAACAGCGGAGGTAGTTAAAACACACAAATAACTCCATTAAACAACCCCCCCAAAGCTCTTTGTCACCTGTGCCACAAACTGGTGAAACTATTTAACTTTCTTGCTTAAAATTAAAGCATTTAGCATTTCTACATTTTAAAACTGCAAAACAAGATTGAACAGAAAGCAAAGGTTTCATTCAAATCTGAATTTAGTGTAAAATGTATTAAAATGCCATGCAAATTAAAACAAATGACAAAATAATCTCCAATCTAAACACAGCGCGGAGGTAACAATGACGTCGGAGTGTCTCTGAATTGGGCAATTGAGCAAATTTGTTAATAAACTGTTAGTGTATTTACACGTTTTCACTTGTGCAGCAATACAAGATTCAATCATGGTAAGGTAAATACAGTAGCATCAAAAGGTTGATGCAATCATAAGTGATATTATTGGCTGTTTTTTTGGTAATTTTCCATCATAAAAACCTGTTTCTCTGCAGTACATCAGGTTTATGGTTTATTTGGTAATGCTGGTGTTATCATGTAATGTTTGGTCTCAGTTCTAACCCACAGTTGAAACAAAAGTTACGTTCACAAAACACGAAGAGGAACAAACACAGTGCCGTATTAAAGTACAGTGCCATAAAAAAGCATTAGCGTCCGCTAATTTTTTTTTTTTTTTGCATAGATTCTCCATTGTGATGTTTAACCTCATTAAACAAATGTATAGATCAGACAAAGCTAACCTTTTAAATGCACTTTGCCAGGAGTGGCCGGATAACTGAAAGTACCTGTAGAGCACAATGATAACTCATCTCGGGGTCACAAAATTACCCAAGACAACGTCTAAGGAATTGCTGGAATGCTTTGCCTCAGTTAACAACAGAGTCCATGACTCAACAATAAAGAAGAGATGGTGCAAAAAACATCAGCCATCATACAAAAACGTCAATTTTTGAATAGCTTTAAGAGAAAAAGAAAAACAAAGAAGGTTTTGAAAAGGCCTAATCAAAGTCCAGACTTTATTTTTTTTGAAACACTGGAAACCCTCCAGTGTTACTAATTTAAAGCAATTCTTCAAGAATGGGCTAAAACATCTCCATAGAGATGTGAAAGACTGATTGTCACTAATAGAAAACTGGTTAGGTTTTGTATTTTTTTTTCTTCCATCCTAATTAACAAGCACTATTTAGAATAAAAATTTAATTTAGGTGGGTTATCTTTGTGGAAATTAGGAAGGAAGCAAATCCTTTTTCACTGCGCTCTAAATAATCGTTTTCCACAAATCAAGGTCAGAGAGGTCCGTTAGCGTTGTGTGTCATCATGTGCCTCCGGAGGTTGCTGGGATTGTTGAAGCTGGCTGTGCATTGCGAGCAGGTGTACGGCTTCTCCCCGGAGTGTGTCCTCAAGTGGATCTTCAGGCTGCCGTTCTGGGTGAAGCGTTTCCCGCAAAGCGTGCAGGCGTACGGCTTCTCTCCAGTGTGTATCCGCATGTGGATGGTCAGCGTGGTCTTGTTGGCGAAAGACTTGCCGCACATTATGCAGGAAATGTGAGTGGCCCGGTGTGCCATTAGGTCTTCGCGAGCGGGGAAGGACATGCTACACAAGTTGCAATCAAAAGATTTGCTGACTGTGTGAGATGGGAAAACGGGATTCATCTGCTGGGGGAACTGGTCCATGTAACTGGGATGTCCTCCGTCACTGTCGGCTGTTCTTAATATGGTCGTCTGAGAGGAGAGGCTTCTGTCCACCTGGCTATTTCTCAAAGGGGCTCTGTTGTCACTGGCACTTGAGACAACATTCAGGAAACCATCATGGATGACCGTAAGGTCCTGAGAATGAAAAGCTTGCTGATCAGCGCCAGCAAAGAGGCTATCAATCTCGTCCTGGAGAGGCCCTTCTCCTCGTCCGTGAACGCTAATGATTCTCAGCTCCTTGTTGCTGCCTGTCAGGGAAGATCCCGAGGGCTCTATGTTTTGTGCACCGGTGGCAACCTCATTCTGTGCAGAGGGATTTAAGAAGACGTCCTGACCTGAAAATGAAAAATATGTCACTAAACAAGCCATCTATTGTGGACAAACAAAATATAGGCATTCACTGATATTGTCGAAAAACTGCTAACCCATAAGCAGACATGGGAGAGGAGAAGCGCTTTAACAATAATGAGAATGTGACTAAAAAAATTGCTTTTAAGGTGACAGTATTTGGGTTAGGGTTAGGGTTACCAATGGCTACCAAGAAGTGTCTGAGTTGTCACATATGTGAACAGGCAGTTATGATGTTACTCATGCATCATCACCACCACAAAATCTTGCTTTGTCATCCAGTGAAGTGACAATAAAATATCAGCGAGACGGACGGAAACAAGGACTTTCCCTAAGTTTCACTTAAGTGTCAACTTGACACCAAATAACTGGTGAATTTAGGGAGTGAGCATTCATTAGAGAGGCCAAACGATGCCTTACCGCCATCTTGTGGCAGCTACATTAAACTATAAATGCAGAAGATGCAGGCTAAATTTCGACTGACAGAGACAACCTTCTGTAAATGTTTTCTCCTCGAACCGTCATGTATTAGTCTGAAAACACGCTTATGTTCTGCTACTAGTGCACAGCTACAGCCCATCTTGCATAGGAGAGTCAACCGTTCCAATAAGCTCCAATCCATTCCTTGCTCACTTGCCAAGCAAACTGAGTGAGATGTTCACTTTGTTTGCACTCTGCAACTGAATAGTGGCTGAAACTGCATTTACCCACTGATGAGCATTTTTTTTTTGCCCGATTTAAAATGCAGTACAGCTTGGCAGTATGTCCCCAGTATGGGACCTCTTACACAAGAAGGACTGTTGAGGATTATCAACATTCAATTTTGTCACTATTTATTAAAATCTGGCAACATATATCTTAATGAGAATTTTTTATCTGCATACAGTATATAAAGTGGAACTACTACAAAAAAGTCAGCATCCTTTGTAGATTGAGCTAAAATAGCAGAAACCCATAAGGACACCTGCACGTCTCCTGTCTAACTATGTGTACCCATTATACCTACAGGGAGTGAAAATTAAACAGAGTTGAGAGTGAAAACTGCTACTGGAATTGATGATACTACCCTGTTGGTAAAACGTTGAAAGCCTAGATTCATGGGCTAGCCAATTATTGCCAATCAATTATTTTGTTTATTAAGTGCCGTGTCCCAATACATATTATAATAAATATGGCTTTGAGCAACGTATGCACATCCAACTTACTTTCACTTGACTCGCATCCTCCAGCGTCCTCTTCATCTTTAATTAGGATGACATCTGGAATCTCTTGAACTGCATGCTAGCAATAAAGCAAATGCATGTTCAAACCAAAACATTGCATTTGTTGCTGCAGGACACGCAAACAAAATATACCTCTTTTGCATCAGGAGGGGACGTTTCAGTCGCCAGGGGCACAGAGATGGAAGAACTTCGTTGGCTTGCTGGAGGCTTTAGGACAACTACAAATGCAATGCAAAACTGTGTATGAAATGTAACAGTATGATCAACGTGATGAAATTGGATTAGGGATATCACAAATAAATCTTGTCAGAAACCATTAGCCTATCGTTTATTCCAATCGATTACTCGTGTAATCAAATGGAATAATTGAGTCATACTGTCTGGTGCTTGGGCCCTAATGTCATTCTCACGGCATATAAACTATATCATCCATTATATATAAAACACATTTACTCCAATATTAAATGTGTTACTTGAGAGATCAGTGAAGCAAATCATGTCTGCTATGTTTCCAGTTATTGCATTTACTCGAGTCAGTGAACCAAATCATCTGAGTAAGCCATTTTAAGTCAGTGAACCAAATCATGAGTCCACGGTGTTTTCGATGAGTCCGCTAACCTGAGTCCATGAAGCACATCATCTGAGTCTGCTAACTCGCCTTGTGTACTGTTAGTTAGCCAGAAGACTCACAGGTTCGGGGAAATCATTAACCTGATTGACTCAGGCACCTAAAAGTTACATCCAAACACCTTTCGGCAGCATGAACCAACCCAATAAAAATATGCAGCAAAACAAGAGTTCAGAATATTGAGCTGAAATAGCACGCGATCCATAAGGACGGACAGAGAGACAGATGGACAGACTGTCTCTCGGCTTAAGCCAGTACATGTCCAGGCCTGTCTGAAGTTTAACATTCCATATGACATTCTCCCAATCGTCTTTGGATCATTCAAATGCTCTCTAGAAAACTTCAGACAGGCCTGGACATGTACTGACTTAAGCAGGGGGACACGTCTGGCACTCCAGGATTTGAGTCCTTGGTAACGTAGTGTGTTACTTTGGTCTCAGCTCTCCGCAGGTCATTCACTAGGTACCCCCGCGTGGTTCTGGGATTTTTGTTCACCGTTTTGTGATCATTTTGACCCCGCGGGGTAAGATCTTGCGTGGGGCCCTAGATCGAGGCCATTATTGACCAAATACTTATTTTCCACTGTAATTTGCAAATAATTTTTTAAAAAATCAGGCAATGTGGTTTTCTGGATTTTTTAAAATTTATTTTGTCTCTCAGAGTTGAAGTGTACATATGATGAAAATTACAGCCATCTCTCATCTTGTAAGTGGGAGAACTTGCACAATTGGTGGCTGACTAAATCCTGTTTTGTCCATGTACATGCAATAAATTATTTCACTAAAAATTTTATTTCTTTTATGAGTGGTGCACAGTGGCAGTGAACATTTCCTAGGAAGGTTGTACAAGTGATAATTTGAAAATGAAAACGTTTGCTGAGATTTATGGAAACAAAGTGTTTCATACTGATATATATGCTTCCATAACCTTCTTAAACTCTGTCACAGAAAAACGTCGTTAAAAGATCTGTCTAATAATGTCGGTTTCATTAATTTTACAACATTAACATTAAATTTAACGAAATTTAACACACCTACATTATGAGAGTGAAACTTTTTGTGGCTTGATTACCTGGTGTTTTGCATCGGGCTTTGGTCAGATTTGCTCTGAATGTTGAGAAGCGGCTGGACGGCCGATTGTTCCTGGTCTGCAAGCGGAGGGAGAAGATCTCGCTCCTCATCGCCTTCATCCTCATCCTCAGGCTCTCGTTGTCCCGCAAGCTCTGGTTGAGATGGAGCCGCAGGGACGCTGAGCTCTCCGAGAATAGCTGGCTTATTTCCAGCACTGCCGCTTTCACCAGCACGTCCATGATGGATAAAAGCTGCGACTCGAGATTCAAATTCTCCGTCGGCATGTTTGTTGACATGAGTCAGGTCGCTGCCGGTAGAAAATCAGTCCGAGGGGGGAAACGTAACGAGACAGCTGTTAGATTAGCCGTGCTAAATACAATAGCGCTTCCGGTATGTGACGCTCATTACCGTAATGCTTTGGCTACAGCCGCCACTTTTTCTTTTTCTTTGTCATTTTACGGCAGACGCGGACTATAGTGCATTACCGCCATCCTCTGGATGTGAATGATTTTTGCATATCAGGGGCCGTTAGGGACATAATTCATAAGTGAAATCTTAATACAAAATAAATAAATCAATAAATAAATATGCATAATATACAAATACTTCGACCGCTAAATTCTATTATTTCAATTTCTAAATTTTAAAAATGCGAATATATATTTCACGCCTCTGTGATGTGATGACGTAACATATTTTTCAGGAAAAACCCTAGAATCAAATAGTACTACAAAATATCTTCAATACTTCATTCACTCAACTGAGATTATATTCATTCTTCTTTGTCACTCACAGTGTTGTTCATCCATTCCTTCAAGCTCCAACTCTTTGAGTCATCCATCCATCCATCCATTGTCTGAACCGTTTAGTCCCCACGGGGGTCGCAGGTGTGCTGGAGCCTATCCCAGCCGTCATTGGGCAGTAGGCAGGGGACACCCTGAACCGGTTGCCAGCCAATCGCAGGGCACACAGAGACAAACAAGCATTTGCACTCGCACTCGCACCTAGGGACAATTTGGAGTCTCCAATCGGCCTACCAAGCATATTTTTGGGATGTGGGAGGAAACCGGAGTGCCCGGAGAAAACCCACGCGGGCCCGGGGAGAACATGCAAACTCCACACAGGGAGGGCCGGAGGTGGAATCGAACCTGCACCCTCCTAACTGCGAGGCGGACGTGCTACCCAGTGCACGACCGAGCCGCCTTCTTTGAGTCATTAGCATTTAAAAATATTGATTTTTGGATTTAATTTTTTAGAATACACAGTGATTATAATTTAAAGGCAGCTACTTCATGTGCGCAGGAATAAAACATCAGCTCATACAAAAATACACAGAAGATAGCTTGTATAAGTGTCAAAACCAACAACAACTGACAATTCCCTTGAAGAGAAATATTTTTGGTGTCATTTCTTTTCTAGGACTCTGCCTCCAAAAACACTGCTCCATCTCCCTTTGTCTCACAGCTCTTTGGTGCCTCTTCTTCCTCTCCAGTTGCTTCTGAACTATTTCTACTTGTCTCCTGGTCACTCCTCAGTGTCCCGTTCTCAGCATGCTTTTTAGCGTCATCCTCTCCCTTCTCATCCTTTCCTTCATCTGGGTTGACTTTCTCCTCTTTCTCTTTCTCTTTCTCCTCTTTCTCTTTCTTCTCTTTCTCTATTTTGGAGAGGCTTTGACACAGGGCCTGGACATAAGTGAACACACACATGGGGTCCGGGTGGTTGCCCATCATGAGCATATCAGACACTTCCAGCAGTGGCCAGCAGTCTGCCAGTGACCTGTGGGGAGGGGCATGAAGAGAGAAGAACAAAGGCGTGAGAGAAATCAATCATGAATGGTTGGGTGGATAGATAGATACAGACAGACAGATGGATGGAGGGATGGATAGATGTATGATAGATTGACAGACAGACAGACTGACAGAAAACTAGACTGAAATTTTGAAGATGCATACTCTGCAGTCTTGAATGCCAGCGTGAAATTCTTTTCTCTTTCAGTGGGTTTCAAGGCATTGTAGTCGAACGCGTCGGGAAAGTAGCGATGGATCAACGCACAGAAAGCCATCCCGTCACACCAAGATGAGGAGAAGTTTTCTATGTTGACACCCTGAAACACGGACACAAGGCGTCCTGTCTTGACTTGACTTAATAAATATTGCATGCCTGTCATTCGACCCGATAGTACCTGATAGTGTTGCGTTTTGCTGCGGCACCACTGCAACATTCTCTGTTTGATGGAACTCCCCGTGGCCGAAGCTGTGGATGACTTCTGAATTTTGAAGTTGCGTGGTATCGGCGTCCTAGACAATTCATAAACAGATACGTGCTGAAGTACATCAAATGTAGCAAAGTGTATCTTTAGTGGATGGATGGATGGATGGATGGATGGATGGATGGATGGATGGATGGATGGATGGATGGATGGATGGATGGATGGATGGATGGATGGATGGATGGATGGATGGATGGATGGATGGATGGATGGATGGATGGATGGATGGATGACTCACTCAGGTGCACCCTGTTGGAACTTAGCGATGATGTCATTCTTCTTGGACGCTCGACCAGAGCGAGCCGTGGGTCTCGGGCGGGACAGAGCATGAGATGTTTCTTTTTGGTTTCTTTTGGCCTTTGCTTGTTTTTCTGAATCTTTTAACCCTTCTTTGGCTTTTGCTTGACCTTCCTTGACATGTTTTTTCGCCTCATCAGCCTTTACTGGCTTTTTAGCACCGCTTTTTTCTTGACTTAGATTTTCTTCAACTTTGTCTTTGCTCTCGACCTTCTCCTCCCCTGTATCTCTATTTTTTTCCTCCTCCCTATCTTTGCTCTTTTTTTTCACTCCAGGGTCTTTCTGATCTTCTTGTCCAATGTCCTCAGCGTCACCTTCAGCCGACTTTGAAGCAGTTGTCTGCAGTGAGTGTTTGTCCGCAGCCTCCTCAGCCACTTGTGTGGAATCCTCCATCGCCACCCCCATTAACCCTTGACCTTCCACCGCACCCCGCTCGGGAGAGCCGTCTCCTGGGTCGTTGTTTGGCTCTGGTTCATCTGTCTGCAGGGCACACAGCACAGAAGTTGAGAGTGGTCAGGGCCTAAAATTCCTAAGATAAGTTGTTTAGAAGTCCTTAAGTACAGCACCGTTGATGTTAGTTTCCTCAGCATGTCTACGGTGTTTTTCCTTGTGAATTTAGCTAGCAGACGTTCACAAGGCAATGTTATGTGGTTTGGTTGTATACACAAAGTGTGATTTTTATTGTTTTCTGTTTAGTTTCACAGTAAACCTCATCAGGAAGTGGCAATAATCAATGTGAAGCAAGCACGACTTTTTGGGGGGAATAATTGTTCCCTATCTGCCAAACTGTGTGCTGCTCTGAGCTTTGCCGCTGCCATCTAGTACTCATTTCACAAATCTCTGCTCGTAAATCAAGGCAAAAAAGTCACTTGACTCACACAAAAAACATTCGTAAGTAAAGAAACAAATCTTCATTTGATGCCTGAATAATGTAAGGAAGATTAATTGAGATATTTGTTATGTTGGCATTTGAGACTCAAGTTTGTCGTTTGAAGTAAGTGCAGCTAATATTAGTCAGGACTCTCCTCTGGAGATATGGCAACCCTCAGCAAGCAGTCGTGCAACGTGAGATAGGAAACACCACTCTGGGATTTGGGGAGCATCTCGATTTAGACATTTTACATGCATCAAGACAGTCAGCGCTTCTTCTGAAGGGGGTGTTGCATCTGGAACATTCTGAAATTCAAATAAACACACAAGAATGAGCTCTAAAATTGTAGATTAAGTACATACATCTGATTTCTCTTCTTTTTTCAGTCTAACAAAAGCCAGTACATTTAAGTTTAGTTTTTATATTTTAATTTCAGATTTTAAAATATAATGTTTATGGATGCTTATTTGTTGGACAACAAATTTTGAAAATCATCAATTGCCAATTTTTTTTGCATTGCATTAGTTGCTTTCTATTTTAGAGTCTCTATCGGCAATATTTGAACCTTATCATTCAAACTGACAATTGATTTTCTTTTCCACATCTCAAGCTTATGCAATATGTGCAATTGTAGTATATTCCCAGTTTTATAAACATTTGAGCTTCCAAAACTAATTTTGAATGCCCTTTTAATTATAACATATCTCACCTGTTCTTCTTCTTCTTCTTTGTAACCTTTCAAACAACGCTTTTATGATTTGATTAAACTTAATGTCACAGTAGGAGTGGTAAATCATAAATTACAAAGAATCTAAAATTGAACATTGACATTTTGCCATACAACTACAGCTCTTGTATTTTATCTAATATAGAGCAAAGGTTCCCAAATGTTTACATCAAGGGCCACCTAATAAATATCTGGCTGTCTGAGTACCACTATCATGATCAACATAAAAAACAAACAAACAAAACAAAAAACAAACGAACAAACAAACAAACAAACAAACAACAAAGCACACAAATACAGTAGGTCCAGTATTCCCCATTCATTCCCAAAACAAATTTCCCTGCAACATTTTCCACATTCATTTAACTTGCAAGGTAAATACAACTGAATTTGTGTTGTGTGGTTCTTTCATGCACCACTAGGAGATGTACCACGCTAACAAATCGAGAGCTGTTATTAGTAACTCATGCTAAGACTGGATAATTGAAATGAAATGTAGCATCTTCGTTTCTTGGTACGTGATGAATTTTCATGCACTTTGAACACATCGCAAAAAGTGATTGACATATTTTATCCAGTGGCGAATGCCAAAGTTATTTTCATGCAGTCTTGTCAGCAAGGATGAAGACAACAAGGCTTTTCAAATGTCCAATCGTCCAGAATCACCCATACCTGCTTGTTGTCACTTGAGTCAGTCGGACTTGTCCCCTCTGAAAACTCGGACGTCTCCTTGTCGACTGTGTCTCCATCCATTACAACAGAAGTTCAATCAGATTTCCTGACAAGGTTGTTCAGTGCACTTCTGCACTCGCTTGCCCACTCTTGCCCACTGTTGTCTGTGAGCTCCATTCACCCGACACCCTCTCCCTCCACTTTGCAAGGATGCCTTTGCTTCTTTATCTGACCGTTTCTAACAACACATGTCCCAAAAATAGCATCTTAGTGACATAGGCGAGGTCCAACGTGGCCCGACAGCTGCATCTGCTGTGGAAACCGCGGCAATACACGCATGCACCTGTGCGTGTGTAAACAAACACACACACACACACACACACACACACACACACACACACACACACACACACACACACACACACACACACACATCCCTTTTAACTGCAGGGACATCAAGTGTGAATTTGGTTGCTGAAAATAGATATTCAACCTGAAATATGTCTGATGTGTTTTGTCAGCTTTGTCTCCAAAGATGAAAATTGAGTTGTTGGTATGTGGAAAAGATCAAATTTTAAGGAATACAACAATCCATGATTCATGTAAACCTAAATCATAATTGAGATTAAGATTATTTGAATTATACTCTAGTAACCCTAACTACACAAGTTTTCAAATGTTAGGTAATAAAATAATATTTAAAAAAATAAAAAGTCTAATCACCCACAAGGACAAAATTGCTTCACTGATCAATTTGCAGAGGAATTGCGTTCCTGTGTCTCTGTTGAGATGCAATTATTCAGCACTGCAAAAGCACAGACAAGGGGTGGAGGAAGGAGAAAAGGATAAACAGCATCTCAACTGCAACAATAGGATTGTTTTTTCATGAGCATTGTGTTAAAAGGGAACCATGTTTGAGTGTGACGCAGTCCGTTAGAAAAAGGTTACCGGGCTGTAACCTGTAACATGCTGAGAGAGGAATAAATAAAGACGTTCATGTAAGCAAGAACAACTGCTTTAACCTTCTATTATGTACAGCTGGGAACAGAACGTAATGTAACATTAAGAATTCACTTTTAATTGCTTTTCTCTCTGTGATAGCGTCCACCATAACTGATGTAGCAAGTCCACCCATATTTGGGGAACAGATCATTGAACACGGAATGTAGTTTTAAATTCTGATTATTACTCATTTTCTACAGCATATTACAGTATTTATTATAAGAGTGATGTACATAGATATTGGTATCTGCAAACACTCATGCAAATGTTAAAAACATGTTAAAGAATATCATTTTTAATTTTAATAACTTGAATATCTTATACTTGAATACATTTATTAAGAGTGTTTTGCCCACATTTTTACTTTTGTAGCAATTATGAGTTTACAGCGGCATTATCGTAGAGGTAAGGGATTGACGATGTACGTAGTCTTTAGAAACTATCCGCTTTACTGCAGCGGCTCCAGCGATTAAAGGCAACGGCTAGAAATGACCACACGAGGGAGCTATCACACGGAGCAAATGATTGTGCTCCAGCTTCATCCACCAATGCTCAACGAATGAATGAAACCCATGGATGGCCAATTGGTCTCCGTAGAGACACTTGGCGTGGTAAGACATATTTGCAAGTTTATGAAATCAATGACATATGCCATTCTGTGGTGAACAATTGCGAGATGGTTTGAGGATTTGTCCATGTAATTTTGAGAGTGTCATTTTTGTTTGGGCCAAACCGATGAAGAAAAACTCGGATTGAATGGACACAAGACAATTTTACGGATACGGAAGAGGATTAGGGCCAGTGAAGAAAAGAAACAAAAAAACGAGGGGTGACAGGATTCCGCCCTTTTTTCTCAGAATTCTGACTTTACAGAAAAAAAACAAAAAAACGAGGGGTGACAGGATTCCGCCCTTTATTCTCAGAATTCTGACTTTATTCTCAGAATTCTGATTTTAAAGATATAATTATAAGAATAAAGTCAGAATTCTGACTTTTAAGTCAGAATTCCTACTTTCTGACTTTAAAGTGAGAATTCTGACTTTATTCTCAGAATTCTGACTTTAAAGTCGGAATTTTGACTTTATTCTCAGAATTCCGACTTTATTCTGAGTCTGAATAAAAAAGTCAGAATCCTGTCACCCCTCGTTTTTGTTTCTTCACTGGCCCTAATCCTCTTCCGTACCGTAAGATTGTCTTGTGTCCATTCAATCCGAGTTTTTCTTCATTGGTTTGGCCCAAACAAAAATGACACTCTCAAAATTACATAGACAAATCCTCAAACCATCTCACAATTGTTCACCACAGAATGGCATATGTCATTGATTTCATAAACTTGCAAATATGTCTTACCACGCCAAGTGTCTCAGTGCATCTTTGATTATGGTTATAAACAAGAAGCTACAGTTAGTATAATGAGCCCACATTTAGCATATTTTCTAAAGAGACAGATCTTGCTTATGGTTAATTCTCCTTGTTTTTGGCTAAAGTGATATTTACCTTTTTTAAAAAAAAACTATCAATTAGATAGATAGATAGATAGATAGATAGATAGATAGATAGATAGATAGATAGATAGATAGATAGATAGATAGATAGATAGATAGATAGATAGATAGATAGATAGATAGATAGATAGATAGATAGATAGATAGATAGATAGATAGATAGATAGATAGATAGATAGATAGATAGATAGATAGATAGATAGATAGATAGATAGACGGACAGACTTAAGCAACAAAATGACAATATTTTTATCCACTGTCATCATTTTCTATACAACATTCTTTGAAAAAGGAAGTAATGATTGTGAAAGCGAATCTCGTGTTTATCTCTATTTTGGCTCTTTTTTCCATTGTATCTTAAGTTCAATAAAATTAGATCAGAAGTTGCTGCAACAGTTTGCTGATGTCGGCATTGTTCATGTTTGAGGTTCCTCAATTTCAGATTTGTGCGTGCCAGCACTTACTAAATTGCATTTGGTGTTATGATAAGTTGAACTGTGATCATTTGATAAAACATAATTTCAGAAATGTAAGTGTTACATTGTTTTCATTGTGTTACATTGTTTTCATTGTTTTTGTAACCATAGCAGATGGCTGCAGACAAACAAACTAGTGTGGGACAAATTCCTAGGCCTGCATAATTTGTTCCTATGAAGAAAATCTTAACCTGTCTTCCTAATTTGATACACCACAGAGATGTGCACTGCCAAACTTGATTATGTAAAAAATCCACAAATTTAAAAAGAGGCTTTTAGAATCATTAACAAAATCAAACCATGCAGAGTGTTGGCGTGCCTTCTGAATGTGCTAAAATCACGCTTCACCCACCTGTCAACTGTCAATCAAATTCCACTTCTTCCACCTGGAAAAAAAAAATCTATCTTTCACACATTTTTGGCCAAATAACCGGTCATGCGAACAAAGATGCTCATGTCCTTGTTTAGCCACGCCCCCCCTAAAAATCAGGAAAACTGCAATTGTTAAAACCCTTTAATGCTAGACCGCCACAATTACTACATAATTTTCAGGCTTTTGTTTTTTTTAGTAATAGTAGCGAACAAACCTTTTATTGTTACTAATCTGTTGTTATTGTTGGCAGTCAGACCTCTGCTTGATGTTGAATTTGCATAAAGAGTGTTAACATAGATATTATGGCTCGCTTGCGGTTGACGTTCTTTGATCAGAGAATAAAGCAATTCAGGAATTGTCCCGAAAAAAAGTTTAAAAAAATATAAAACTGGGAAGTCCCTCCATCCATTATCTGTACTGCTTGTCCCCACAGGGGTCACGGGCGTGCTGGAGCCTATCCCAGCAGTCCTCAGACAGTAGGCGGGGGACACCCTGAACTGGTTGACAGCCAATCGCAGGCCACACAGAGAGGAACAACCATCTGCACTTGCACTCACACCTACGGCCAATTTGGAGTGCTCAATCGGCCTACCAGGCATGTTTTTGGGATGTGGGAGGAAACGGACAACTCTGAGAAAACCCACGCAGGCACGGGGAGAACATGCAAACTCCACACAGGGAGGGCCGGAGTTGGAATCGAACCTGCACCCTCTGAACTGTGAGGTGGATGTGCTAACCCAGGGGTGGGCAAACTTTTTGACTTGCGGGCCGAATTGGGTTCTAAATTTTGACCGGGGGGCCGAACCCGGAGCAGATGGATGTAGTATTTGTGTGAAGTAATAGAAATGACACGTAAAGGTCATTGCATAAAAGGTTGTTACTTTTAATAGGTAGTAAAGCATGGATATTCCAAAAAAGCTTTTTGAAAACAAATGCATTTATTAACAGCATTTAAAAAATATTTCACCAAAAAACTACTATCAATGATTCTCGTTAAATACGACACTGTTATTATGACTAATAGTTTCCATCACTTAAGCGCCTGCAGGTCAGATTTATGAAATATGTTTATCTAATGAGGCAAAATCACATCAAACGGCAAACATTCTGACCAAATACATCGTCTTGAAAAATCAGTGAAAGAATACATCTAAATAAAGTAATAAAGAAATCAATAGTATTGTTGGTCTCCCTTTTTTGCTAGGGCATCATGGTCTGGAGTAAAATTTGTTGTGGTAATTCTTAGGATAGAGCCGAGGTGTCCGTCCATTAACCTAGAGCTGTGACGGGCTTTGTTGACGTTCATGTGGCTGAGCGTCTGCTCACACACGTAGGTCGAGCCAAATGGTCCACTATTTTTTTTAAAACACTCGGCACTCAGTGTCCACCTTTCTTTTCCTCGGGCCACTCATTTTAATGGAAGGATTCCAGGGGAAGGTTTGTGGGTGGCATTAGCGTAAAACCTTATCTGAAAGCTCAGTGGGCGAATTACGAGAATACTGACGTCACAGCCCACACTCGAAATTTGGCACTGATGGAAATTGAGCGCGGAGTGCGCCGGGTCCGTACTATTTAGTACGTACACACAGTTGTGAGTGCGCACCGAGCTTTCTGACACGGCTTCCGGGAGTAAATGCGCGGGCGGACGCTTCCCCATCCATTGGGGAAACATAGTACCGTAATTTCCGGACTATAAGCCGCAACTTTTTTCAAAAATTTTGAACCCTGCGGCTTATAGTTAGGTGCGGCTTATGTAAGATTTTTTGGGTGATTTTTGTGATGACTTGATCAATTTTATACACTCGTAAAAAGGCTGTGGACCACTCTTGTGCGGTATCTTGAAGAAAAAAACAACAACAAAAATACTATTTTGAAACACTACTATGGCTGCTGCTTATTCTGGCTGTGTTGCTTGTGACTATTATGAGCTTTAATAGGAATGCACACTAGGTGACCTGCGTCAAAGGGCTCTAAACCCTTTCTCTTACTCTGCCATGTGACTCTGAGATTACACAAAGCAATGGCGCGGTTTGGACCATCTGCATTGTATTAAAACCCAATCAATAAGCATTTAAATTCAATTCTTCTGACATTTTGCTCACCAAAAACAAGTTGTAATGAATGTGAACTTTTAATGTATTTTATTCAGAAGGTTACTTTGAACCCTGAGGCTTAAATGGCGGCGCGGCATTGTTTATTGTTTATGGATTTTTACGGCTTTCTGTGTACTGTCTTTCTTTGTAAAAAACTCATGTGCACGTGCGGCTTATATTCCGGTGCGGCTTATGTAAGAAAAAAAATAAAATATCCCTGAATTTTAGCTGGTGCGTCTTATAGTCCGGTGCGGTTTATAGTCTGGAAATTACGGTAATTGCAGGAAAAATGACCCCAAAAACTTTAATAATACAATTTATTCAGGTTTGGCGGGCCGGATTAAACGGCCCCGTGTGCCGGATGTGGCCCGCGGGCCGTAGTCTGCCCATGTCTGTGCTAACCAGTGCTCCACCGCCTACTAAATATGCCAAAGGAACGATGCGCCACCGTGCCACCCTAAACTGGCAAGTGAATGTTGTTAAATTGTGAAAAAGGAAAATTAGAAAGGTTTGAAATGCAGCAGTAGTGAATGCTCAGAAGAATGCCTTTGTGTCTGTTTCCAATCACCCTTCAAATGTTGTTTTCAGTCGCTGCACTCACATGACCTTTAGACTGTCGCAACAAGCGTCAATTGCAGCACTTTCATCATCGCTGCAGGAGGACTGTGAACACTTTTCTGCTGCTTTTTTTTTTTACAACTACCAAGGTGTCGAGGGTCTTGTATGGCGCCAAAAGGAGGGATTGAGAAAAGAGGAATGAGGAAACCTGAAAGCAAGAGGAAGGAGGAGCTGGCCTATTTAAAAAGGAAAGAATGAGTCAGAGATGTGTTGTGAGGCACAAGAGAGAGCATTACAGGTCAGTATTTCTTCTTTTTTCTACGTATTTTTATCAAAACAATGACTTGAAAAGTCAAGTGGATAAATGAACCCTTTGTAGAAGACTCTTGATGTTATATAGAAAACTTCCTCATGTGTGTTTTGCGATGGTGTCTTCTTCAGCACTTTGAATTAAATTTACTCCCATGAGCAGTCATAAAACACAAAAGCAAGGCTCTACTCTGTACAGTGCAACGTGTCTTGTGAAATATGGTCTTAAGGTACATGTTATATATGCAGCAGAACCACGAATTTTTGAATGTTCAGAGAAGCAGCAATGAATGTTGGTGTTAATTGTTAGGTCAATGCAGTGATGGAGGAAAAATCGTTTCCATCTGGTCCTGATGGACTGAGAGCTCCTGCCAGAGGGCAACGGGTCAAAGTGGAGTTGGACTGGGTGGGTGCTGTTCATGTGACTGCCAGTCAGTTCTGACATTTTGATGTCCTTCAAGTAGGGGAGGGGGAGTCCATGATGCTCTGCACCACTCTTTGGAACACCTCAGTGTAGTGGGTGAAAAAAAATGACGAGGTCAATGAAGTGCAGATAACTGAAAAATCCACATTGGACGCATTAGCAAATTTGTCCTTCATCACTTAATTGCCACCACTGCTACTTTGTTATTTTGGGCAGGTGTGAACAAAAGCGTGTGTGTGACCAAGCTGGGACCATGCCGGACTGTTGGAGTCGCTTGAGGGTGCGACGAGGGCTCACCTTCATCACGGGCCTGGTGGAGTGTCTTTGTTTTGCTGGCATCATATTTGGGTGGGCCTCGCTTGTTTTTGTCCTCAAGAAGGATGGTTACTTCGACTATCTGTGCGTCAACAGCACAGGAATCAATGGCTCGCAGGCCTTAGGTCAGTTTGCGCTTCTCATTTCATTTGATCTGGGCGGAAAAAATGTGCAACATCAGCTTTTTGTTTGACTTTTTCAGATTGCAGTGAACAGGACGAGCAGTTATCCCTGGTCTTCACCATTGCATCCTTCATGAATAATTTTGTCACTGTTGCAAGTGGTTTCATTTTCGACCACTTTGGCACTACGGTGGCTCGGCTCTTGGGAATGTGAGTGCATCTTGACACGACCTGTTTAGTGCCATGATGAAGTTCAGTCAGTTTGAGTGTCCATAAATGCAACATCTAATATGCTGTTCAATATGGTAGGGAACAGTTGAATTGACTGAAAAACCTCACCTGCAGAACAAATCTTTGGGCTATTTCTTTGGATAAATGTTTGCAGCTCAAACAAAGACACATTTGTAGGTGTCTTGACAAAGTAACATCCATATTTTGGCTGAGCTCAGTGGACACGCCCACAGCTTTTGAGATAAGCCACAACAGCTTAGTTTTTCACAATTTTCAAGGCTCTTTTTTTTGTCATTCAAGTTTTCGAAGATTGTTAACAATCAAACAAAAAAAGTCAGTAAAAAGAAAACACCTGACCTAAGAATGAAAAATATATTGAAAAGTTGAAAGGAGAAAAACATATTTGGCTGCTAGTGAGCGGGAACGATTTTGTTGCGTAAACACAGACCTGTGGCTCCAAATGACTCCAAACCAACAACAAAAATATCCTGGCAAGGAACGTCCATGTGGTTCCACGAAAACAGGGTGTCAGGAATACACACGGCCGAGGAATGCAAATAGCTTCTTCCAGCTCTACTGTTCTTGGGGTGGTACAAGAAATTAAAGAAAAACAGAAGCCCCAGGTCATGAGGCAGGTAATTAAGTCCAAGTGTTTAGACAAAAACATCTTTTTGGGCGGGGTGACCTCTTTTATTAAAGGTGAAGGTTCACTTAAATGACATATGTATGTGTTTATTTTGAATCTGTTGTGGTGTATAAAGGCCTTGAAATAGTCATTATTCAAATACTTCTGCACAAACGGAATGTGCGAATTATTTTCTCATTGTCTGCCACTCTACAGTGTATTATTTCTAATATGTTTATGTATTTGGTGATACTAATCCAAAGTCTTTATTATGGTGTTGGATTGCAAAAAAACATACACTGAGCAAGACTGTGTTGTTCTTTTTCCAGAGCTTTTCACACTATGGGTACCTTGATGGTGGCCTTCTCAAATACTGGTAAAACAAAACACTTTTGTGTCTTTACTTTGAATTCCGAAAGCATGAAAGTGAGGATTCTGGTTTATTTGGTCTCCCCCCCCATCAGCTCTTTCTGTCCTGCTTTTCCCTGCCCTCTCCTTCATAGCTGTTGGCGGCATCATGTTGCTCATGACTAACATGCAGGTAGGTAGTATGCAAGTCTTAACCTGGAGGGTTTGATTAAAGCAACTGGCAAATATTTGACATTAGAAAAATGTCACATTAGGCCCACCTGAAATAAAGATAAATGATTTTCATTTTACCCTGGGTTGAGAATCATCTTTATTAGTCACACGTAAACAAAATGTGACCTCTATAAATTTGTTCACATTCATGCAACTCAAATTGCTTCCAAATGAAGCTACTTATTTTGTTTCCGGTTTAACTACACAAACATGTTTTTTCCTTGGTGGTTTTCAACTAAGTTTGCTCCCAACATATTTTCCCACAGTGAACTATAATTAACATCTGTCTGGAGCTTATGAGCCCATGGAGGAACACATACACTCCCCCCAAGAAAAATATACGCCTAATGTTGTCTTATGATTGAAAAATCTAAAAAATAAAATTGAAGGAGAAATTGGGGCCCATGAAAAAAAAAAAAAAAACGATATAAATGTAGCATGCTGCAAACGTGGAATTTTTCCATAAAACCACAAAGTGTTGAAGTCTGCTTATGTATCTGCTATGTATATGTTCAAAACTTAAGATAGTAAATTGTTCATTTGTAATTTTATGGTTATCAACATATATTTCAACTTCTAAAGGTGGGAAATCTTTTTGGCACCCGTCGTTCAACCATCATCACTCTCTACAATGGGGCCTTTGACTCTTCCTCAGCACTCTTCTTACTTATCAAGGTAAGTCTCAGTGGGGACTTCAAGCTATGTTATTTATCTAACCAGACCTGGGCAAAATATGGATCGGGCCACATCTATTGTCTATCATAACCACCATGGAAGCAATGTAAAACGTGCCAGACCTTTATTTTATTAGGTGTGCTTTTTATGAGCACACCCGTGCTTGTTAGTACAAGCTTGGTAGCGAGCAAGAGCAACGACTTGCTTGAAGTGTTGCCAACTTAATGACGTTTTCTCGTGTACTGTAAAACTAATTTGAAACAAAGATGAGGTTATAACCTGTTGGCTTGATCTTCGGCAGGCAAGTGTTCCAGTTTCTCATGTGGCCCCTTTGCAAAATTAATTGTCGAATGCAATATATGACCGCTGTCACCTACAATATAGTTCCATTAATGTTGTCTTTTTTCGGTACAGTTGGTATACGAGTCTGGCATCTCTCTCCGTGCCTGTTTCCTGTTCCTGTCCATCTGCAGCGTCCTTCACGTGCTCAGAACTTTCTTCCTGTTTCCCAGAACATTCATTCCATATCCACTACCTGATAACTACACATATGGGTATGAACAGGAATAACTTGTCTGTATATGCATAAGTGTATGTTTATTTATTCTTACGAGTGAAAATACAGAATAAGCATACCTGTGAAGCATGACATACTATGAATAAGTAACCCCCAAAAAAAATTCTATCTCACGTTGGTTTGTGATCTCAGGCTATCCTGCAGCAACCTAAATATTAATGTGAGCTCACGGCAGATCACAAAGTCAGAGGAGGTTTCCAGCACGGCAGCAGCAAAACCAGGTCAGAGTGCAACTGCAAGTTTACACCCAGGTAGCACACAGACATGTATGTGCAGGATGCAAATTTAACTTCAGCAAAAAAAAGTTTGAGCATTATCATCTTGCCCAATGCAGTTATTCTTCAAGCAATATGACTTTCATCCAGTCATCAACAGTCTACGATTGGTTTTCTTTAGCCCATTGTAGCCCTGTTTTTCGTGTTTATAGTTTAATAGTGTATTTTGTTTGCTTCATGTAAATCCCATTCCCTTAAGCCGTTTTTTTTTTTTCTAAAGAGTTTGGTTACACGTGTTGACTCCAGTTTCCTCCTATTTGTTCCTCATTTGTTTTGCTGTGGATTTCCTCTTTTTCAAAACAGTGATCTAGGTTTTCTGAACAACCAACATCTTATGCAACACTTTTTGATGATTTACTTTCTTTAAGAATTCAATTGAATTGAATTCTTTCCTGTTAGATTTAATCTGACACAGGTGCTAGTTTTGGTAATGAAATATATACCGGATAATTACGTAATTTGTTCATTAGAAGTGAGGGTTTTCATTTTTTTCTTTCTGATTGGTCTAAAAATGGGACTCTTGCTACCACATTTTTTCCTTAATTCATTTTTGTGCTTCTTTAGTGTTTTCTTACCGCCAGAAAGTTGCCATTTAAAATGATTGCATTATTTTTGTCAGGCATTTTTGTCGTTTTCAAAACATCTATTTCTAAGATGTTGTAAAAATCTTATTTCATTTGACTTATGAGGGAATTATAAAAATAAAAGACGACTTAAGTAAATCCTATGATACTTAAGGTACGTCGGTAACTACATACTGTTTGTGAAGCATGTAAAATATGAAGGTATGTTAAGTTGCTTGTTACCCAGTGCGCTAGTTGTAGTTAACATTAGCTACTTTACCAAATTGACAATTTTAACCACAATGGCTTTAACTAGCAGAAAAAAAACAGCATCATTCCAGGAATCAAGCTACAGGCAAATTTCTTAGTGATAACTAATATTTGTGAATGGTGCTGCTTAGGGTATTGGGTTTCGCTGTTTATCCTTACCAATGATTTTTCAATTAGTACATAAATCTAGCAGACATATTTGGTGATCAAGATCATGTCACTTGTTCCACTGAAATTGGATGAATGTTTCACCAATGAATTATGAAAAACTGCCTAGTGAATGGCCCGACCTGAATTAAATTAGTGTTGCAGCTTTGAATAATTGTCCAGTTTAAGTCTGATGGTGAACTAATGATTTTCAAATCTTTATTTCTTGTCTCTCCCAGAGAAAACTTTACGAGAATGTGTTCTGTCCAGATTATTCATATGGCACGTAATCTGGTTGTCTGTGATCCAATTGAGACATTATCTGTTCATTGGGACTCTTAACCCAACACTGCAGAAGCTAACTGATGGAGAGCCTACACTTGGTAAGATCACACTTCATTGCATCGCCTTCTTTATTGTGTCGCTTGCAAACATTGCAGTGAAATACAATTCAAATATGCCGTACCATACCAATTTACAAATTTTTTAGTTCATTATCCTGGAAAGACACATAGCCTAGGACATATAGGTGCCATGAGGGTGGGGATAATCATTATCCTAATTTCGCAACTTTCTTCTTTGTGTCGGTAGTCAGCCAGTTTATCAACGCATTTGCCTTCACCCAACTGTGCGGGGTCCTGTGTGCACCCTGGAACGGCCTCATCATGGACAGAAACAAACACAAACCCCGGGCGGAAGGTAATGAACCACAACCACAGTTGACTTTCTCAACAACAGGAAAAAAATTAACAGATGGAAGCATCGGTAAACACCAGACACTGTGACAAATACATTGTGGGTACAAAGTAGAACCCAGTGAACAAACACACCGTCAGGCCA
The DNA here is from genome assembly GCF_059516105.1 of Syngnathus floridae. Taxonomy (NCBI): domain Eukaryota; kingdom Metazoa; phylum Chordata; class Actinopteri; order Syngnathiformes; family Syngnathidae; genus Syngnathus; species Syngnathus floridae. Next base: position 17,386,245 of record NC_142413.1, on the reverse strand, counting down.
AAAAAAGAAGTGACATGGGTTGAATTTAGGATTGTATATTAGGAATGCAGTGATTCATTCATTGATTTGAGACAAATGACAAAACAAGATAAAATATTCTAGGAGATGTCATTCAAGGTGTTTAAAAGTGTTGACCTTCTTTAAACAAAGGAGAAAAAATAATAATTTCATCTACTCTATTCTGTTCAAAGCAATTGTCCATCCACCTGGTACTTCATTCATTATATCAGATGCGAGTGGCAATGTTGTCATGTCATGACAGAAATTGATGACTGCAGATTGAAAAGATGGCGAAACCTTGGTTTGTTTGGGGTCGCGCTGACAAGAAAGTTTAGCTTTTTTTCCCCCTCTTACTCTGTGACATATTAGTAGCGACACAGTAAAAAGGTTGGTCATATTTGACAGGAGTCAGTCCTATTTACCTTAAAGCAAAAACCCAGCCATACCCTTAATCTTACTGTATTGTCTGTATTGAAATAATTGCATTTTTAGGATGATACTGACCATCAGTCCAAATGCACTTCACATACAAACTGTTCAGGAAAGCTAAAACTATCTGAGCGTCTCTAGATATTCCAACGGATTTTTTTTTTTTGGTCAATGACACACCACCGGCGCCCCTGATAATTTAGTGACAGAAAGTAGATACGAATTTAGACCATCTAAAAGTAGGTCCAAATTGCGATGCAGTGCTTTAAATCGATTTGGGACAATCGCTCTCAATCATTGTAGAATTTATCAATTTATTGGACAGATTATCGTGATTATCATTTTAAAAATGTTTTTATAGTATCTCTCTGACCATGGCATGACAATGGGTTGGGGGGGGGGCGCGCGGCCTGGGGTGATTGTGGAGTTGTCACACACGGATGCATGATTTGGGGTAGAAGGCTCTCTCAAAGTGCCCAACCAACTTTTTCATCATCCGCAAGAGATCAATACACGCAAAATACTGAACTTGATGTTCTTGTGACACAGCTTTCAATGTATATTTGGCACCCATCAAGCCTTCCCTGGTGTTTTGTCGAAATGCAACCACAAAGTTTAATGCACATATTTCTCCATGGGCTTTTTGTCTACAAAACGAAAGGAGCAAACATACAACGTTTAGGTGGACTTTTCAAAATAAGATATCCATTCCTGACAACAAAATTCCCTTTCTCAAAATCATCTATAAATCGGTGGTTCCAGGAATCAGGTGGATTGGTGTGGGCAGGAATTGCGTACTTGTGAAAGCCCGACATTGAAGGAGCTGCTGAGGGACTGCTCATGTCAAAAACCTCAAATTGTACTCAAAACACTAATTCTTATTTTGTGCATGTGTGTAGGTATGAGTGAACAAGAGTCAGACCTGAATTCCTCAGTTCTATCTCTCTTTCTGACATCGTTGATGGCGTTGGTGTTCTCAATTTGTGCTGCCACACCAGTCCTATCACTTCAGTACTTTACCTTCATCATCCAAGTGCTCAATCGCTCCTTCCTATATGGTGGCAACGCAGCATTCCTCAGTGTAGCGTGAGTAAAACTGCACACACAAGTTTTACACTCTCCCTTGATACTTGCACTCAGCAAGAGAATCGTATGTATTGTTTCCATTGCTGTTTATATGTTGAGCAGACTTGAGCAGACATGAAGTGATCTGTTTCTCTTTTTTTATCATAGTCTATACTTCCCCAATGCAGGCTCGAGCTTACTCATTCGCAGTGTTGCAAAAGCTCATTTTCTACACAAACAAGTTCAAAGTTCAGTTCACAAATTTTAAAATGAACTTTTCAAATTTGTTAAAATTTCATATTTGAAATTTTATTGACAAAGTTCATGGTTCCAAAAATGAAAAGTTGATAGTTCTTTTCTTCCCCCAATCAAATCTGATAACTTATCGCTGCTGTTTGACCAGACGGGGCGAGTGGGGTTGCTCGTTACATAACGTATGAATTTAGGTAAACTGAAGTGTCATCGCACTTTCTTTGCTCATCCAAGCACACGTCACATTTTGATGACATGCACCATGCAACTGTTTTTGGCCAGGGTTGCCACAGATCCTTTTTGTTTACATTGTGTTTAGCGGGGTTTTATTTTGAAGTCTAAGATGAGAAAACCTGGTAAAAACGAAAATAAACTGTCCTTCAACACCGTTCATTGGCCCCAGAATGAACGCGTTCACAAAAACGTTCACAAAAGCAAAAATGCACTCTATTAATACTCCTATCTCGCTGAGCTGCTTCATCTCTATGCTCCTGACCAGCTGATCCTGGAAGTAGTGAGGCCTCGTTTTTGTCAGAGCGCACACCATTGATAACATTATCCACTGATCCATTTCAAAACCATAGAAAAATACGGCTTTTCACACTTGCACTTCTACGATGTTCATTGTAGATGTCCCTCCTTAGTAGTCTTTTCATTACTCATTGAAATGTTAACTTTTGTTTTGTGTTGTGATTTTTTTTGGTGCGTTCAGATTCCCATCATGCCACTTTGGGAAGCTGTATGGCCTCATCATGGCTATTTCGGCCATCTTCTCTTTACTGCAGTATGCTTGCTTTGCTCTGGTGAAGTCGGTTCTGCATGGAGATCCTTTATATGTGAGTATAGAATCACTTGAAAATGCAAAATCTTCAATAAACCGGCCAATGCCTTCTGACACTTTTATTTCTGTGTGTCTGCAGGTAAACATCGCTCTGACGCTGGTTATACTGCTGGCCTTCGTCCACCCTCTGTCTGTCTTTTTGCACTGTCGAAGTCTTGCATCACAGCGAGCCAATAGACGTCTTACAAACTCGAGGCAACTTCTCTGACTCTGTGACTGCAACATCAACACTGTACTGTTGGTGCTCGTTTGATTTTGAAATTATTCACATAGTTATAATTGTATTTTGGATTACTATGTTATGTTTTGTGTGCTGTCAGAAGCACCATAGTTGCTGCGTGTACTAACCTTTTATTTTTTTATGAATGCATATATCACATTAAAAAAATAATAATAATACATACGTATATCACGTACTGGCTATGTCGTCTCACCTTATTTTAACCATTGTCCAGACACTGTAACTGAAATAAATATAGAGGGCTTCCACCGAATTCTTGACATTTTATGGAGCTGCCAAAAATGTTAACACCAATTTTTAAGTATCAGCCCAGTCGCGCTCAACAGACATTTATGACTCAACTCTGCCCCCTACTGCTCACGGTAGTCAATAAAGTCTACAGACCTCATGGTAGACATACAAATGACAGCCCATAGAGTTTTAGCTTTGTCTACTTCAAGAGCTTTGACACGATGAAGCATGAACATCAGGGTGACATGTGGTGAAGTTCATGACTGGTGAGGCAAAACTCCTGTGGAGTCCCATATATAAAAATATGGACCCAAAACTGAAGATTATTTCAATTTGGAGCTTCATTGAAACATGTTTCAAATAAGATCCGGTTTTTTTTTAGATCTTGCTTTTAGATCATTATTAAAACAAATATTTAGCCTTAATTTTTCAACAACAAAAAAATCTATTCTACTTTAGAGGGCACTGTAGCACCCACTACTGTCTAGAGTAGCATTTGTGTGGTTGTCAGATTCCCTTTAATTCACCGAGTTCTCTGATTTGGTGCTCTCTAGCACTGACCCTTCGAATTCCATCGCTTCAAACCTCATTTGCACAAAAAAATAAATAGAAAGCCTTATATAGATCCAACCATTTTCAACATCGCCTCTACAGTTCAGCGTCGCGTGCTGCACCCAGAGCTCGTAGCTTGTTATTGCGTTGCACACATTGAGACAGCGAGGCAACCCTTCGCACTCACTTTCACAGTATCACTGAGAGGGTAAGGAATTATGTCTGCTTCCAGAAACAACACACTCACCAAGTCTCTCACTGTGCCCCCGCTGTGCAACATGTCGATTCCGTCACTTGGAATGTAAGTGTGTGCACATCTCCCGAAGTAGCCGATTACAGATGGAAAATTTGCACAACATAGATGACAGAATTAGAAACGAAGGTAGGCGGAAATGACAATAGAAATGACAACCTAACACCTTGTTGGTCTCCGTATGGTTGCTGCTGGAAACACAAACCTACAAAAATGAATGGAACACTCAACATGTTGGCAGGTCCATACCACACGTGGTATACTCTATGATGGTCGTTCTTAAAATTTTGATACCAAGTATGACATTCAAAAATATCCAGCCAGGCCGAAGTGCAATGGTACAACCACAACAAATTGACATCTATCAAATGTAAAGTTATAGTAAAAAGTAACGAAGGATCCGGTTACTTTTCAAAATATTTATTTTAACCCTCACTTACTAAATAAATAAACCGGAAGTTTTTTTTCTTTCTTTCATTCATGCAGCTCACCGCGGCCCATTCCAACGTGGCCCAGTACCGGTCCACATTCTTTCTATTAGAGAGGTCATCAGCCGATTTGAAGTTAAGCTCAACAAATCTTGCAGCCTATTGAATCAGGCCATGCTTTTTGAGGAATAGTCCGTAGAAGTGTTATATGACGCAAACAGTAAATTTCACAATGACTCAAAATTTCAAAGTCTGAATGGAGTTTGCAACAAAACCCATATTTGATCAGTTTCATGTATTTCTGCACGACTTCACTTTGCTGCTAAAAAATTTATAATTGACATTGTTTTTAAAAAAACAAAGACAAAAACAAGTCCCATACACAAGACCGGTCCTTTCAAGTTTCCAAAGAAAACTCAACTTCTCCTCACTGGCCTGATATACACTGTGGGCAGAAGTACACACACTGACCACATACCGCAGAAGGTCTTCAGCTGTGAGATGAGTTTGCACGTGTTAGATATAGCCATAGACAGAGTCAGTGACACATTAATAGAATCAAGACAGATCTTAAGAACATGCTGTGTTTACACCAGTTCAAATGCCAGTGTGCCTGTGAATCACATTGACACAAGCAGGCGAGTGAGAGAATGCATCATTATGGGAGGAGTGGCTGGTGTGGAGTGTGTAGATGCACGTTGCATCGACATAACATGCACATACGGTGAACTCACACACTTCCGCCTCCTCCATGGAATCTGCTCGCTTTACCCCAGGGCCAAGAATATTGTATAAAGTCATTTCACATTTACACTTTCAAAGCTGTTCCACAATCCCTACTTGGGTAACTACTTGCTAAAGTCTGTATGGTGAGATGTACAGTATGCATCCTCCAATCATCAAAGCCAAGAGACATCCCCATTGTGAGCATCTTTCAACATGAAATTTTAATTTACTAAATGTAATTACTTAGGAACAGACGGAGTGTGTCATGGCAATGCTCACCTTGACCCATGTGGTGGATGAAGAATCGATTCATGAGTAAACGCCCCAGCCTTGTTATGGAAACCCACGTCCAGACTGCCCTGTTTTTCTATCTTTCGTAGAAAAATGCAAATGTTATAGGTGAAACACTATCGAATTAGTCAACTGCAATTTTTTTTTCACATTAACACCCATAAACAGTGGTATTTTTTTTAAGCAAATGATGTCCATAGGGCCTCCACTTGATCTTCATGTGCTGCACCTTCTGTTTACTCATCCCCAAACCAAACTTAAATTCACATAAACTGTATTTAAAATAGAGAGTTGTTCTGTGACATCACACACATACGCACACACCCGTGTTCTATTGATGCTTATGTTTGAATCTGGGCCTTTGTCATTCTACATTGTTTGAGCATATTTGCAAATATTTTTGAACATATTTGCAAACACGAGTTTGCCAGTCAAAAATATTTACACCACATTGGCAGCTCCACAGTTCTGTACACAGCTGCTGTTACTTAATAAAATATATAATTGTTCTTTTGACTTAAAGCATACAGTATATGTGTGTAAAATGCAGCCAAAGAACATTGGGGGCACCTTTCTAAACAGTAAGACATGTATGTCGCAATGACTCGCAGTGTCTCCTTGCATTCATTAGTCCAGTGTTTCCCAACCAGTGTGCCGCGTCACACTGGTGTGCCGTGAGAGATGTTCACCTGTGCCGTGGGAAATTGTCCAACATTAAATACCGAGCGCATTGTAAACAGGATCGCCAAACCACAGGTCAGTTTGTGCAAGGCCTGGTCAGCCACTAGGGTCCATAAAACCATATATATTCCACGCAATGTGAGCGAGGCTTCCATAGTGTAGTGGTTAGTGCTCTGGATTCTCACCACAGCAATCTGGGTTCAACCCCCAGTGAGACTTAAAGCATTTTATCATTGAAACATTTGCAACACAGTTGCTCGTGTGCTACCCAATATATTTGCTTGTGAGCTGATCTATAAAACCATATATATTCCATACAATGTAAGCGAGGCTTCCATAGTGTAATGGTTTGAGCTCTGGACTCTCACCCCAGTGACCTGGGTTCAAATCGCCAGTGAGACCTTAATTATTTTATCATAGAAAAAATTGCAGCACAGTCGCTCGTGTGCTGCCCCATATAACCATATATATTCCGTACAACGTAAGCGAGGTTTCCATAGTGTAGTGGTTAGTATTCGGACTCTCACCCCAGTAACCGGGGTTCAAATCCCATTGAGACCTCAAATATTTTATCGGAGGGAAAAAGCTTAGGTGAAAGTGAAGAGTGCCACACCCGCCCTCACCCCCACCTCCTGATTGGCTGTTTGATCTGTGACGTCACTTGGACACTCCATTAGGTACACTGCCATTTTCAAGTGTACCTAATAAAAGGCCACTTTATTTGCGAAATACCATGGTCCAAGGTCACAGGCGTCAAGCTCTAGTCCTCAGGGCCTCCTTCCAACATGTTTTCCAAGATTCCTTCGTTAATGCGGCCCCAAGGACGAGAGCTTGACACCTGTGACCATAATATTTCCCTAATAAAGTGACCTGTTATTGGTACACTTGAAAATGGCGGTGTACCTAATGGAGAGTCCAAGTGACATCACAGATCAAACAGTGAATTAGGAGGTGGGGGTGAGGGCGGGTGTGGCACTTTTCACTTTCACTTAGCTTTTTCCCTATGATAAAATGTTTTAGGTTCCAATGGGATTTGAACCCGGGTCGCTGGAGTGAGAGTCCAGAGCACTAACCAGTACACTATGGAACCCTCTCTTACAGAGCATGAAATATATGGTTTTATGGATCAGCTCACAAGCAAATATTTGCAATGGTTATATGGGGCAGCACACAAGCAACTGTGTTGCAATTTTTCTATTATAAAATATTACAGGTCTCACTGGGATTTGAGCCCAGGTCACTGGGATTACAGTCCAGAGCACTAACCACTACACTATGGAACCCTCGCTCACATTGCATGGAATATATATGGATTTATGGGGCAGCTCACAAACAAATATAATATACATGGGGCATCACACGAGCAACTGTGTTGGAAATTTATCTATGCCAAAACAATTTAGGTCTCACTGGGATTTGAACCCGGGTCGCTGGGGTGAGAGTCCAGCGCATTAACCACTACACTATGGAACCCTTCCTCACATTGTATGGAATATATATGGTTTTATGGACCCTAGCTCTGACTCTAAGCCTAAACCTAACCTTAACCCTAACTCTAACCCTAACCCTAGCCCTAACCTTAACACTAATCCTAGCTCTAACCCGAACCCTAGCTCTAAACCTAACCCTAGCTCTAACCCTAACCCGAGCTCTAACCCTAACCCTGGCTCTAACCCTATCACTAACCCTAGCTCTAACCCTAACCCTAACCCTAGCTCTAATCCTAACCCTAGCTCTAACTCTAACCCTAACCCTAGCCCTAACCCTAGCTCTAACTCTAACCCTAACCCTAGCTCTAACCCTAACCCTATCCCTAACTCAAACCCTAAACCTAGCTCTAAACCTAACCCTAGCTCTAACCCTAGCTCTAATCCTAACCCTAGCTCTAACTCTAACCCTAACCCTAGCCCTAACCCTAGCTCTAACTCTAACCCTATCCCTAACTCTAACGCTAACCCTAGCTCTAAACCTAACCCTAGGTCTGACCCTAACCCTATTTCTAACCCTAACCCTCGCTCTAACACTAACCCTAGCTCTAACCCTAACCTTAGCTCTAACCCTAACCCTAGCTCTAAACCTAACCCTAACCCTAGTTCTAACCCTAACCCTAGCTCTAACCCTAACCCTGACCCTAAGGCTAACCCTAGCTCTACCCCTAACCCTAGCTCTAATCCTAACACTAGCTCTAACTCTAACCCTAGCTGTAACTCCAACCCTAACCCTAACCCTAGGTCTAACCCTAACCCTAACTGTAACTCCAACCCTAGCTCTATCCCTAACCCTAGGTCTAACCCTAACCCTAGCTCTAACCCTAATCTTCGCTCTAACCCTAACCCTAGCTCTAACCCTAACCCTAACCCTAGCTCTAACCCTAACCCTGACCTTACCCTAGCTCTAACCCTAACCCTACCCTAGCTCTAACCCTAACCCTAGCTCTAACCCTAAACCTAACCCTAATCCCAGCCCTAACTCTAACCCTAGGTACAACCCTAACCCTAGCTCTACCCCTAACCCTAGCTCTAACCCCAGCCCTAAGCTTTATGGAGGTGTATGGTTATATGGGGCAGCACACGAGCAACTGTGTTGCACATTTTCTATGATAAAATATTATGGGTCCCAATGGGATTTGAACTCGGGTCGCTGGGGTGAGAGTTCAGAGCACTAACCCCTACACTATGGAATCCTCGCTTGCATTGCATGGAATACATATGATTTTATGGATCAGCTCACAAGCAAATAGTTACAATGGTTCTATGGGGCAGATTCCTTTGAACGAATCTTTTGAATGAACTGATTCTAAAGATTCAGTTCACTTAAAAGAACTGGAATGCACATCACTAGTTGCTGTGTGTTTTTACTAACAGTGACACTGACGTAAAATACACAGTCAAGTTGAGACACCTCGACTGTGATCGCCACTCAGCCGCTGTCAGAACAGCAGAGCGTCTTTAAAAGTGACTTTGTTCTTAATGTTGCAATATTTTATAGAGCTAATCAAAAACAGTAAACAAAGCCATATTGATTCTTTTGGATTTTGATCACAATCACTTTCAATAGTTTATTCCTTACACTGTCTAAAACCTTTTTTCAAAAACTGTCACTTTCATTTACAAAATAAATACAATTTAAAGAATATTTAGTATTTATTTTTATTCAATTATTCGACTCTCCATACATATATAGGAATATAACTTTACATCTTTTGTTGTAATATAACTGATTTTAATATAGAAGCTGGTGTAACACTTAACAGATTTTTGTTGGTGGTGTGCCTCGAGATTTTTTCTAATGAAAAGGTGTGCCGGGAATGAAAAAAGGTTGGGAAACACTGCATTAGTCCATTTGCAACCTGCAATTTAAATGCATTCCACCATTTCATTGAAATTGGGTTTCTCATCTGTTGGAGTTATTTATTTATTTATTTATTTATTTATTTATTTATTTATTTATTTATTTATTTATTTATTTATTTATTTATTTGTTTATTTATTTGTTTATTTATTCGTTCGTTCGTTCGTTCATTTATTTTTATTTATTTATTTATCTATTCATGCATTCATTCATTTGCTTGCCAATTTATTGATTGATTGATTGATTTATCTATTTATTTATTTATGCATTTGTTTGTTTGCTTAGTCTTATTTCCCTACACTGATGTTAAATCAACCTCCTTATTTCGGGTGTACTGAATACAAATCATGTTGTGAATCTCCATGGTAAGGAGTAAAAGTAAAAAAAAAAAGGATTTAGAAAACTCACTTCCCACCACTTTTACCTCCTCAGTGATGCTCTATTGTTTTGTAACATAAGAAGAAGCCAAACATTGTCGGCGGCTGCTGCTCCCTTTCTTGGTTCTTCCTTCGGCGAGTGCCATCCCTTCCTCCCACCCACCTAGGAGGCCGACGTATGATCGCATCCATCACCCCGCCCACGCTACCTGGTGGGCGACGGAACCGCCGCCAAGTATAAAGAAGCAGCGGGGACTCCCGAGTCCCACTTCTCTGTGAAGGCACAGCGACTCAGTCCCCGGAGCCGAACGTCAGCAGAGATAGCAGCAAGCAGGCAGTTCCTCGCCGCGCAGGCTAACTCGCTTTCGGTTTTACTCACCATGGAGACTCGCTGGACCGTTAGAAGCCCCAGAACAGCCCACAACTTCAAGGGTGAGTTGCCTTGCACTCAACATTTTTGTAATCCTTTTTTTAACTGAAATTATGTCAGATAAAAAAATCATAAGTGCTTTGATTTCCAATGATTTTTTTTGTACTTGGTAATTTTAAAGATTGGAAACTTTCCATGAAAAGTAACGAATTACCAAAACTGAAAGTTGATTCTCTGGGATCTCATACATTGTGGGAAAATGCATTGTAGCATAATTCTGACTAAATCAATCACATTTCATAATGTTTTTTTAATTATATTTATTCTTTTTTATATGATTATAATCATACATCTATCAGTCTAACAAGGGGGAATTCAGCAATGGTACAAATGCACGCAATATAGAAAAATATAGTAGGTAAATATAAAAAAAAAGAAAAAAGCAGAACCCAGGCTAGAGAGGAGATGCTTCGTGGTGCATTTCAGGGTGCATTTTGTTCATCTGAGTGTGTCTTTTTCTCACAAAATTATGCACTATATTAACATCTCAGGGAAATGTATAAGATTTTCCATAGTATTTATATCGTGTCGTCATACACATTTGTTCTTCCGTTCCTATCATGGTCACGTGGTGCATTGGCAGAATTCAATGAGCTTTATTACAAGAGCTAATTAAAACAATGTACTGAAGAAATAAGGACATTTATAAGAGCAACCCAAAACGTATGAGAACTAGTGCATGTTGTTGATGTAGTACATGAGGTCGTAGAAAGTTTTTGTATCGGATCTCATTATGTTATGCAAGTTATTGTCAGTGAGTTCTCTGCAAAAGAGTCAAATTCATCCATATCTCCTTACATACTGGTTTTAATGCAATCATGATACTGAGCTTAATTTGCCATGCAGTAAATAAGACTAACCAAGATTTCAGATCGGTGTCTTATTCCTCTTGAAATCCCAGTCTCGTGTTCTCCTGAAGGTCTAGCATAGATAACGGTTCAACTTGTTGAGAGGTCAAGGGGTGAGCCACTGGAAAATCTTGCGTACAACAGATGAAAGGGTTGTTCATCATTATTTAATGACTCTTTTTTTACCACTGTAGTCTTTTTTTGTGTGTGCCGTCATCCGAGCTGTCCCAAGACATAGGGAAGTAACTAAAGCCGGAGTGAAATTGATCTGGATTCAGTTACTTCTTTTACGTGTGCCCTCTGCATGGCAAACTCCTCAATGGAAAGGTTCTTTTTTCTAGGACATCCGGATTGTAAGTCCCACTTTTCTAGGACATCCGGATCCATTAACATTTTTATGAATGAATACATATACGTTTATATTCTTTAAAAAAAAGAATTGATTGTTTAGTCTACACATTTCACAGTTATGTAACTCTGACACTGTAGCCAGGTCACCCTAGTATGTTAAGTGATCCAGTTGATATGAACGGTTGAATGATTTCTGCCATATCAATTATGCATAAGGCTCAGAGAACAAATCACAAATGAATGCACAAAACAAGAATCGGTGGCTACAAAAGGCTGCACAGAAAACAGTAGGATGAGGCCAAAAGTTGAAATCACGCTCAACGTCTCATGTTTTTTTTTCCAATTCTGTCATAGGTGGATTGACTCTATGGCTGATCCTGTGGCTGGTGGTGGTGAAGCCCAGCAGTGTAGCTGCATGCCCCAGGCTTTGTGTGTGTTACCCAACGCCCATGACAGTCAGTTGCCAGTCTCAGAACCTCACCGCCGTTCCGGTCGGCGTGCCTTACGACTCACAACGGGTGTTCCTGCAAAACAATCACATCACAGAGCTCCGTGCAGATTCTTTTGGCTTTGAAACACAGGTAAAAGTGTGTGCCTGGTGTGTACTTTCATTGCGCTCTTTGAAGGATAAATTCCCAATTTTCTCTCTTCTTCATCCAACACAAGGTGCTTTGGCTTTATGGCAATAACATCACATGGATTGAGGCTGGGGCCTTTAGTAACCTCAGGGTGCTGGAGGAGCTGGACCTGGGCGACAACCCCACACTGAGGCGCCTAGAAGGCGGAGCTTTCAGAGGCTTGGAGAAGCTGCAGAGTCTGCACATGCACCGATGCAAGCTTGCCATGCTACCCCATGACCTCTTTCACAAATTGTACAGTCTGCAGTTTCTCTACTTGCAGGTGAAGATTACAATCATAAATATCGTAGCTATACATTTTAAACACGCAATGAAGGTGTGAGGCTAAGGCAACCCAACCCAAGCAAAATGTTTTAGTCTACTCTGAATCAATGATCTAAATCTCAATGACTCATTTTCCTCATTTGATGTTTTAACATTGTTCCAGGAGAATCAACTCCACTTTCTGCAGGACGAGCTGTTCTCAGATCTGGTCAACCTCACCCACCTATTCCTCCATGGCAACCGCATCCGTGCCCTTTCTGAGAACGTGTTCCGAGGCTTGGTCAATCTGGACCGCCTCCTTCTTCACGACAATCGAATCAGGCAGGTCAACCGTCGCGCTTTTCGCGACCTGGGCCGCCTCTCCATTCTTTACCTGTTCAACAACTCCCTTGCTGAGCTCCCAGGCCAAGCTATGAAAGACACCCTGGGCATTAACTTTCTCCGTCTCAATGGCAACCCTTGGTCCTGTGGTTGTGAGGCCCGTACCTTGTGGGAGTGGTTCCGCATGGTCCGCATTTCCTCTTCTGAACTGATATGCTCGTCGCCATCGCATCGTCGCGGGCAAGATCTTCGATTCCTCCGGGAGCTGGACTTTGCCCTCTGCCCAATGCCTGACCCAGGCTCCGTGGCCGGAAGCACCACGACCACCTTTAGCACCAAAACCCGCTGGTGGTTCTCCAAGCACAAGCCCGTGTCCTCCTCCAAGTTTCACAGCCGTAAGACCACAGAGACAGTAAAGGCGTCCCCAGTAGGAAAGTCACATTATTTCCCCAAAACCCAACTCGAGTCGTTTCCTCCCAAGTATGAACTATCAGATGATGAAGTGGCTCTCCCTAAGCTCGACCCAGAAGAGTACTGGGACAACTACGGCAACGAAGATTCTGCCATCCGCTGCTTTGAATCCGATTGCCCAACAGGCTACGGCGATCCGTCTTTTTCATCCCCGTTCTCATCTTTTGCTACCAGTCCAGCTCTTCTCCATCCCCTCTCTTTCTGCATACTTGCTTTCTCCCTTCATTTACTTTTTGGCTGAATCCACCATTCCCTCAACCTTTCCTTCTTCTCTCATTCCTCCATCCTGCTCTTTCCTACTCACAACAAAAAGCCTGGGATCTTGATCTCTACTTGCTGCTTGAGCTGAAAGTAGGTGGCGGTACACAATGGCAGGAAACAGGCGAGAGAGCGAAAATCTGTTTTCAAAGCAGATATCAGTGTAGGCAATATACGGCTAATCATTATTGTTGATTTGGCTGCTGCTTACTAACACATGAGGCCTTGACAATAACAGTGATCATATGTTGAAGACTGATAGGCGGCAAGCGGCAACCGTTAATAGACTACACAACACAGTAACTAGGAGTGGCAGGCGTTTGGTTTTGCTTATGCGGCAGCAATCGATGCAGGTGTCAATCGAGGTGTTTTCTACATGAACAACTGACGACATCAGTTCTGCTGCTTTTCTTTACCTCACCAATGAGGACCCAATTATCTATCTGGACACTCAGCAATTATAGAAACCGTCAACAAAAAACTAATGTAACAGCACACATGAAGATAAACTTGATTGAATCAAAAATAAATATTTATCTAATAACATGACAAAATTGAAATCATCATACCGGAGATAGTGATTATTAAATGCATTTATGTTTGCACATTGCTCTAGATGTGTTCTCCTTGTTGAACTTGTCTTGGTCTGACCAGCCAATCAGTTGATAGAAAAATGCTCACATCAAAAAGGTACATGGTCGTTGGTCAAGACTGATTCCGAAGGCCCCGGGCAGATTAAGATGTTAAATATGGCGGCACATACTGTAGAAGCTGAAATGTGATTGGACAAAAAATAAAATAAAAAATGTATTCTGGAATAAATGCATAAAGAAAATAGACTGCTTGGAATAATTATCAAATAAAAACAAAAAGCATACAAGCAGATCTGCTGAAAGAAAATGAGGGGCCAGGCACAGGATTTGGAACTAAGAGCGACTCTTTCCTCGGAGATTGCTAGTCTTGTGCCATCCCGGAGGTGCCAGCAGCACAGCCGCCCACGCTTGTACATGAAACTTGAAACAACTCGAGGAACTTGAAACACGCATCGCAGGACATAGGCCACGTCAAATATCACACGATTCTCTGCACTGCTGTTGCCTAGTCTTACTTTTCCCTTTTCAGCATTCGGTAATGGACATGAAAACTAAATTCAAACAAATGAAATGAATTTTGTTTTTGCATTAGATGATTAGCAATGGCTTTGATCATGACAAGGCTAATTATATTTTTATGTTTTTTATGTATTTATTTGATATCATTACAGTCAGAGCTTTATTGAATTAGACAACTGTGAAGAACAATGCTCATCGAAGCCGTTTGTATACTCAATTTTTTGTCAAACTGCTTTTGCATTTGATCTGATAAGTAATCTCTTTCTGTGTTTTCCAATGGCCAAGTCATTTTCTTTCTTTCTTTTATTTCAAATAAAGAAATTATCAGACATATGTGAGTGGGAGTTCCTTTGTTTCACTGACTCAAGTAGCCGAGACTGCTCCATAGTTGTACATGAACTAAAAACAATATAACATCATCAACATGCACCAAAAACGAACATTAAAATTCATCCCACTGTTAAAGTCACTTGTGCGAGAGAAGTTTTGACACGGCAAGATTCCAGTCGTGAAGTGAGTCACTGTCCATCGTGTTTGTTGTGCAGGAGTTCATGAATTACGAGACATTTGTGTGACAGTGTGTTTGTATAAATAACAATACTATTCTCTCTTCACACGTACAGATTGGAACCATATCATGTGATCCAAAATGTGTGTGTGTGGAAGGAGGGGAATAGTGTATGTCATATATGTACTTGCAGATGAGATGAGAACTTGTCCGGGAGTTCACACACCCCCTCAACACTATCCTAACTGTTATATTGCTGATTCAAATGTGATAGTGATACATCCAAACAAAAGCAAAATGCTGTACATGAACAACCAGCCTTTCACTGCAATGAAATTTTGTTGAATTTCTAAAGTTGACTGGTACAAAACTGGTGCAAAAATTCTGGAATCCAAATAAAAAAGTGGCAGTGCAGATGCAAATCTTGACTCGTGGATTTTTTTTTTTTGCACGTATGAGAATGTTTTGGCTGCTTAGTACATGGGCAAAAGACATAGCCAAATATGAATTGGATATGCATCTATGTACTGTGCAGTACTTAAAGAGATATTTTAAGGATGTATGACAAATACGCTATAACTTCTACAGGTGATCTCAATTTGACCTTCTCTAAACTTTTGAATGCATGTGTGCACCGGTTCAACGCTTCACTATTTTCTGCCCAACTTGCTGTGTTCTAGCAATGAGCTGAACAGCCAAATTCAAAACAATACGCTTACAAGGAATTTCTCTTTCTGTGACTCTTCCATTTTCTCTGTTGCACCCTGCTAATGACACAGGCTCAGCTTATTGGCCACTTCCCACCAAGAACATCCTGTTTCAGCACAAGCAATGGTGAGATTCTGTTGATCAATTACAGGCGTCATCCTGTTTTCATGATTTCAAACAGGAACAGCATGATGAAAAGGACTGTTTAAATGCCAATTCTTTTTTTAGCCAAACGTGTCTTGCTCCATTTATGGATCTTGAGAATTTGGCCCTCAGCTGTGGAGAAAGCACAGAAACATTTTACAGCAAAGCCAAATACTTGGTGATTGTTACCATATGATGAACATGAGCACAAGCGTTGGTAAATAACCATGGAAGTCTTCAATCAATTTCATTAGCTTGAATTTGTGATTATCTTTCATATGGTGTATTTCCCATTTCAGAACACTGTAAGTCGTTGCATCGTAACCATCGCAAAGCTTCCTGTGTGCATCTATTTTTTTTGTCATTGTTGTGTGTGTTTTTTTTTTTAGATTTGACAACTATGAATGTAACGGCCATTAGCGATGAGGAAGTCATCTCACTCTGATTATGTGCGTGCACAGCGCCTACTTGTTGTCTTCCAAAATGTTCGTGTGCTATTTTCCCACTGGCCTTCCGATCTCGCTCCCTTGTGTGTGCGTTGTATGCTGTCAATCATTCTTTTGTCTGGACACCAATTTTCACTTGCTGTCGCTGTCTCTTGCTTACGCACATGCAGATGCTTCAAACGTGCGTCGGCCCTTATGAGTTGGTGTGCCATTGACGTATTTTGGTGACGTTCACTTTTGCACATGTCATATTTGGGTTAGACAAACTGACACATTTGCACATTGGTGTCTACGGCTCAGTAGAATAAAACAAAATAAAATAAAAGCAGCCAGAGACCAACTTTTATAAGTGCTCAACTACACCCTGGAGTGACCAGTTCTTTTTGTCAGGCTCATGGTAACCTGAGTCTTTGAGTCAGTAACTGATGCTGGGTGTCAATCCACCAACAATATGGAGAGTAAAATAATGAAGTCGTCCAATGAGACCTGATATCAGAGCTACTGTGTATCAGAAACAGTCAGTCATAACACAGTCAAATTAATTTACATACAAATATTTGTGTTAAATGAAGTATAATTTATAATTGCGGTCGGTCGGATGGACGGAGGGAGGGAGTGAGGGAGAGCGAGCGAGAGAGAGTCTGAGAGAGAGCAAGAGCGAGGTAGACAGAGCGAGAGAGACAGACAGACACACAGACAGACACACAGACAGGCAGGCACAGGCAGGCAGACAGACAGACAGACAAACAGACAGACAGATTTACTTACTAATTAATACCAATTAACGGCCACAAGAGGACACCAGCAACTGTTATCGATGATTGATATCGGCAGCCTTTGTGAGTCCTCAATACCTTGAAATACGTATCTGAAATACGTACCTGTATCTGCCCTATACCAAAACCTAGTATCAGGATCCATTATCCAAAACCTTAATCACTGTTATAAATTGTGTCCCAACTTTGAAAGCCTAATCTTAGTCTAGACACCTAATTTGAAACAAATAGATAGACAGATATATAGATAACAAATGGCATAAGTAATGAGTGACATTTCTGCACTGACAGCTCGGAGCACCATCACCTGGCTTGGACTTGGGAAAAAAGGAGAGCATGGTGAGATGAGGAAACATGACTACATAAACTCACAACAGCTGCCATGCAAAAAAACTTAACACTGAGCCAAGAGTAAAAGTGTGAATGTGGAATTATTTGTCAAGAAAATATAAAGATGAACATCATGAGCACGCATGAGTCACACACGGCCTCGCACTAGGAGATTTGACAGCCTTTGTTTTTTGGCACAGTCACGCCCTCTGATGTCGTCAAACATATACATATACACAGTTTCTATAAACGTCAACTGCGATTATTTTGGTCACCCCCATATGGTGGTGGTTTTGGATTTGAAGAACAGCATAGTAATTGA